>NC_060158.1:18128044-18228509 GCF_021292245.1 Micropterus dolomieu | reverse complement strand
GCGCCACCGCTACTTAGTAGAGTTACCAGAGGCCCAAGCAGTGAGGCTACAACCAACCAGCCTGTGACCAACAGCAGACCCGTTCCTGTTGTGTTTGGCTTCGCCCACGCAGGAAGACGAAGTTGAGCACACCCAGCCATGACGAACTGCAGTTCCGTTTAACTAACAGTTTCCCCCATTTGAACTCTCTTTTTAACTATCTTAGCCTCAGTCTTGTTTTAACCCTTTGCATGTCTATTTTATACAAATAAATTTGGAGGTTATATTTTGTACAGCGTGTTCTATTGTTGCCTGCTTATTTTATACGCTGGTTGGTCAATTGGGGAACTAGTTTGGGGGTGTTACAACTTCATAGTAAAATACAATGCATAAGAAAATTTAAATACAAATAGAAAACAAAAAACATAAACTCTCCTTTAACTAAAGCCTGCTTGAGTTGCTTTTTAAAAGAATTGACAGAATTCAGATAACGTAGAAAGGGAGGCAATGCATTCCACAGCCTAGGTGCCACTGCTTGGAATGATCGATTTTCCCCCCCCCCTGGTTTTAAAATGAGTGTGGGGAACCACTAACAGCCTCTTACCTGATGACCTCAGACCACGGGTCCGAAGGAACTTGACCGTGCAGGGCTCTAAAAGTAAGAACCAGGATTTTTAATTGAATTCTATACTGGACTGGTAACCAGTGAAGTGATGCTAAAGCAGGTGTGATGTGCGCTCTATTGTTAATGTGAGTTAAAAGCCTCGCAGCAGAGTTCTGACCAGCCTGGAGACGGTAAAGCTCCTTCTTGCTCAAACAAGTAAAAAGTCAGTAATCTATGCGAGAGGAAATAAAAACATGAATGATCATCTCCAACTCACCCATTGACACCAGTGTTCTTAATTTGGAAATATTTCTTAGTTGGAATGAACAATTTCTGACTAATTGTTTAGAGTGGTATTCCAAGGACCTCGCAGAATCAAAAACAACACCTAAACTCCTAAGTCAGCAATATGCTCTTTAATCTGAGGTATTGTACTTTCAGGGGCAATAATTAGTTTTTCTGTTTTCTCTGAGTTCAGAAGCAGGACGTTGTCACAAAACCACTGTTTGATACTGGTCAAGCAGTTAATTAAAGAAGACAATTTATGGAACTCAGTTTCCTTAAACAAGCAGTACAATGTCATCCGCATACAGATGGTAAGATATGTCACTGATCTGACTAATTATCTGTCCAAGAGGAAATATATACGAAAGGAACAGGATGGGTCCCAAGACAGAACCCTGAGGTACCCCACAGACAACCCTGCAGTTTCAGACATGATCTGATTTACATAAACACTACAACTTCTACCAGAATGGTAGGATGAAAACCATTTTAACACTGATCCAGACATCCCAACCAGATCATGGAGTCTATTTATTATAATATTATGATCAGCACTATCAAAAGCAAATGAAAGGTCCAAGAGAACCAAAACTATGTATTCCTTAGAGTTAGCTGACATCAGAACTTTGGCTGTGTTCGAAACGGAAGGCAGTTGCCTCGTTGCCTCTCTACCGTAATAGACAGCTGCCTCAGAAGGCATCACTTTCAAGTGAAGGCAGCTAACTAGCTATTGAAAAGCCAAACGGCTAACAGACGCCTCAGAAATCATAATAAACAAACTTGGTTGGTTACATTCACGGGCTGATATGATACTTCAGTGTTTAGTTCTCGCTAGCTTTTCAAAAATCGAAGCGAGAAAACTACTAAAAACCTTTAAAAACGTATATTTGTGTACAAATTGTCCGCCATCTTGAACAGTTTTCGAAAGCTACAGTGGCCGCAGCTGCGCTGCTTTATGGGTAATAGTGAGCATCAATGCTGCCTTCAAAACTGGCCGTAACTGGGGCAGCTTGAAGGCATCGCAGGAGACAGGAAGAGATCGTTTGAGCGGCGGTTTCAAACAGCCCTCGATGCCTCGCTGTCCTGTTAGACACCTTCTTTAAGTAATGCAGTTTCTGTGGGATGCATTTTACATAAACCAATTTTTAAGGACAGGCTTAACAACAGCATGTTTAAAAAAACAAGGAACAACACCAGTTAAAAGTGAAGTATTAAGCAACTCTACAATACAGGGGTCAATAGAATCAAACAAATAGCACGTAGGGAGAACATCCATAGGACAAGATTAGGGTTTCAATGTATGTAGTAGAGAGGTGATGTCATGTAATGTGACAGGTTTAAAAGAGGACCAAGAATGAGCAGGTCACATGCAGAGTTCTGAGAAAGTGATGGTGAGATGTTTGCCCTGACATCTCTGTTCTTATTTACAAAGAAGTGAAGGAATTCATTACAGTCCGATTTAGGAGACACAGGATTGTGCTTATTTTAGGATATAAGCTGAGAAAAGAAGTGAGTTCTCAGAATTCTCAGCATCTTGTTTAAGGTAACCCTATAGTTCTCTCAGATGGTTTCTTCAAGTTTAGAAGATTTTTCAAGACGTTGAAAAATCTGGTGCCATTTTATCTAAAATAGCTAAGCACTGATTATTAAAAGACTGGATAAAAACATCTGCATCACATCAGTGAACACGGGTCAAACAAGGCAGAGAACCTCTGATCATCAGCATCATGATTGATAATCTGCCTTTGGACCCTAATTCTCAGGGACGGAGGATCCAGAGGAGACCCACCTTCATAAAAGTTATTAGCAAACATGTAAGGAGCCTAGCTAATTAGGATAGCTATGTTAACGTTAGAATACAGCTGTCGAAGTTAGCACGTATACATAGCTTGTGGTCAAGAGGTGCGTTCGAGAGGACTGTGGCTGACTTTTGCTGACTTGAAAGTCTGTGAGCTGCAGGCGACTGCAGGGGTCGGGTATGAAAACAGTAGCCTGTAGCCATGCAAGCCCAACTTACCACACATCTCCACAAACACACATTCACTACTTATGCTACATTTGTGTACAGATGGTGAAATAATATAAGCAGTAGGCCTACCGTATGTAACAGCAAGGGCATCACTTTGGGTTGAAAAGAGGTGGTGATATAAGGTTTGAGAATAGGGGTGTGATGAAAGACTTTGGTCACGAGTACAAGAGCAAAAGACACTATTTATAAGAAGTATTTGATGAGGTTTTAAGATTTTAAGCATTAAACTCTTAATCTCCTGCTTAGTTTTTTTTAAGAGTACACGTAGCCTACAAGAAGACCAGGGGTCTCCGTCTTACCGATTCCAGCAACATCCATGAACACAGAACATTGCAGAAAAATGTCTACGCACACACTGCTCTCAACATTGGAATACACATGAATAAAAACATTACTCACTAGCCAACTTATTTCTGCTCTCCTTGCCTTTCCTTCTAATATTTCCACATAAGCACTGAACATACACCTCTGCTGCAAACACAGAGGCTCGCCCTTTTTCCCTCTCCCTGTATTTGTCGCCCTGTTGGCCAAAATGACACAGCACTCGCGCACCTGCAGGTGCGTGGAGGAGGCATACCACGTGGCGGGGAAACCAAAAAAAAGGAAAATTGTATGAATTGACTGTTTATGCCAAGAGTCTTAATGTGTCAAAAATGGGCCGAACCATCCCCTGCTGCATTAGGGGTGTTGACCTCTTACCTTCCAAGAGGACGACGACACAGATTGGACCCAACTGGACGAAACACTGAAGATGCATCTTTCTAGCACAGCCATTCAACTTAGCCATAATGAAGACACTCACCTGAGCACCGATGTGAAGAAGATCACGTGTAAGCTAGCTGGATAACAAGACGTAAAATACATTTTGCAAATAGTGTTCAATATATAGCATTATGAAAAGCATGTCTGGGCTACAGAACTGAACTAGCTACAAAGAAAAATCATGGTATTCGGAGGAGAAAGATATGAATGTAACTTTATGGAATAGATTCAGGCCAGCTAATATTAAAGCAACATTAGCTGTTAACAATGTTGTTAGTTTTTCTTAACAAAAGACCAATGTTGAAAACAGAGCAACATTTACACACACTGCTGTGTTGCTTACCTTTGATGTGAGGGTCATTTTATCTCCGTTTTGCATCTCAACACGTTCTCACTCCCGACTCGTCGCATATTGACGCTTTGTCAAGGCCCTTTGGCGTAGCTTTTTAACGCCCTGGGTACCCCTTTAGCGCCATTTTTAGACTTTTAGGGCTCCGTGGTCACTTACCAACAACAAATATGCAATGTCCGGTTAGACTTTTAAAATAAATTGCAATTTGGTTAGATTTAGGCACAAAAAGTACTTGGTTAGGTTTAGCCAACAAAACTACCTGGTTACGGTTAGGAAAGGATCATGGTTTGAGTTAAAATAACTACGTATGTCAGTAAACACGCAAGTTAACTTACGTCACTTACGTATCTTACACAATTTACGTAACTTGCTTAACTTAAACAAAAATATTTAATGTAGACTTTTTGTTTCACACAGGAAACGAACCACGGTCTCCTGGTTCAAAGTTCGGGTTCTGGCCCTCCTTCCACTCCAATCACCTCCTCACTCACTTTTCTGTTTAATATCATATACCTACCTTTAGCGGTACAGGGCTTCCCAATGCGTTGAACTACGACGCTATAGGGATCCCCAGTGCGTTACAAACTGATGCTGATGGGTCTTGACCATGCATCCATATGTGACGAGTCAGAGAGTCAGAAAGGGTTGGTTTTTCAGCAAATTTCTGTCCAAGAGTCATGGGACATATGTAACGTACATAAGGTCAGGTACACCTTTTCAACGGTCATACGTATATGTCGTTTTGGGACAGTTAATAACCTACTTGTTTTATTGTTTAGGGATGAGGACGTATGATTTTCTTCATCTGCACGGTGTCTTAGCAAATGTACGTTACTTAGAAATGGGAGACCAAGGGACAGGACCTTCATTGAAACAGGAACAAGAAGTTAAGATGAGGCAACTGAAAAGGGCTGATTCTAACAATGAAATTGTGAAATATCTCAGACATTCTGTGTGACAGCCTGTCCTCTACATTCTTGCTTTGTGCAAAAAAAGAATCGATAGGGAAGCAGGCTTTTTGGCTGTGGGGACCTTTAATCTTTGTAACCTCTTACGATTTTAAATATGATAATTTCTGACCTAGTTTATTAGGGCTGCAATTAAATATTCTTTCAG
Organism: Micropterus dolomieu; assembly: GCF_021292245.1. Taxonomy (NCBI): domain Eukaryota; kingdom Metazoa; phylum Chordata; class Actinopteri; order Centrarchiformes; family Centrarchidae; genus Micropterus; species Micropterus dolomieu. The sequence goes on along the minus strand of NC_060158.1, from coordinate 18,223,382 downwards.
ATTGGTCTGCCAATGATTATCTCAATTAATCATTTTATTTTATGTCACAATTTCTCAGAGTCCATGGTGACCTGATACAACATTTAAGTGCTGAATAATAATCACTAAGCAATGTTAAATAGATAGAGTCCTAATTAACAAAATGTATAACAATAAACAGTGTCTGGGGTTCTGCTTCAGTTTGCTGATGAGTATTTTTGTAGCGGTGTAGCAGCAAAAAATTAGTTCCAGTACTGCCCTTATTCACATGTTGGCGTGCCACCGTCCCCCTAAGAAAACCCTTGTGCTATAGAAATGCCCTACACTGATAGTTAGTCTCTAATTTGGTAATGCTAAGTAATAAGTTGTTAATAATCATAAGCATTCATGCATTACAATGAGCTCAGCATTACGAAAGTCTACTGCAGCATGTCAACCCTTTCTTATATGTCTTGTCCCATCCAGGTTTTGATAGGTCAGTTCGCAAAAAAGTGACATTAAAGAGTGCCTCAACTTTATGAAAAGCTGAACATGTTTTAACAAAAAGGTACCTGTTAAGGTTACCCTCAGCCCTGTATTCTCTGTGACACTAACAATTACACGGTATCTGAACATAAGCCAAGAAAAACCACAAGCTCGCCCAGACATGTCACATAAAACCTATAATTTATTAATTTCAGTCAAATCTGACATAGTAAAATGCAGCTTTAAAAAATACATGTGGCTTCAGCTGTCAGAAGGTTGAGGGAACACAAGGGGAGACGTATTGCTTCGTGGTTGACTACTTTTTTTTCCCATTTACAGCTGATAAATAACAACATACCAAACATAGGCATATATTTACACATCAACAATATTACAACAGTACAAAGCCTTCAATGTGTCCTCTCTTGCATTGTGAACTGTTTCTTTTGTTTGTTTTAACATGCAAACAGGTTTTAAACAACACTGCTTTAAAAAAAAACGTAACTTTACACAGTCATGACAACGGCTGATAAAACACTAAATACACCTTGCTGTTGGTTTCTTTCCCATTACAGCATCTGACCCCAGAGGAAACAGACAGGCATCGTCACACTGACTTGCTCTTCTGCTGCCCTCAAGTGGCCCCAAAACAAAACAACAAGTACTTTGACATTCCAGCATCATCTTCTAAAAATGCAATTCCACATGGTTGAACCTCTCTGAACATGGCACATGAACGTTTGTCACCTCAAAATAAATAAATAAACAAACAATATATTACAATAAATAACTAGTATAGCACAATTATTCTGCTCTTTGAACACGATGCGCAGAGGTGTGTTTGTGCATGTGTGCGTCATGTACAGGTTAATAGTAAAAATAACTACCACAAGGCCTTTCTTTGACACTGAATATGAACAGATCATGGTGTGACTATCAGCTCCAGCAGATGAAGAATCACTGACTTAGTTTTGTTTATGACTATTCTTCTTATCATCGTAAAGGTGTATATGTAAATGTAATATTTGTGGATATAAATAACTCCCTGTAAAGGAACAATCTCAAGACTCACGTGTGTTATCTCATGGAACACTTCCAGAATAATAAATATCATTTCTTTAGATTTTATATCTGAATAATAAATACTTAAATGGCTCAAGTAAGCTTCCAATTTGAATTAATCAATTTGCAAAAAACTGACTCCACATTCAGTGTCAAAGCATCTACAAGAATATTTAAGACAATGACTATGCTGCTCGTCACAAAAGAATTGTGGTTAAAAGTGAATCTTCACCTTCATATCTTCTCTGATGTTTTTCTTGCAATGAACCAAAGATGCGTTTGGCACAAGAACAGTTTTGGAAATCTAAGTCCTCGCTTGTCTATTTGATTCTTTAAGATCTACAAGAGAAAGCAGGTCTGTGCTCTGAAAGATGAAACACGTGTGGCAACAACATTTATATTATTATAGTATTGCACTTTATCCCCCATGTTTTCTAACTATGCAAACTATGCAAGACGTGCACCGCTACATAACATTTAGGAATCACACTCTTTAGATGTTTCCTCCTACTCAGCAGAAATGAACCACTGAAGTGACTGGCTATGCATGATGCAGATACAGGGCACAGACAAAATAACACAAACATTAATAAGGTTGAGATGTGAAGACTGCTCATGGTCTTATTATTGTCACTCCCCACATCCCAAGCTGCATTTCCTTCCTGGTGACTACAGACTAACTACTGAGTGAATCTTATCAACAAGACAGGCAGCTCCATCACTGATCTGAATAACAAATAGATATTTCCCCCTTGTCACGGCCTTATCAGGAAGATATTGTCAGAATTGGATGATTTGTTTCGTTTGAAATGAACACATTTATTTCAGCCAATATGTAATTGGAGGGCCAAAATAATGAGAACCAACGTTAGAGTGATAACTGTACTACCAAAAATCCTGCTGGATTCTGACCATAACAGAGGAAGTCTTTGCTGTTTACACAAGACCAGTCAGTCTTTTCAGTCAGTAAGAATGAATCACCAGTCAAAAATCTCCCCATGAATATGATTTTGTTGAATAAAGCCATTTCTTAAATTTCTGTTAACATAATATAACTCGAGGATTAAAAAAATAAAGCAAAAAAAAAAAAAGCTCTATTATGGGGCTGTGTTTCCATAGCAACCCAGGGTGAGTAGGCTTTTATCACGCACCCTTGAAATCAGTCATTATAGTGTCAGAAAGCATCTCTGCGAGGAGTAAGATGTGCTTTACATGATCAAAGAGCAGACATCATTCCAGGTCTCATTCAAGGAAATCAAATTCTGTGATTAAAAAAAGACATTCATTCCTAAACAAACCAAGAGCTCTACAGTACGTCTATGCTGCAGGACTCAATGTGACATTTGGCAAAGTAAAATGTATAGGTCCATGTTATTTAAAGTATCAATGTAAAATTATCATTATCTATTCACACAAAAACATCACAGAGAGACAGAGAGAGTGTTTGGCTAAAAGTCAACCAGGAGTAAAATGGAAAAAACAAACAAAAAAAACAAAAACAGGTAGAACCAAAAAACACTTACTACTCACTAACAGTTTTTGAACTTTGCACGTTCAGGAGATCTTTAGTGTTTCAAACATCACATTCAGTAAATGCTCCGACAATGCTTCCTTGTGACAGATACAATACACTGTTAATGTTGCACCAACCCACTGAGGCTGTTAGGTCATCAGTGAGAAAAGGCAAAAAAGCAAACAAAGTGTAGGTATGTTAAAGTGTTGTACTGCTTCAACAATGGCTCCTGCTTCTGTTACATAATATGCCACCACACCATAACCAAAGAAAATCTGTATCATACACCTAAATATCTATGGCATGTATCCTGGAATGTGGCCATCAGGTTCTAAACAAAGCTAACTCCTCTACAGTCGGTTTTGTGTTTGAAAACTGAAATGATGAAGAGGCTATCAAGTCCTTGGTAAAAAGGAACATTCCACCTGCTGAACAGGCTGATAAATAACCAAAAGCTCAACACGAGAACAAAAACAAGGGCATATTCAGCCCAACAGATACTGTACAAACTAATTACAGCGTCCTCTACTCTAGGTCTCAGTTTGGCAAACCTCCATCTTGCTGTGCAGAATCTCTTCCTGCAGACAGTTCACAGAGCGTGTATGAACTTTATTTCTTTTATAAGCACATGTTCAGTGTCATAAAGCCTTTGGAGAACAGGTAGTGTGCAGCTCTGTGTCAGAACACATGGCACCCTATTGTCCACTTGGCACCACTGCTGGTCATGTGATTTTGTTGCTGTGTATGTGTGAGTGTGTGACATTTTGCTGAACAAAGCGTCCTCCATGTCTCACGCACTCTGGGTGCAAGCATTTCCACTGCGCTGTGTTTTTGTGTGTATGTGTCTATGAGGGCATGGGTGTGTGTGTATTGTGTGTGTGTTTAAGCGCGTGGCTCCAGTTTGTGTGACAATTCGAAAAGAGTCTGCTGATTGTCGATAATGTGCAGGTAGTGAACGCTCGCCCTCACCTCTGCACTGTCAACCCCGATTACCTCGTTGCCTAAGAGACAGACACAAAACACGCACATTAGTCATGCAGGAGAGCTTTCTGACATGAACACACATTCGGTACACACACACAGACTGTATTACGGCCATATAAAGAGAATAAAAGCCTGTCTGGAAATGGTTGCTTAGAAACTGTAAGAGAAAACTGAGTGGGAGAAACAACACTCAGGTACAGATGCAATACACCAACTCAGGTGCAGATGGCGGTAGATTCCTCACAATAAATGCATTCAAACACCAATATTTCATCCAACACTAACAGTTTGTCACAAGAGGGGAAACAATAAGTCTGAACATCCCCTGTAACTTAAACTATCTTATAATTTGTGATGTCTTGACTGATGACTTCACTCAGAAGAGTGAGAAGACTCACCTGGCTGATCGCTTTGGCAGTGGCGAATCATTCTCACTGTGTCTGCGATCATATGCTGTTGGTTTAGAAGAAGACACGTTGCATCAGCGCAATACCAGACAATCAACATTTTACAGCAGATTTGAAATGGCCCCATAGCACTAAATATCAACATAAATAACATCTAGACAGTTTTATTCAAAATGATGCAAAGCCTCTTCCTGAGCTGTCTCCTAATGAATTTTGACCTTATTTTTCTTTATGGCAATACAAATGTAAGTGTGCAACAGTTTTACTTTTAGTGATGGTGAGGTGAGTGAAGTTAGAGTCACCTGTTAAACAGAAAGCATGGCACTTTTGCACAATAGAGGTTCGTCTAAGTGAATTTTCAATATATTGTATAAATAAAGGTTTCAATCTATCAGTTAACTCATTGATCTGGAAAAATAGCACGTTCCCTTCAGTCATTGGTCACTTCCTCCTATTCTCAGACCTGACAAATTTACCCGTTTCCACTAATAAAATTTGCACTTTTTTTATGACCACAACTAATTAACTAGCCATTAATGCTGTTTCGGTGCTTCTGACTGATTACGCGGTTTGTTTCTTCTTTTCCCAACTTGTAAAAACTCTGAAAGTTCTTCTTTTTTTCCATTTTGGCAACATGCTGCTCTGTTTAATTACTGTGAAACGAACATATGATGGGAGCAGCTGTGGCTCAGTGGGTAGAGCTGGTTGGCAGTGGGATCACCAGCTCCTCCTGTCCACATGTCCAAGTGTCCTTGGGCAAGACACCGAACTACAAATTGCTCCCGCTCGTCAGGCCAGCACCTTGCACAGGAGCTCGCTGTGAGTGTGTGTGTGAATGAGAGGCAAATTATAAAGCGTATATAACCCATTTACCAAAAATCACTTGGTGATGCATCTTATCGTATTATGAATGTAGTGACCAGATGACAGTATAACAATCACTCATTTAATATGTGGCCTTTGCTGTGTTGCATTTTAAAACGCAAACATTGAAAGGCTGACTCAACTTACCAACTTCTCAAAATTGACCAGGTTGTCATGGAAGGTCTTATTTCCCTCATGGATAAAGGTGATATCTGAGAGCAGGGAATTAGTATTAAGTATTAAGGGTTCATTCTCCAAAAACAATAATGTGTGTGTGTGTGTGTGTGTGTGTGTGTGTGTGTGTGTGTGTGTGTGTGTGTGTGTGTGTGTGTGTGTGTGTGTGTGTGTGTGTGTGTAGAGATGATACCTTTCAGGAGAAGAGGCATGAAAGGGATCTTGGGAGGTTTCATCCTCTTGAAAGATTCCCTATAGGCTTTGTGGTTCAGAGATGGATCCTGAAGAAAGATGGGTGGTAGATGGGGAAAGACAGAAAACAAAGAAAACAAAAAGGATTGGAAAAGGAGATGGGACTTCAACATTTGATAATTAAACCAAAAGGGGATCATATATAAAGCTCTGCATCTATCGCCGTCTCTGTACAGTAAGTGTCTCACCGTGATGAGCTCGAGCTCTGAGAAAAGCTTCTTGAACTTCCCTGGACATTTCTGAAAGGAAGGTGTTTGGTCAGAATTCAATTTAAAATACAGAGCTGTGTGTGTAAATACACTCGCAACGCAACAACACGCACGCTTACCTCCCAGGTTTGATTGAGTCGGCTGACAGCTGCTGTGTTAAGACCCATGATGATAGCAAATGCAGAGTTCAAATTTCTTTGGGCTTTACAACTATAATTACACAGAAGTGTGAAAGTGAGCATAATGAATAAAAATCTAGCTGCTGTTGATACATGCATTTTTATTTGTGTATATTTCTAAGAGTGTGTGTTCTTACTGAGCTGCGATCTTGATGAACTTCTTGAGCAGCTGTACTCTCTTGTTGAGCGATACACACATGAGCACTTCGGACATGACCCACTGCTGGACCTCGTTACAGCGCTGGAGCAGAACTGAGAGTGCTGCCGTGTGGCCGGTACCAGCAGCACGACTGAGTGTGTAGTACACCAGCTCTTGCTGCATGTGGTGAGAGGGAAGGGTGTGAGTCGAAGGTTTTCAGAAAAATGCAACACAAAATGTGTACTCCCTTCACCTCAGGTACCATAACATTATTTTCATTGTTGATTCATCTATCCATTACCTTTTCATTTTCATTATTTGTTTATTCAGTCACAAATCTTCACAGAGCCCAAGGTGACATCTCAGTATAGCTCATTTTATCCACCCAATTGTCAAAAACCCGTATAAAATCAATTAATATCATCAATCATATAAAGCAGAGAAAAGCAGCAAATTCTCACATTTGAGAATGGGAATCAAGCACAAAACATTGTCTGGATTACCTAAAGTTACAATAACTTCCACATAACATTGTAAGAATCAGCCCGTTTTCTACCCCATTTTTCAAAATAAACAGCTCTTCCTGACAGCCGCTCAGCTGCAGGAGACTTTCTGTACTCATGATCCAGCAAGTCTTATAGAGCATTTGCATTTTAAATGCTTATGTTCCAGCAATCTCTATTATGAATATGAATTTATTATAAAGTATGTGACACACCACAAGCATATATTTGTGTGTTTGTGTGTGTGTGTGTGTGTGTGTATACCTCATGGATGGATTTGAAGAGGCTCCAGTCCAAGTGTGTGAGAGCAGCTGCCACATCCCAGGTGTTAATACCTAAGAGTCGCACCGGCCTCCTGCTTAGCTCAGCACTGTCCGTTAAAGGAGGCTGCACACATACACAGCAGAAAGTTAAGTTAGTACATAGAAATATAAATAACACACAGGTACCGTCTATTTACAGGAATAGGGCTATCTCTACATAAGCTAAACAATCTCACCTCATGGGCGGATTCAGCTAACACAACATTCAAAAAATTTAAAAGAAACAAAAAACAATATGGCACAAGTCCATGAGAGCAGTGCCTCCAGCCTACATACAAGCAAAATTGAAAGCCTACAAGGGGCGCGGTGATCCTAAAACATAACTGTTCTGTCCAACTCTGGTTCCAGGCCACTATAATAACTACATTTCTGCATGTGAGCCTGACAATTTATGTTAACTAGTCATGGGTCAGTTGTGGGGTGGTGATGGGGTAGTGGATAAGACACATGCCTTTGGTATGAGAGACCTGGGTTCACACATGGATAGACACATCTACCAATGTGTCCCTGGGCAAAACACTTAACCCTTAGTTGCTCCAGAGGTGTGCGACCTCTGACATATAGTGATTGTAAGTCGATATGAATAAAAGCATGAGCTCAATGAGTAAATGTAAATGTAACCCAGTAGACAATATGCAAAATAAAATGAAATATTACCAGCCTACTAGTTGGACAGTAATTATTTTGAAACTGGAGAAATGCAGAGGATCTACTGGTTTCTTAATGACAGGCTGCTAAATATACATATCAAACAAGAAACCAAAATCCCTAGAAAGGAACCAAAATGCCCAATATTGCAAAATTCTTTAAGGATTCACAACTGAAACTCTACTGTAAAAAACATCCCATTACACTTAACACTTGGCCCTGAAACAGCACTTTCACATCCTTCTGTCACGGTTGGGCAATAGCAAAGTAATTGTGGCTCATACCTCTCTCCTATCGAGTCAGAGTTCATAACAATCACACAGCCTAAATTTTTCCAGCTTGCTTATAATGCGTGACTCATCGTATTACTGTGAAAATGTGTCAGTTGGGGAATTAAAATATTAATTTTCACACCTGCTTTAGCCTGAAGACAATACAGAGGCCAACAACAATATCAAAGGGTGCAAATGCCCAAATAATCCTATCTTTGAGAGCTTGAGGTTTATTTCAAATCTGCAAGCTGCATCTTTAGCCTCTTTTAACGCTATTGAAAAATTGGAAAGATTGACTGAAGCACAAACAGGACAGTGCATTTACGTACCAAGATCTCAGTGAGATCCCTGCGACAGACCATGAGCTTTCCCTGTGGGGTCAGAGACTCTGAATATACACAGTCACTGGGCTGTAACACCCTCCGCTCTGCAGAGACAAATATATACAGAAAAGAAGGATAAGAGAAAGATTATGATAATAATTTAGAGCCAAGAGTGTAGAACAGTAATTCCAAACCTGGGGTACTTGTACTAAACTAATTAGCCAAGTAATGGATAAAATAGACTGCTACAATAATACATTAACAGTTGAAATAGTATAAAGTATTGGATAAATTGTGAATATACAGATAGATAATGGTTAAGCATTGTAGAAATGGTTGTAATACCAAAAGGTAATTTATATGTATTGTATGTTTTATTTTGTGTGTTTGCGTGCATACCTCCGGTGTGTGAGACCACAGCAAGCACCATGTCTTCTTCTGCTCTGTCCATTTTCAGACCCACAATCCTTAGCAGCTCATGGGCCTCAAGTGAGGGGTGTGTGTGGATACTCAAATAGGAATCAGTGCTCACGTACACGCAGCAAATAACTGAGAGACACATGGAATTTATTAATTGTGAAATACTGTAAAATCCAAATGAAGCAGATGCTGGAAAAACGTACAGAGGAGACTCAAGTTAATTTTTGTCAAGTGCTCAACAGACAAAACTGAACACGTATTTAAGAAATTTGCATGTGCACTTTGAAATTAAAACTCATAGCCTTTCATTATGCATAATTGTCCTGGGGAATGCGTTTTGTGTTTTGTATGTATGTGTGGGTGAGTGTGTTTGTGTCTGTTACTCACCCTCTCTAGTGTCAGTCGGTAGACTTCGTAGTTGCAAACTGTTTTCCTTTAAACTCAACTGCTGATACGTTTGTTTACTCTGACAGAGAGAGAGCAGAAGAAGCACAGATGTATAATAAAGTATTTATTCTTCACTGAATATAGTTACGGACTGATAACATCTGTAGCATAGCATTGGTGTCTTCACAGCTCAATTATCACAATTTAACCTCTATGCCTTATTTTAAAATATAAAGCAGTTTACTGTATGACTGAATGTAACTCTTTTAGTTTTCCTATAACTGGTATATTAATTATAATAATTATAATTCATGGTATACTATTGGCATGAAAGACTAATTTAAGGTACTGGAATTGATACTCAACATCACCTGACACAATCAGCTACTTTAACTGGTTTTGAAAAAATAACATCACTGCACAACCGCTTATCCTGCATACAGGGTCGCGGGGACTTAGTATTCATAACATTTTTATTTATTTGTACCATTTAAACATTTGGAAGCTAGCGCCTCAGATTTAAAGTAATAGCAATAAAATGTAGCTGACAGTGCCAAGCAGCATCGATGTAGTAAATATTCCCTCTCACCACCTCCACCATCACCCCCCTTCTCTATGGCTTACCTTTTGGTTTGGAGGGCAGTCATCCACAGTGCTACAGGAAAGAAACAAGCACAACAGTGAGGAGGGGTGAAGGTAGGCATGGGGAGAAAAAAATCAAACACACAGACAGTTATATTTAATAGAACAAAGTCCCTGTGCAGCAGACAAACACACTTACTGTCTGCGGCGCAGAAGTTTCTGAAACTCCTTCAGGTCTTTCTCCAGAGTGGGGAACTCATACAGATCTTCTAAAACACACCTGTACAGGGTCTGACAGAGAGAGGGAAAGAGAAGAAAACCAAGATCTATGACATCACACCCACAATTACAGGTTGTTGACTGATGGGAAAATAGTTGTTTTATCTGGCCCATCAGAAACGCTGGTAACTAGTTGCAGGAACAAGATTTGAATGTCTTAGTCTTTGGTGTTTGAATGTTCTCAGACTTCTACAGTCTACACACAGCTGTAGGATAGCACATAAATCTCAACATGTCAGAATTATAATCGCTAAAAAAGTATAATCAAGTACAAATTATGCTGCGTAGTAGGGCTGGGCGGTATATCGGTATATAATATATACAGTTTATATAATATATACCGATATAATTTCAAAAGAGATATGAAATTAGACAATACCGTTTATACCGATATAGTTTGATGCTGAGTTACTCTCAACAAGATGGAGGGAGACACGTGGCAGGGGAAGTGGGGGAAAAAATGGAGTCAGAGGAGAGTGTGGAGAACAAAGAAGACACAAGAGGAGTTATGAATAGGAAAAGGAAGAAGGATAGTGTCTCAAGTGATGGCAGCCAATCAAGAAGAACTGATGAGAGCCATCAAGTTGGTATGATAACAGAGACAAGAACGGATGGGATCTTCAAGGATTCGCACCAGGTTGGAAGATTCATTGGAGATAAACTCGGAGATGTCCGGTCCATCAAGATAACAATGAGTGGGATGGTTACCATTGACTGTATGTCAAGGTGTCAGAGAGAGCAAGCTTTGAGGATTAAGATGTATGATTACAGCAGTGTGAGATGCTTCCCACTCGGGGCAGAATACAAAAAGAAAGGAGTAATAAGTGGCATACCGCTGTCAGTGGAAGATGTGGAGTTTCGGGGCATTGAAGGTGTTAGTGAGGCGAGAAGACTGACAAGATTCCATCAAGGAGAATGGGAGCAAAGTAATTCCGTGTGTTTGACTTTTGTGGGAGATTTGCCAGAGAGGGTATATTTAGATTACATGTGTTACAGGGTAAGGCCTTATGAAAGAGCTCCATTAAGGCGCTTCTGTTGTCAGGAGTATGGACATGTAGCAGCATTATGTAGAGGCGTCAGGAGATGTGGGAAGAACAACTGTGGAAGAGGGGAGTGTGAAGAGGAACAAGTAAAATGCATTCACTGTGCAGGGAATCACCGTGCGGGGTCTGCGCAGTTTCCGGAAAAATTAAAACAAATAAAAGTGAGTAAAATCTGAGCAGAAGATGGTCTAACATATGCCAAAGCTACCAAGAGACTGGAAAGAAAGCAGGAACGAGCAACAGTGCAAAAGGAACAGGACCTGAAAAAGAAGGACGATGATCAGAATATATGCATCGACAAGAAGCGATTTCTGGCATTTATGGTGGTTAACTGTGAGCAAGTCAGAAAGGATCAAGATGGTGTTGGATGCGGCAAGGAGATTCTTGGACACTGTGGACATATCAGGAGAAGAAATTGACACTACACTGAGGGAAGGATTTACACCATTTCAGAGTCTGAGACATAGAACGGACAATGCATTGAATAGGAGTCCTTTAGGGTGGTCACTGTAAATAGACTGGGAAAACTATTTCATTCAGTAGGTGGCGGTAATGCAACATTTTAGATGCCAACCGCCATACAAACCCAAAGAAGCAGCAGAAGAAGAAGCGGAAGACGAAGATGAAGAATGTTTCTCAAGTCTCTTAATTGCATCCACGTTTCCCTCCCTTGTGTCTTTTCAAGCCAGGAGAGAAGGAACAAGGAATTATGTTTTTAGAGACCTTTCCTTTCCTCCGAAGCGTCACGTAAAGTGACGTCCGTTTCTGATGATGGTGGCAGCTGATCACTGATGAATCAGCTGTAAGTCGGCTCTAACAGCTGTAGAGACTTTTGATGGAGTTTGTGTCGGTTACTAATGAAGTCTCACAGTTATCAGTGCAGAGCAGCATGATTCTGTTACCTGTTTAACAAACACCTGCACATGAAATTATAGGTTACTCATAGCTTATGTCCTGCTCAAAGGCACAGGATAATTTCTACTGGCATAATGCTGATATTATCTGCATTTATATTTGTTGATTCTGATTGTAAATCCATTATTGAATAACCCAGAATATGATCATGATGTCTTGGGATTTATTAGCCTAAATGTTTCAGGGAAATTGAAATGAAGTAACTTCTATCAAAGGTGACGCTCAGTTTTTGGCTTTCCGTTTATTTCCTCTACTGATATCCTTTAATACTACTTGTGTGCGCATTTTACATCACTCGTCATCGATCAATCACTGCCTTCCATCATATCAATCTGACGCTTTTTTGTTTTTTAGCGCAACAGTGCTTTCATTCACACACTGGCTGCTTTCATCAGATGCTTTGCTCGCTTCATTAGATATTTTGGTGCGCTTTAATGACTTGTCCGACTCCTTACGTGTTTACTATGTTTTACTGTTGTCTATTTCGACTAAACACATGAATAGAAAGGATGATAAATTATGTAAAACATGTTTCTTGCAGACAGACTGTCTCACTTTAATTGTCTCCATAATAAAAGTTGATGGGAGAAATTTAAAAACAGGATCTTTCTAATAAATAATTAAAATTGTGTGCGGGGCTTTTGTTGTTCAGACCTACAATGAACACAGATTTTAACAAGACAGTGAATCATAAAACAACTTAAATATAAGACTTTGCAGCGATACACTTTTTAGTTTAGTTTAATGTTGTCTGTTGTAATGTATCAGATCAGTCTGATCCGCTGCAGCGTCCAATCAATATAACGGCTACCCAATAAGGGGGCGTGTCGGTCAGTAAAAGACTTCCGCGAAGGATGCACTGGTGTATCCTCGTTCATAGCTCCTCAGAGATCGCTCCTCGATCCTTGCTCCTCAGAGCGCAAATAAGAGCTTTGGGACGGCCTGATAGATGGCGGAGCAGAACAACTTCTGGTTCAAGCGAGGATCGAGTAAACGACAAATGAGAGACTTGGGGCGAGTTCAATCTCAAAACGTTTTGCACCAGTTTGAAACGTTTTCTGATTGAACTACATGTTTCCTTGCAACGTTGCGCAACATTCTGCAACGGGCTTCGAGGTATGTTTTCTCCCGTTTGGAGGGCGTGTCTGAGGTGTTATCCAATCAGCTGCCACAAGTTTGTAAACACAACGGCGTTAGAAAGGCAAGAAAATGCAGTGCGCTTGGGTACACAGCAGGGTGTTAAAGGCACCACCATTTCCGTTTTGCCACAGTGCTGATCGACACTAGTGATGTGCGATACCACTTAATTCCTATCCGATCCAATACCAAGTAATACCCAGGCTGGTATTGCCGATACAGATACGAATACTTTTTACATATTTTATTTCTAGTTTAATGTGACCTCCCCCCTCCCGTTTCTGTATTTATGAGAGAAATAAGGAGCAGGCTGTAGCCTTACCAATTCAAAATAATAGCTGCATAATGACAAGACATCAAACTTAATATCCTATAACTCATATTCTTTAATTAGAATGAAAATATCCTGCTCAGAACTGCTGCTTCATAACATCATCATATTATTTTGACTTAATCGCAGATGTTTAGCTAAGTTTGCAGTGTTGCCAAAGTATTTCACTGTCTTTGCACACACAGCTCATTATTACCTTCACAGCTAAAATACAGCCAGACATGACTGTTTTTACAGTCAGCCATAGACAGTATTCAATTGCGGGCAATGTAAATGGCTGCAGCGGCTCACTTCAAAGACGCTCCGTCACAGAGCCAGCGCAAGCATGACTTTGACAGGGAGAAGGAAAAGTAGTTCCTATCAACCGAGTAACCTATAATTAGACCATCCTGGTGACAGTAAGATACTTATAATAAAAAAAGAAAAAACACACACTCACTACAGATTACTGTGTTTAGATATAGATTCTTTTATATGAGTATCGATCCTAGAGAAGGAAACGTTGGTATCAGAAATATTGATACTTTAGGATCGATCTGCACATCACTAATCGACACTGTTAAAGACCTGGCTTGTAAAAACAAAAGCACGGTTCATTCAGTGTTTCCCACACATACACTTTTACTTCGGCGGCCGCCCAGGTTAGGTGACACACGGTTGCATTTATCAGAGAAAAACAGTGATTACGTTACAAGTCACGACACTGTGGATATTTCACGAGAGCGGACCAGGTAAAGCGACCAGTCAGATGTTATTCGTTAGCTACCATGTTGGTTTTGTTTTGATAGGCTACGTCTTCAACACGCCTCCTCAACATGCAGCTCAGCTGCTGCTGTGAAAGGAATCACCGGAGGAAAAATCCAGAAGACAAGTTCTGTTTCCTTTCGGTGACTTTAAATAGCCTAGCCTACTACTGATGGAGAAAGTCACTGAAGCGGACATACAGGGAGAGAGAGACGGTAAAGCACCTTTTCCACTGCACGGTACCAGCTCGACTCGCCTCAACTCTACTCGCCTTCTTTTGGTTTTCCATTGTGTAAAAGTTGTACTTGTACCTGCTATCAGGTGCTTTTTTCGTATCACCTCCGTCTTATCTTTCTTTACATTCTGAATAATGTTGAAACGTTTTAACTTAAATCAAGAGACAGCTGTGTGTGCGTTGCATTGAACGTTACGTTGCGGCAGTTGTGTGTGGCGTTCGCTATGACGACCGGTTAAATTGAGGGGTGCTATCTCTGGGTATTATCTGCAATGGAAAACGGACCACGGTCAAACCGAGGTGAGTTGAGCTGAGCTGGTACTGGTAATGGAAAAACGGCATAAGAAGCGGGGAACGCTGATGTGTTTGCAGCGGAGACGTTAGGTCTGTGAGTGGGAAGAGAACTGAAGGAGGCGAATTCAATAAGTGAGTGATACTTAAGATGTAGAATGGAGTATAATTAAAACGGTGAAATAAGAAACAAGCTAAGTTACTAAAAGTAGTAAAAACATGCCCGCTAAAACCGCCCTCCTCCCCAGCCCGCTTAGCAGAAAATATCGACATATATTTTAAACACAGAAACATCAGACAAATCTGTACCTTGTATAACATCAGGTGACTAGGCACACACTGTAGTGTGTGTGCATGGCAGGGAATTAGCATGAAAGCTCAGGAGGCAGTAACACAAACAACACACACACACACCTGCTTATCGCCGTCATTGACCCACCATAGTCTCTCATCCCAATTCCCCTCTCATTCCTCTGTTACTAGGCAACTATCACCTGGGTTACACACTCTATATGAGATTAAACCCATGCCAACCCTCGCACTTTGGTTTCCACGGCAACCCGGCATCGAGCTCTGGAGCCGTCAGGTTATGGAGGGACGAGTGATTGATTAGTGTGTGGATGGGCATGCGGGTGATCGTGTTGTGTGTGTGCGTCTTTCCGCGTCACGTTTCATTCACGGGTATTCAAATCCAATTCAGCCGACCATGTGAAAATACAGCAGGAACACAGCGGATACAGGCAGCATTTGTCGTGAGAAATACAATAATGTGATACTACGCATGAGTACGTTTGTGTTTTCAGTGTTCATGACTGTCCTGTGGAGATAATTAACTTTGTACAATACAATAAGCAGCAAAATACTTTTGGATACTTTTATGGTTATTTGTTGTTTGATATAATGGATGTTTATAATTTTATATAATAAATAATACTCCTCGTTCCTCATGATACATCATGAAAGTGCCTGTATTTTTGTCTCTCTCTTAGTGCTTTGTCAGAAAGAGATGAAAACATCAACTGGATTTCCCAGTGGAAGAAAGCTGACACACAGTTCAGTTCAACAGGAGATGCAACAAACAAAAAGATGAGGCAAGACACACACACACGCTTTTCAGCGCTCTGTCTTTTTCCAAAAAGTTTTTGATGTCCTGTCGAAAAACCCCATTTAAGAAAAAGCGGAGAGATAAATGAAGATGAAAGAGACACCTTCTACAGTTCTTCAGTGAAATGCGTGAAAGGACACCCGAGGATCAAACTCCTTGTCTCTTGTATTTCACTGATTTAGAGTAAGAAAGTTAGGAAAAAATCAGATGTGGTGGTGAAGGCGAGTAGCGCCGTACCTTCATGAAGCTCCTGACGTGCTCCTCATCCTTGAGAAAGTCCTTGTAGAGCCTGCTCCAGTGGGAGACCAGCTGCAGTACCTTGCGCTTCCTGAAGAGGGTGTCTTTGCCCTCCTCCTGGCCCCGGCAGCGGGCAGTGCTATAGGTGAGAGCCGTCAAGGACACAACAAAGGAGAATGTGTGTGTGTGTGTGTGTGTGTGTGTGTGTGTGTGTGTGTGCGTGTTTGTGATTGTGTGTTTGGTTGCCAGTAAGGATATTGTCCCAGTAGAGCCTGACAGAGGTCATTGGTGGACATGAACACCAGGTAGGTCAACAGGAAGTCATCCAGCAGCATTTCTGAAACATAGGAAACACATCAGTCACTACAGAGGCAAAGTGGTCCGAATAAAGTTCTTGACTTGTGAAATTAGGATGTGCAAAGTCACATAAAAGTATAATTTAGTTTCTTCCTTTGTCCCTCACTTCATCTCTGATCAGCCACATTACAAATAGACTTAACTTCAAGAATAATCCTTCCGGTCCCTTTTCATTTGCCCCTATGTAGCTTTAATGTGATAATCAGTAATTTTACATCAACAATTTGATCAGTGACGATGTGTAAGGGGTGCCTTGTTTTGTTTTTGGGGCCCACAAATGTTTTGGGTTTACTTTCAACACTCATGATGTAATTTTTGTCCACAACAGGCAACAGTTTTCAGTTACAAAGCTCAAAAAACTCATGAAAGGCTACAAAAGGCAGAAAAAATAAGCAACAAGCTGGTGAAAATAGTGGAGCATTTAGCAGAATGTGTACCATTAATATGCACTGTCCCTTTCATATAAATAAACAAATCAACTTAAAAGGTGATATAATGTTTTATGGCTGTGCCCTTGCGTCATAACAAAACAGTCTTCATGTCTTGTGCATAATTTTATACACATTCAGCCTATTTAGCTGAAGCATGACTTTGGGATTGCAGAGGTTAAAGGTTGCTTGCTTACGTTGCCAGCCACTGCCAATTAACTGCCACCTACACCACAGTCCTGATGCTGATGGTATATTTTTAGTGTTTAAGTTTTAATAAATGATACCTAAAGATGCCCTCCCCCTAAATATTAGCTATGACTGCTGCCTATTTTGTCATGGACATGTAAAAGCAAACCTTTTAGTCACTAAATATATACAGGGTTTTCTTTCTATTGGCTCATTATTTACTTCAAAAACTAAAAAAATTCTGATGTGCAAGTGAGACAGAAAGAGTGCGTGTGTGTGTGTGTGTTTGTGACTCAGCAGGTGCTCAATGGGTAAGAACAGAGAGCCCTTGTGGCAGATGGGTAATGAGCCATTGTTGGTGGTGTGAGGGAGCTATGGTGTGTGTGGTGTCAAACTCTTTCCCGGGGAAAATGTGTGACCCAAATATGGCTCTGTCGGGCAGAGAGCAAAGAAATCAATTATAGAAGACTGAGCAGAGGCCGCGGCATTAATATTTGATCAACTGTCTCCTCTTTAGAAATAAAAACATAACTTTTCTCAGGAAATATTTTTAGGCAGCTCTGACTGAGCTTATCACTTTTTCAAAACCCTCATCTCTTACATTCATTTCTTGTTTCTCTTTTGAGCCCATCTTTGGATGCAGAGTTCCTCCTTGACCAGCTACCAGTCTTGTTTGCCGCTCTCACTCATCCACCCCCCTTCCCTACACCCCCGGCTTTCATTTTCTCCTTCTCGGCAGTTATATTTCCTCCCCGCTATGACTCTCCTCCTACGCTCGCCCTCTTTCAGCTCTCTGTGATGATAAATATCCATTTTCATCTTCAACATATGCCCTCTGCGTTTGCCTGCTGGCACGCACAAAGTCAAACACATACACTCATAGACACAGCGAGAGACACACACACACACACACACACACACACACACACACACACACACACACCCCCCCACCCTGATGAATAACTCATTCAGTTCTGACCTTGGGGACTTTATCTCTTGTGAGAGAGAAAGGAAAAAGGGAGAAACTGTGTGTGTGCTGAACTAATCGCAGTAACCTGATACTGTGATTTTTGTTGTTAGTGTTTTCATGTGTACATGGGGAGGGGTGGTTGGGGTAATCACGCTCACTCTCTGTGGAAGCATGTTCGAGCCTGTTCAACATGCTGCACAGCTAAGCCCGCTAAAACAACACATTGATGCTCAGCACTTACACACACTGACACACTAATCTGCTCACCCCTCATGCTTATTCAACACACAGACGGAAACATGCACACACACATACAAACATACAAAGATACAGAGACAAAGACAGCCAAACAGGCACATACACTTGATCTGCATCCCTGCTTTTGCCTCTCCCTCTGTGCCCACAAAAAAATAACATAAAATCAACCAGGGCCTTGAGAAAAAAGGTTGACTTTTCTCTTTTGAGTGAATAAATATCAGGCAGCCTTCTTCCACAAAGACTATCTTAGTTCTCTCTCTCTCTCACTCTCTCTCCTACATTCATCCCTCTTTCTTCGTTTGCTTCCTGCAATTCAGTGAGATGGCTCCCTGTGGACCGCTGGGAACTGGTGGTGCTGAGGAGTTGATAGATAAAGACGCCTTGTCTTAAAACGGCACAAAAAGCAGGTTTTATAAAATACAGGTTGGGACCCAGATATCCCCGTGTGGTTGAAAGTATTATTTTACTGAACGTGGGCACGGTGGTACTAAATTTAAAAGAAAGATCCACTGACTATGACAAGAAATGTGTTTATATTTTTACTAACAGGCTTCGGTCTTTTTATCTATGCAGGAAAGATGATCTTATCTAACAATATTTTAAGATAAATGGGGGCACATATTGTAGTCACCATTACAACCTAAGTCAACTCACATCCACACGCACTTTGATTAATGGATTAGTCAGTCAAGAGATATTTAAGCTTGATAAATAGTAAAAATGCCAAATATTCTCTGGTTCCGGCTTCTCAAATTTGCAAATTAGGGAGAGAGACATGCAACACAGGTTGCCTCCAGACTTGAACTGGGAATGCTGCGGTTCATGTTGAGCCACGGGGGCAAGGTAGTCTGTGGGCTGTTTGCCTGGGTTGAATGTAAACTGAATACCTTTGGATTATTGATCAGACAAATCAAGATATTTAAACATTTCACAGTGCCAAATTTTCACTTTTTATTTTATTACTTTCTAAAATTTTATATATCAAACAATACACTGATTATGTGCAAAAGTAGTCCAAATAAATCTAAATGAAAATCATTAGGTGCAGCCCTATTTTTAATGTGGTCTTTGTGCTCACTGCGGAGCAATAAACAAATAACAAAACAAGACCTGAGGTAAAACAGTAGTACTGTAACTGCTGCACTCTCAAAGAGCCGCCCGATATTGTACTGCAGACTTGAGGATTGAGAAAATGAAATATGACGGGTAACAAACCACTGAACTTGTTTGCAGCAGAAATGCCTACAGCTCCCTGAGGGAATTGTTTCACAAACCCAACAGAGCATTTAACATCTTGAATATGCCTCTATATTTACAGGAAATGTCTGTAAAGCTAGCTGAATGAATACACGCACGCACCTGGATGTGGTGTGAGGGCTGACTGACTCATGTAGCCACAGAGTATAATTGAGGGGGAGTGCATACCTCCCCCACATGCCTCCCTAACTTGGGGGAAAATGACAGAGGAAGGTCCAGGTTGGGCTGTGTTGTAACTTGTTGTGTGGCACTGAAGGTAAAATTCCTTGGAATCAGAGGGTGGGGAGTTTTAAACATATCTTTGGTCAAATAGCAGAAACAAACATTTCAATTGATTTATTTATATGACAAATTTTCCACTAACTTTTTTCACTCTACGTCTTTCTATCTATACATTTCTATCAGTGTAAGGAGATACAGCCACATTGTGCGTATGAATGCCCTCTCTCAGATGTGTGTGTGTGTCGACAAACTTACCGCTCTCCCTGCTCTCTGGTGCCCCTCTTTGGTCGTCCAACCGCAGATCACTTAGCAGATGCTCCAAGATCTTGAGAGGCGTCCCCGACACCACCACATACCTGTAAGAGTCACAACAGTCTTCCTCACTAGAGAACGAGCAACAAGTATGACCACGTCCATCCCTCCATCCTTCCTCCCTCTCTACATCCTTATTCTCCTCCACATCATCGTCATCGATGAAGCGAAAATGGGGAACATCAAATGCACAGATTTCTGATCTTCTACCATGTTCTTCATGACTGCTGTCCTCATCACTGTCCACCTCATCATCTTCATCATCTATGTCCTCCTCCGCCTCGGCCAGCGTAGCTAGCTCGGTGGTCATCCTCATATCTAAACACTTGCAGAGGTTCAGCCCTCATCTAAGCTTTGCATACCCTGGAAGGGTGCTCTCCTTTGGGTTGCCTTGCCATCTGCTCCTGTTAGCTAAGCTTCAGAGATTAAAACCCTCTCTCTGACAGCTCCTTAAGTAGCATTCAGAGGGAACTGATTGCTACTGAAGATCCTGAGCGCTGTATACACACACAATCACACACACCCACTTAACCTGCCTGTCACTGACACTCCCTGCATTGTGCCTTAGGTCTTGGCTCAGACTGGCTTAAATACACACAATAACATAGAAACCGACTTTAAGAATATAGGATATGATTGTAACAGCATACGCTGACATGTAGAAGGAAGTAAACCAGTTTTGGTGTCATCTTTGTTGCTCTTTCAGCTGGAAACAAAGGCCATTCTATTCTCTCCATTTGCGCCAGAAGCTAAAGCATACATTATCTTTGACAATCAAACACAGAGTCACATACACACTGTGTTACCAGCACTACTGATATTTTGCATGTACGTGCAAGAGTGTGTTTTGTTGTAACCTGAGATGGCAAAGTAGAAAACTGAAAACGAGAGGGAGGAGTACTATGATTAAGCTTTTTGTTGCCACTGTCGGTTTGGAGGGCTCTTATTATGTAGGAGGAGGGACTGACCTCTTGTCACAGTCCTCCTCTCTGGACCCGCCCCCTGACGATGTGGGTGAGGGCCGGTCCGATGGCGACGTCACTGATGATGTCACTCTCCGCAACACCAACACGTCCCGTCCTCTCTCCTTCAGACAAACCCTCCCCAACGCCTCCTGAGAGAGAAAAGGAGAGAGAGAAAACAGAGGGACAATGTGTCACAGAGCGAGGCAAGGACAAAACTGTCAGAAGGCAATTTAAAGAAGTGAAGACACTGGAGAACACACAGACACTTTCAGCCTCAACCGGCAATAGAATTAATCTGATGCATCTGTCTACATTATTTGTATACTCATTGTGTGTAGGCCTACTGTAACTGAAAACCCAGTCAGCCCTCATATAAGCTTTACATACCAAGGAAGAGAACAAAATACCGGTGTAACCTGTAAAGGCTGACTGACATATCAGGCGTCCGACAAGTAAGAAATTACAGCACAGAAATGCCAAAGATATGTTTGAGGTAATTTACAGTAGAATTTCTTTGTCCAATCGAGAGCATTGACAAGTGTCATTTTCATCCACCTAAAATCTTGGTCACAAATTTATTTATTTTTATTGACCAAGTTTAAGAGATTACAACGAAAAATGTCTTATGTAACGTGTTAATGTTAAAAAGTGACTTGAAAAGTCACTTGACATATCGTTCTCAGATATTTTAAAAATCTCATATATTGATAATTTTATCGACAACAAAAATCCAGTATCAGACCCTTTCACTTAAGATTAAAAGGTTAAAAGCAAAATGCAGCACACACACACATACGCTCACCAATCCACACATGCAGACACAGATTATATGTTGCAACCATTTCAGAGGAATGCAATTCCTGCCTTCAGAAGAAATAGCATTGTGTAATAAATAACAATGGGGACATCTAGGAATGGAGGCTGACACTTGAAATGATCTCCTGCTCCTAAAAAGGAACAGCAACTTGATCTGTGACTCAAGCACACACGCACACCTGCAGTGGCAGTGAAACAGGAACAGAGTTCCAGATGGACAAAAGAGCACAAAAATAAACAGCCTGAGGAGAGGAGAGGGAGATCAAAGGCAGAGGACAGGAGTAGGAGTAGAGATAAAGAGGCAATGTCTCTCCTCCAGCTGCTCGCTGCACTTTCTGTCGCAGTCATAGGGATCGAGCAGCAATCACAACTGACACAGAGAGCTCTCTATGCAGGGCACACGCATTTATACACTGCACATACTTGTATTTAGTTGTCTATCCACATTTATATGCCACAATTACATAATACCACCTGGATGATAGCTTTTGTTTTGTTGAAAAAACATCAGCTGAAGCTTGAAAAAAGGTCTGTGGTCCTGAGGTTCATACAAAGAGCCACAGCACAGTAATCAATAAATGTGATACCATTTAGAACCTTGATTTCATGTTAGACATCCTGGAGCCTAAAGTCTACTTATACAGTCACAAATACCTCTGTAACAAATACCCCCCCCCAATGGCGTGATGAAAGAAGCAGCCGACAGCAGGTCGGGTCTGACTTGGGTCAGACAAAACAATATGCCCAAAGTGCTTTGTGTGATTGTGTGTGTGTGCGCCCTGATGACTCATATCCTACAGGTGTGTTGGTTTGTGTGTGTCACTTTCTCTCCTAAAAACTAATTCACTCTTATTTAACAACTTAAATCTACAGTTTTTGAAATATAGTTAAATAAAATAAAGTATTGAAGTACTTTATAAAATTTTACTTTCTGAAGGTTTCTTGAGGGATAGAGGGTGCGCCCTGTGCTGCACAAGCTGAACATCCCTTTTAGGCAAATTTGTGATTTGTGGTTTTACAAATAAAACTGACTTCACAAGTCAAGCTTTAAGTTCCATGATAACTGTCCATGTCAACATTACCGTTAAATGATAATAATGATGTTACTTGCTCCACCACAGAACATTAAAATTTTTTTCGACACCTTATAATGATTCATTGTAGAGGTAGTTTACAGGTAAAAAAAAAAAAAAGATACAAACTCTTGCCCACCACTGCAGAGACTCTGGTTACACACCCAGTAGCGGCACTTGTATCATGGCTGAGCACTTAAAAAAACAAAACTGGAGGTGTTCAACACAGCACAATGTCTTGTTTGGGACTCTTCGCTAAGATGAAATGGAGCTTCATTTTTTAAATATCTTCAACATTTATTGCTTAGTCCTCCTATCCAATCTAATGACACCAGTATTTAACAGCACTCTATCATTTCAATGTAGAATAACATTGTATTACTACTAAGCCTTTGTCTCTTCTGGATCTGTCTGGAGTCCAGTAAGATAGGTATCCATGTTGCACACAAATGAAATACCCAGACACTGAGGTATACAAACCTTCTTGATTTTCACTGTAATATACATGTCATGGGTTAAAGCACACAAAACACTACCAGCTCTTGAAAGTGAACCCACCTGCGGACAATGTGTACTTACAAAGAATCATTGCCATTTCATTTCGCAACATGCTGAAATGAAATGTTCTCAAGGTTTAGCAACACAGAGATGCATACGGCTGATAAATAAGGCAGTGACGGCTGATGTAAAGAGATCTTACACTGCAGGCCATTAATTACAATTTGGCCTGGCACCCAGACCGCACCCAGCAGTGCACATGTGATGATGTTTGGTGGGTAAGTGGTCTAAAGGGGACATGCCATTAGAGCACATCATTCAGGGTTCAAATATGAACCAGGGGTGCTCTATCACAAGTCTCCCACTTAATTTCTTCTGACCTTTCCCGTCTCTCTTGCAAATAGCCATTTAATAAAGGAAAAGTGCCCCCAGAAATACTGTGAAAAAGAGAGAGAAAGAAATTATGTAACCAATTCTAAAGTAACTACTATAAAAACAAAAAGGAGAAGAAAATGTTGTGCTATGTTCCTGAAGCAGTAGCTGTTGATCTTTCCGATAACACACTCACACTCTTTAAACAGACGCCAAGAAAAACAACTCGGAGCCAAGAACGGAGCATGGCTACATCACACACACACACACACACACACACACACACACACAGAAGATCAAAAAGCTCCCAGAAAATGCACCAAAACAGAAGCTAAACTTACAACATTCCCACTATGCATATGTAACTTTGCATGCACACACATCCACTCACTCACGCACACAAATAATCTGTAAGGTTTGCAAACAGCTGCTTACAAAAACAACATTAATTTAGCCTGAGAAAGAATGCAAGCCATGAAGAGGGAAAATATACAAAGTACGCACTTGAACTCTGTGGAGAGGAGGGGTCAGAAAGTTATGTAACACAGAAACAGAAGTAGAGAACAGAAAGAAAAGAAAGCAAGATGAAAGACAAGAGACCAGGGCGGAAAGTGAGAGACATGGAGGAGTGTGAGGAAAAGTGAGAAATACAAGAAGCACTGAGAGAAAGAGACAGAATGATGAAGTGGATGTTCTTAAATGTAAAAGGGACATTTCCAATACATCTTGATCAATCAAATCCTGAAAGAATTGATTATTTGATTAATTAGTTTCTTTAGTCACAGCCAACAATGGTAATGTGTCAGACTTTGGTTTCACAGACAAAACAAATAAAATGAAATTGACAGTTATGTAATATACCCTGTAATCGTTGAACACTATCAAAGGCAGTCAGTTGTTGCCTAGGACATTTCTGGGCAGTTATGATGGACAGAACCTTTAAAAGACAAAATTTTCCAATTCCAAACTGTTTTATGACAAAACTGGAACAGTCACAAAAAGGTATATACAAACCTCCATAACTGTGTCTGTGAAGTCAACTCTCAGGATGGACACTTGTTCTCAGCTAGTGGGTGTGTCAGTCTCTTTCCTTCCATTTCTTCCCATCCCTTCCTTGAATTCAACCATCTGTACTTCCACCTCATCTCCACCCTTTCCTCCACAGTCTCCCCTCTGCAGTTTTTATGTTTCCTCTCCTTTATTGCACTCAAGTCAAGTCTCTCTCTGTCTTTGAATGGTCACACTTTCTGCTCTAGAGGTTTGAGATTTGGGAAGAGAAAATAAAGACCAGAGGCCATTGTACTTGCTGCACCAATGGAGTCATAAACTGCATACACACAAACACACACACACGCACGAAAAACATCTTTGGCCTGTTATGAAATCAGGACTTCTGTGACAAAAGCTCGTTTGCCCCCTTCTCTGTCTCTCTCTCTCTCTCTCTCTCACACACAATATGACAAATTGGATATAGGAAAGGTGGGCCTTATGGAGAGCCTAAAGGAAGTACTCTCTGTTCCCTTCCTGTTCCTGTGTGTATGTGTGTGTGTATGTTGTCTGTGCTGATAGTGACCAAGCCATATCTGTGTTGTGATAGCTCCAGGCCTGATTCCTGAAAATAATGGATAAGAAAATGAAAACACAATGCTTCTAGGTCAGAAGCACACATACATGCACAAACACATAGTGTTACACAACTATTAGAAAGTAACACAACCTGCCAAAAAAGCCTGCATGTGTGTCATGCATGCTGTGGCCTTGAGTAATCCCATGTGCAGATTGACCTCTAGTAGACTCTGATGGCTGAATCTAAAACTAGAAGGCAGAGATGCACCCAACATGCTGTACTGACACATGATTTAAATCACTATGGAAACAGCCCACACCAGTTTGTCAGAGCTCGTCTGTCACAGAAAAAAAGGAAATAAAAAAAAATATATACATCACCATGACAACCCAGTAAAAGGAGAGTGTCTTTGTAATGAATTGAGCGGTTTGCTTGGTTTTGGTTTCTACCACGTTTTGCAGTCTGAGCTGGACAATGAGCTGGCTAAAAATGATAATCAAAGCATTTACACATATTCTCTATATATTTGTGGTGCATTACTGAAAAACATTCATCTCTATGCACTCTTAGAGATAATTATATATAAATATGTGCTTCCTATCTACTTTGAGAAGACTAAGAGATCCTTATTTAGCCCCTAAACCTGCATAAATCATTTGGTTTATTTTACACTTTAATGTAACAACTGGTACCAAAATGGCTGATGATTTTTAAAATATAAGACAATCTAACATGGATGGATACTATTTGTATCCATATGGTCTAAATAAATAATATAAAGGAGAATGGAGCAATTTTCTGATGTGCGTCTTTGATACACATCTGCCAATGATTCTCCTCCGCTCCCTCCTCTATGTCATTTAAGGATTTCACTGCTTCCACAGCAGTGACGCACAGAGTCATGACAATTTAGAGCCTGGTGATATTATTCCATAATGTTCATTGTATTGATATCTGCAAATATGCTATAAGTCCTGCATGATAAGCTTGACATTAGTTTCTATTTTGTCTGACCTGAAAAATAGCACACTGTGTTTACCAAGCAACAGAATGGGCATGTGTGTGCCGAAGGATCTTTGACATTTCATCATCAACATTAATTCTTCAACATTATTCCAGATGTTTCCCTCAAATCTCTCTTAAGTCGATTTGAAGTCGAAGAAAACATTTCCTCAGTCTATGGCATATTATAATTTTTATCTGCTTGTTCTTTGAAACTATATTGTGTCTATAGTCAAACAAAAGTCAACACAATTTCTTGTGCATCATTTCATGGACATTCTCCTGTAATTCAGCAACATGTATGTCAGAAACTTAATTATCTGGACTAGTATCTAAAGTTACATGGATCAGAAAGAAACAAAATCTGCAGATAATCTGCTGGTGGTACAACTGCATTTTAGAATGGAAAACTACACAACACAAGACAACACAGACATTTACTCATAAACCATAATGATTCAGCAGTGAATAAAATGTAGGTTCACTGATTATCATGAGGTTTAGAGAGAAACCTTAAATTAAAAACAAATATTCGTACTTTAAAGGAACAGTCTTATCCTGATAAAGTTTATACCCATCTAACTTCAGTGAGCGGACTTTAAATGATACTTTGATATTTAAGTAAAAGGTTCATGTAGGTATGGATTGTGTACAGACAAATCGAGTTGAACCCTCTCTCTGAATTCATGCTTCAAAAACACTACATAAATATGATTCTGCAGTTTCATGCAGCAGTAATGCGGTTATATGTTTCTACTTTTGTATATAAGAAGTGAAAGTGAAATCATATGCACTTTGGAAAATCCTCCATGCTGGTCTTCGGTCAGACTCTGAACACACTGTAGGTTTCACAAACATATCACGAAGTGCAGTTAAATCAGACTGCATTTGCTTCGTTTCCTGCCCTCAGGTGTACTGTAGAGCCGGATTATACAGTACAACGCTTCACTAACACCCCACTCATTATACACACACTCACTGACTCAGCCTGCCACAGCACCAGCAGTGCATGAAGAACACACACACACACACACACTCCCTCCCACAAATGATTATCTGCTCTAGCCAGAAAACTCTCTCACACACACACACACACACACACACACACACACACACACACACTACTTGACAGACTGTAAAAGGAGATCACATTGCACTAAGCCATCATTAACACCCACATTAGACCAGATAGAGAACTGGTGGTTGTTTAATCTGAAGTGATCTGAATGAAGCAAAGCTCTATGCGTCTCTAATGATAACTTCAGTTTGCATGTGTGTGTGTGGGTGCTTGTTGGGGCAGAGATGTGTCCTCATGTGAAAATGAATAGGCACTTTGCGTCTGCGTTTTAGATTGACATCAACACAAATCAGTACGGTCCTGATGAGGAATTACTCACAAGTTCCCTCACCTGAATCCATGAGTAACTCACACCTGAAGAGTGTGTGTGCGTCTGTGTGTGTGCTTAAAGGACGACACTAATGACAACATTTACCACATGATGACGTCCATTACTCTCTACTCATACTAACCATATAACCACAGCTCTCTCTGCAGATTACATGGCGATAGACCAGCAAGGTTGCAGGACAACATCATCAGGCCTATCAGCATAGAAGATAACTGTATGACATTAATGACATTTCAAAATGTAAGTGCCATTATCACACTCCGCACTCACCGCCTGGTTTCTGTCGGGCAGCCGGTAGTTGTGGTTCTGTAGCAGCCGACAGCCGTCCTTGGCCAGCCGCTGAACAGCCTCCAGCCCCAGGCGGCTGGTCAGATCCTCACGGCCGCATGTCCCCATTCCTCCAACGCCGCCTCCACTGTCACCCCGCAGTGCACATACCCCGCCCAGCTGCAACACAGGAGGCATGAACACATATCTCAACCCGCAGTCCCAAGACATGGTGGAAAATGTCACAAAGTGGTTCTGGGATGGAGGTCAGGAAAGTTCAGTGTTTTGGTCCAAGAGAGAATGAAAGTAGTTTAGATGCAATCCTGGAACATGCAATGACAAGTTTCCTCTTTATGTCCATGTGAGGAGAATGAGATGAAATGGTAATCCTGGTTCTCTCTGTCCCTTATTCTTTTTATCTATTACAGTCTGTAATTCACTTTATCTGTTGCACTTCCCTCTTTGTCTCCTTCTGACTGCTCTGTGTCAGTGGATCTAGTGGAGAAAGAGTGAGTGAGTGTGATTAGTAGTATACTGTAGGTGGGCGGGAGTGTGCGTCTGTGTGGGAATAGTGTGTGCTGGGTGTGTGTGTGTGTGTGGTGTCTGTCTGTCTCCTCCCCTCTATAGTTGGGACTTGTCTTAACCATCCTGGTAGCCCAAGTGAAGTAGACGGACAGAGAAAGTGTATAAATATGTATATCTAACAGTGATGTCTTAAAAAGAGAAAGAAAGACTGAGAAAGGCAGAAAAATAAACACAAAAATTCTTTATAGATATATAGAGAAGATATTCAATTACAAGAGCAGCAAGAGACTCAATTTTTTCTCGGGTAGACCAGAAGAGAGAAAACATGACGTATGTGCTCCTTAGGGTGCTGCTAGTAGGATGGTTATCACCAGCAGCCTGGTCTGTTTATTTTCCTTGGAAGAGGGTGAGAGGGGCATTTCATTTGGCTCAGAGTTGGTAAACCCTTCCTGTGAGCTCAACTATCTCACGGTGCCATGCTCTAGCAGAGACGCGCGCACACGCGCACACACAGGACATGACATACTTCCACGCTTCATTTTGTTTACTGGGAAAACTCCCCCAACGATAACTCTTATCTAGTAGAATAGCCATGTACAGACATGTACAGACATTATATCAGAGCCACGGCCCCCTGTTCCTTGGTGTTTCCTGTTAACTGGTTTTCATCTTCTTGTCCTAGACACAGAACATACCAAGATAAATCTGTCTGGCTGTTTGTATTTGTATTGTGTGGCTGTCTCCTTCTTTCTCCCATTGTATCTTTTATTTTTCTTTGATCACTTGTGTTTGACATATATGACAGCTAAACCTTACAGTAGCATAAATGGACTACAGTCCAGATAAGCTACTGTGGAGATGAATTAGCAAAATATTTACTTTGTTTTTTTTTTAAACCATATAAAAATGGTCTACTCTGTACATTGAGGACCACAACTCTACGACTTTCTTGTGTCTTCCTTGACATTTTGTAACAGTGTGTGGTTTATCGGTCCCCTTTAATTATGTCAAATGAACTAGTACTCATGTTACACTACAATCTGTAGTAGACCAAACCACTGTGAGGTATATGAGGGGGGAAGGACAATCTTTTTAAACATAATAACACATTGGACGTAGCAGTGAACAAGAGCTGTTGACTGTTTATGATCTAAATTATTGCTTCAGTAGTTTAGGAGCTTCAACAATTCAGTAGTTGGTGGATATTGGTAGGCACATGTCCCTACTGTCCCTACCAAATTCTACGCCCTTGCATTTACAGCACAACTAGTATATGTATTTGTAGCTCGGAGTGATCATCATTGTCATATGCAGGTACAGCCACAAAGCATCTGTTACCACATCTTAATGAGCTACAAACGTGTTTTCAATATACTTGTTGTCAGCAGAACAACTGTAAAACTTGATATGTGGCTGACAAAGAGACCACTTCATACCTCCATAATGATCCAAATACTAGAATCAACTAATATATGAGAGAGGAAAATTACTCCTGTTTGCACCCTAGCAGTCATAGACATAAGCAACCCGTGACAAGGGAGTCATTTTTTGGTATTACAGGGTCACAAGCCAGGTCAAATGCTTGAAGAAAGTATCTTCCAGAAACTGGCAGTAGGTTTGGGAGTTGAGTTTCAGTCCATCTTCAAAAAGGTCCAACTATCTCATCCCTAATGATAGCAGCCCATACCAGTACCCCTCCACCACCTTGCTGGTGCCTCAGTCGAAGTTGTACCCTGTGTCCATCAGTGATCCAGTAACGGGCCCATCCATCTGGTGCATCAAGTGTCACTCTCACTTCATCTGTCCATAAAACCTAACAATCTGTTTGCAGGCATTTCTTTGCTAATCTTGACGCTTCCTTTGTTAATCTTATTCAGTTGGGGTTGTGTTTCAGCCTTCCTGACCTTGACCACGTCTTTGAGCACTTGGCACCTTGTACTTCTGGACATACCAGGTAGGTTGCAGTCCTGGAGTATGTTGGCACTGGAGGATAATGGGTCCCTGGTATCTTCACGCACCTTTTCTTTCTTTTCTCCATGCCCTTTTTTGCACCCCAGTTGGCTATTAGCAACAAAACGTTTGATTGTGCAGTGGACAAGTTTCGGTCCGTTTTACCTGAGGTAATGAAGCTGCCTCATAATTCTGCATACCTTGATAGATGTTCATGTTGATGTGGTTTGGAGTTGGAAAATGTGCAGAGAAATAATGATTCGATCAGAATACTTACTTGCCTAACAATTGTGCACACAACGTAGTACTGTATGTGTGATTGCATTTTTTCCTGTTCTCCTCCACTCTGGTGTAATCAGAGAATGAATAATTGATGGAGAAAAAGAGGCTTCCACTGTAAAGAGATGGGACCAGAAAGCAACCAGGCCTCCCACTTCATTCTGTTCTAACTAAGGCTGCACAATATTGGAAAAAACTGACATTGCAAAATTTTTAATTTCTGCGATGTATATTGCGATATGAAAAAATACACGAATTTTTACCAGATGACTTCACTTTCTCTGTTTGAAAAGAAATAAGCAACCTGGAATTATTGGGGTGATTTTGGATAGGGAAAATGCATTACAGATAAAAAAAAAAAGCCTTTTTTTGGGTGCTTACAATCCTTTCTTGAGCTTCAGTGCAATAAACATATTTTAAACAGTTAATTTGACACGCTCGACATTGAATTGTTTTGTGATGTGACTATTGCGCAGGGGCACATTGCAATGACGATGCTGAAACGATATTGTGCAGCCCTAGTTCTGACCCCATTTTCTATGTACAGCCACCACAAAGCTTTACTTTGTGCCCTATTAAAGCAACTTCTAAAGAAACTTCTTCCAAACACACACTGGTGCAACAAGTAAGCAAACTGTGGAGCAGCATGAACAAATAAATAGCATCCAGCTTCATTAAATAATTCACAATTTGCAATGACAACGTGTGTTTGCCAGCTCAGGTTGAAATAACAGCCACTTCAATTTTATTTCAGCAACATTTAATAAGCATACCACGCCTCTAAAACGATGCTGCTGATTAAAATAGTTTAGCTTTTTTTGTTTATGCTGCGTATGAAGAGAGGTTGTCCAAACCTTCCTGCCTTAACAAATCCAGACTAGCAATACTCTCTCTACTGATGTACAAAACTATTTAATGCAAGTTGTATTTTCTCAATTTGGAGATATAAGGAATATTTCTATGGCAAATTGGACTGGATTAACAAATTTTATTGAAGGCCAAAAGTAAAATGAAATTTAAATATTGGACCCGATTGGCATGTCATTTAATTTGCGTGTGTAAGGTATGTCTTTCTGTATGTGTATTACCGGGCTAGTCTCCTCGCTGGGTGTGCGAGGCTCCTGTTGGCTCGTCTCCGTCGTCTCAGAGTCCTGCTCTGATACTGCAACCAACCACAAAGGGAATCAAGTTATTAATGACAGTTCTTCATACTTGTTACATAAAATCTTCTTCATGTTCTCATAATGCAGTTGGAAACACCAGGAGAACTTCTTGGGAAAATGTACACACTCAAAACTAAATGCATACTTACAAGCTTTGCGAGTCTTTCGGGCGAGAGCAGCCGCCAACTCACTTTGTACCTGTTGGAGAAAAAAAGGTGTCAAAACAAGGCAAAATATGAAACCTATATATGATAAATTAAAACACAACGTAATGAAGCAGCAAATTAGGAATTTTGTTTATATCATTTGGTGATAATGTATTTAACAATCTTCACATGCACACACTGACCGTAGAAGTGAGCCTCTCAAGAGCTTTCATCTGGAGAATCTCACTGCAGATGTCCCTGTTGCCTTCAGAGTCCTCCTCTGACCTTGGAGAGACACAAAACACACACACACACACACACACACACACACACACACACACACACAACAAAGCTGTACTTTTGACTGCAAAGTGTATTACTCTGCTCAAAAAAAGTTTCCTGCAGAGCTTTTGTCCCCTCTACGCTGCCCCCTGGTACACCTAGAGTGGAACTTCAGCTTCCAAACATATCTACTACTCAGCTGGCTGTAGACCTTAATAGTTTTTCAACAAGTCTATATTTAATTGATTTATGAGTCTATATTTAAATTGATTTAGGTGGACACATGCCACTTATCTATTTTAGCTCTTTGTATTAAGACACCTTAACATCAGATCAAAACAAAAAGATCCAATAGTGGCTTTTCATTGGTTCCCAAATGGTTTCTCAGAGACCACACAAACAGGAAATCAGACCATTGTTCTTCAATCCAGCACTAAAACATGTTACAAAATAATGTTACATAATTAGAGGTGAAACGATTAGTCAATTAAATCATACTTGAATTAACTGCTTACATCATTTATCAAGTCTGCTGGTTCCAACATTTCTGTTTTGCTCCAACTTACTGTACATTACCTCGCGATCCTGACGAGTTTATTTTCTGTGTGAATATTGTCTATTTGGCAGAGACGTATCTACCCATTTTATTTTCTGTCTTTCTAGTTCTTCACTGCTCGCATGTTTTTGTATCAAGCATCTCTCTCTCTGCGCCCGCCTTCACTCTTTCATGTGGTTTCATTTAAAATAGCTCCCAAACACACCCTTCTATTGATGTTAGTGAGGGTCTTTGTGCCGGTGTGTGTGTGTGTGTGTGCGCGCTGATGCGGCATCTCTGTGTTCAGAATGTATATAGACGTGTGTAACGCTTGTTGAGTACAGTTATGATACATTTGTGTGTGTTGCTGCAACAGGTGGTTGTTTTGGTGTAAAACTGCATTTCAGTCTCATTATTAATGAACGTACACAGAAGGATTCACAAATGTATTTCAGGATTTATATAACAATGGCTCACATAAAAGTATTTATTGTTGTATATAAATGTAAAAACTCCACAAATAAATATGGTGCACAAATGTGTTTGCACACAAATATTTTTTGTTTTAAATATCTGTAATAGTAATAACAAATATATGTATTTGAAAGTATCTGCAATATTCATCAAAAACATATTTAGATGTTGTTACATTTATATCCCAACTGTTGAACCTGCATTTACAAACTGCTTGTCAGTTGTGAACTTCACATTTGTGCGTGGGTTTTTGTGATTCCCCTGCCGTAGCTCGATTCACAAATGCGTTTTTTTCCCCCTCTAGCGAATTATCTGCAGCCAATTTGATATGACTCCTTCCACTTCAGCCAATTATGTAACAGTAGATTTGAGGGTAATATGATCACTTAGCGTTCTACCCGCAGGTCAACCTCACATGGGGTCTGGTAGCTGCTCTTCACAGGTAAGTGACAACTCTCCTGTCGTGCGTGATTAAATCCAGTATGTTTGAGTTTTAATTGCTTGCTAAGCTTGTGATGTGGCATTTCACACTAGCATTAGCTAACAAGTTAGCCATATAATGCAGATAGACAACTTAGGGCCATCCATAGCTAGCTAGCTAACTAACTTAACAAGCATTCATAACACATAAACATATTTAATCGGGTTACCGGGTTCAGTGTTTTCCACAATATGAAAAAGTCAAGGTTTCAAAAACACAAATATTTCCGTTATTCTGTTTCTGTTTTATAATGTGTTGTCACGTTTATACAACTGTTTATGTCTTCCACCATTGTGTACATTTGTTAAAAATTGTAACATTAAAAAAAACAAACATCATCAGCTGGCTCTGGTGTCTTTCCCACTGTGTGTGTGTGTGTGTGTGTGTGTGTGTGTGTGTGTGTGTGTGTGTGTCTATGTGTGATTTGATTTATAGCGTTATGTGATATTATTATTAGCAGCAGTAGTATAAAATATATTGTGTTCAATGGAAACAAGTTTGTTTTTCCCAGACATTTAAAAATCACACATTTTAAGGCTGTAATTGCAATAACACGATACCGTGAAACCGTGACATTTTTGCTTAAGGTTAACATACTGTGAAAATATCATACTGGCCCATGCCTAGAGTGTCAGTTATATATTAATCCTTAAATATACTGTAAATGTGAATTCTTCAGTGTGCATTCATTAATATTGAGAATGATCTGACTCCATATTATTCCCACAGCAATAATACAAGGTTATAGAGTTTGTCTTCAACAGCGGCAGACTGCACCCGAGGGCCCCTCATCTAATATGTTCTCTTAAAAAAAAACACTGTTTGGATTGGTCTCCCACACACTGCCTCACCCCCACACAGGACACACGCACACACACACGCACACACACACTTTTTTCCTCAAGCACACACGCGCGCACAGACACACACCAATTTGCATACAATTTGGATTTTATCAACAAATCCCAGTGGCACTAGTAATAGTTGTGAAGGAAAGAAGATGAAGCCCTGTGTGACTGTGTGTGTGTGACTGTGTGTGTGTGTACACTGTAATCTGATAAGGGAATGATAGATGCAGAGGCGGAAGAGATGGTGATAACATGTAGCCCTGAGCCTGACACTTCAGCTATCAGCTCTGACACAGACAGAGAGAGACGGAGGCAGGTAGAACTAACACATGCCTTAAAGGAGTGTGAAAATACCATTTTGTTAGTGTCGCAAAAAAAACGTTTTGGTGGTTTAGCTTTCTTTTCAGTATTTATGGTCAAAATTACTTCACTACACTCTCCTTTAAAATAAGATAACTGACGCTCAAACTTCTGCCAAAGCTGGATGAACAAGGCAATGCTGGGGAGCGTTTTCTTTTGTAGTTCATTAGTGGATCATGAGATGTACAAAGTATAAGTCATCATGCTAGATTTATTCTCTTTGGGGTCATTAAGTTTTTTCAGCCGGCATTCATTTGGTAATTTGGTGACTCACCATGAGCCTGAACATACCAGAGCCGGAAGCAAGGCACAGTGGGAGTTGTGTCACCAATCATTAAGCAGCACAGAGCAGTATAGATTGAGGATTACCATGATTGGTGCTTACAACGCCTCCGTTTTTACCAGGTCATAAATGCATGCAGCAAGGTGTAGTCATGATTTGTGACTCACCAGATCAGATCCTATTTATAAGCTTACTAATTCTACCTGTGAACAATGTGTCAAACTATTTTCCTTAAGAAAGAAATATAACTACATACTTCAGTCTATCTAATATATATATGCATGTGTGGTTCTGAATACTGCCTAACACAGAATTTAAAGCGTTTGCCAGAATGATTTGTGGAGGAGGAGAATGTAATCTCTGTAAAAAACAGTGATTGTTTGATTGCGCTCCTCCCTGGCCAAAATGGTCCTTCAGCATTCTGCTGAGTCCATTTGGCATTTTGCCCTTTTTGGACCACAGCACCATGCAAAGTGTTTTCTCCTTCCAAGCTAAGGTGTTATATTTTAGCTCCTGGCAATTCAGCACTTCCTGCACACTGATTTGTAGAGAACATTGTATTTGCAAGGCAGGAAAATGTGCAACTCAATTCTTACTGACTGATGCCAAACATGTATATAGTCAGTGCACTGTATATAATGTACAGTTTAATATCAGAACAAAGAGAGTGTCTTTGAGGAGTAAATACATTTGCACACTAAATTGTTGTATTTTGAGATATTTCCTCCTTTATAATAATAATTAATAATTAATAATTATTTAAATCATGTCAACTTAGGTTACACAGACAGTGGACCAAATATCGTATAATGAAATATACAGAAATATCCCTGCCAGAAAATGTGTATTTGTGAAGCTGACACTGTAATTCAAGCTGCTGCTGTAGTTAGTTTAAGGTATTATTTGTATACAGGCTAACAAAATATTAAATATTCTAAACATAATCTGAACATATCTAACCCACAAAGCCTTTAACGTGTTAGTTGCAGGGCTATTGTATTGGAGAACATTATACTGTGCAGGTGTTCATGTTACGATGTCCCTACCTTGTGTTTTGTGTCTATATGGAAGTTGTATCCAATTGATATACAATAAAAAACTGAAAATAGGGGAATACAGTTTAGTGTGCTAGATAGGGTGGTGTTATGTATAAACATTAACTTCTTCATGATCAGTTTACACTCAGACAAAGCTAAACTTGGCATGGACTGAACAATTAACAAATGTAGTGACTTCTGCTGCAGAGGCAGTGTGCAGAAAATCGTTTCATGGTTAAACTTTAATGTTGTCTCCTTACACAGCACTACTAAAAAGTACTTGCCCTTATTGTAATGTGAGGCAAAGTTGGAGAGAGAGAATGAGACAAAGTAACTTTCCTGCCAATAAGATCATTAAATTGAAACTGAAATGAATTCAAATGAGAGATGTTTTTTGCATAACATTAATATTTGACTCTGTTAAAATAACAATAGTAAATGGTTAAAGTGTTATGATCCATGAATTTGAAGTTTGAAACCTGCATTATAATATTTTTTCCCAGCGAGCACTGCAGTGAACAATAAACTAATCAACTTTAATGACCACAATGTGCCTGGTAGTAAATATTATTGTTCAGACACAGCAATCCTTTGAGACACACTGGCAGCGTCGGCACAAACTGAATAAGAAA
This sequence comes from Micropterus dolomieu, assembly GCF_021292245.1. NCBI lineage: Eukaryota > Metazoa > Chordata > Actinopteri > Centrarchiformes > Centrarchidae > Micropterus > Micropterus dolomieu. The sequence continues at coordinate 18,186,423 of NC_060158.1, read as the reverse complement.
CAAACTAAGAAACATCTTCTACAACCCATTTAATTAGTAGCCTGTTGTTCTTGGGCTTCACTTAAGTAGAAATCACTAGAAGGAGGCACAACAGTCAGCTAATGTTGTCTTATCAAGTATCAAGTTATCAGTATCAATTTAATGCTTGCCTCGTTAGATTAGATTTGAATTACTGCATTTAATCGTCCTACGTAATTCGATCTCAAGTATAGTGCAGATCCAATCACCCTGATGCAGCCATGAGCATTGCTGAGCAGGGCTTTAACAGATAGTTTAACACACGTTTGCACGCTTGGGCATGTTCAGACACTCTCAGACGGTGTACACAGCCAGGATTTTATTTAAAGGCTAAGGCTGTGAGACTATTTCTAGCTCCTTTTTACAATTTCAACAACGAGAATCAACATTAACCAATGGATTAATGTATAAACCAACGCTTCATAAAGTCTCTTGGAAGCAACCAGTGGAGTTACATCAGGTGTTTTTCCTCACAGCTACAGCTGTTCTTCTTTACAAGGGAGAGAGAGAGATAGAGAGAGAGATAGAGAGAGACAAAGAGGGAGGGAGGTAGGGAGGGTATGAGATAGAGAGAGACAGAGAGAGAGAGGGGAAGACTGCAGAAAAATGATGCGACAGTCAAAGAGACACAGCAGCAGGGTCAAAGTGACAGACAGCGTGAGAAAGTTGAATGCATAATCTCATCTATGTCTAATCTGCTAAAGTGAAACATATTATTTTATGTTGATTCAAGCAAAAACCTGTAAAATATTTGGTCCAATACAGTGTTACGTGTATAAACTATAACTGTACAAACAGTTAGATAACAGACATTTATTTACGTTCCTTCATATGTGTAAGAATACATGAAAAACATAACATGATAAATAAATGCTTTGTCATGTAAATTGTTGTCTGTTTTCAGCTTGCTGTAGACACAAGTAGATAAAGCCAGCCTAGTGAAAAAAGCCCTCAAATGAAATCCCAACTTCTCTCTGTAGTAGAGTGCCTCTAAGTATGCATGTCATTCACTATAATGTATATAAAGTAACTGATGGACAACATGGAGGTATACAGTATGATACATGAGATTTATATTAGTATAAGTATGACATTCAATTCCCCTCGCTGTTGGGCTCTCTCCCTGGTGTCTGGAAATACACCCTTTGAAGTTGACACACAGACGCATGTGTTGACGTGTGCTCTTGTTCCTTCGGTCTCCATATATACACACTTTATCTTTTTCGTTACCCACTCCACTCGTCTCACTCTCTTCCCTTTCTCTGAGTGACAGATTGAGTTCAGTAGCAGCCTCAGCAGGAATCCCACACACAGGAGCAGCAAAGCAGGGAACTCTGGCTGACACCACTCAGCGTGTGTGTGTGTCTCTTTCTCAGCCCATCTTGTATATGTGCGATGGCATTATGTGACAGGTTTTGCATATGAGTATCTTCTATGTTCGTGGGGCTGCGTGCGCCTGCACATAAACGTGTCCTTCACATAAGCAGATTGAGCATTTTAAACAGTGAATAGAGATTAGTTTTCTAGCTGGGATCTTGGAGAGTGTGTGTATGTATATTAGAGTATATATTATGTTGCAAAACAGTCAAGTACTTGCAAGCGTGCACTTCCACCAAATCAAACACAGTCACTTGTCACTTTTCAAGTTAAATCATCAGACAGACAAATGACCTCAATCATAAATCTAACCGGAAACACTGTCACTTTGACTTTGATATTTCACCAGAGCAATGAGCTTCCACTTCAGGTCAACGGAGATCATGTATAACATTGCAACTGAGTCATATTCACTGTCAAAATTCTGCAGCAGTTTAACATGTTGGCCGTAATAACAGAAACCCAGTGACAACAGTGGAAACCACTAATTTGTCATTATAACCGATAAATATGAATAATTAATTAGGGCTGAAACGATTCATCAATTAAAATCGATTAATTCGATTACTAAAAAGCATTGACGCAAATTCTTTGCACCGAGGCTTCGTTTCATCCATATAACTACATAGCACACTATTTTGCATGGACATTTATTACTGTCGCACATCGCGCTTATGCTGTGTGAACACGATGTGATTATGATGGCGCTGTTTGCAAAGTGGAAGAAGAGAGAGAAAAGAAGAATTTAGTCTCCAAAGTATGGGATTATTTCAAGCTAAAAGAAAACAACTCTAATGTTACAGTCCGTCCACTGTAAAATGAAACCTGTCGGCTAACGTTACCGCAACAGCACGACGGCTCCTGATCAGAAAGCACCCGGTGTTATGGCAGCGGACAAGGCAACATTAACAGCAACTTTAGCATTTAACTGAAATCATGATTGATTGTTGAGTTGAAGGCTAGCCAAAGTAAGCCGCAATCCTCAGCTGAAAATATACACACATGTATTTGTTGTTCTCCTGGTTGGGCCGTGAGTTTGGGTTGTAATATCACAGTCATGAGTTAACTGGGTGTCGGGGAGCTGCACCTTAGTATAACTTGTATAGCACTCGGGTGATGTTTGTGTTTGTAAAGCAGTTGTCCGGTTGTTGGTCTGCTGATGTTGTTGGTCTGATGTTTGCTGTATGACACACTATGAATTTCCAAAAGGACTAATAAAAATCTATCATCTATCAACTTACACAACTGAACCCGTTACCGGGGGGGGATTGATTCCAACTAATGTGTTAATTCTCATTTGTTACTTTTGACATTTAACCATCCAACCAGCACAGCGTAACTTGTAGTCAGATTTTAATGGACACTTACGGGCTGTTGGCCCCTCCACCAGAGCGAAACTGGACATATGGGGCAAGTTGTAGGAGGAGCCTAACTGCCTCTGGCCATTCCCCCTCATTGGAGCGAAACTCACAGGAGGGGGAGTCACACTCCTCAAAGCTGAACTGGTAATAGGAGTTGGAGTCCGAAAACACCACCCGCTGGTCTACTGAAGGAAGAATAGACACACAAATGCAGAAAAGAAAATGTGAGAGGAAGCATCGTTCACATTAATATTGAACAAGCTATTTAACTTGTGAAGTCAGTAATTTACAGGTATCAGCAATGCCACCATATTCAACCAGGTACTATTAAAAAATGCACAGTGTCAATATTGCAATATATTGATCGCATTTGAACTTGAGCAGGTGGCATTTTTAGTTTGCATAAGTGGCCTCAGTATTCCTTTCTGCTTTGCCAATATGGACATTATGTTTAGGCTACCGCAGCTCTAAGTTCAATTTCTTCATGTTACAGCCCTGCTGCTTAGTTTGAGTTAGAATAAGTCATTTAATATGATTAAATGACTAGGACTATTAAGGAAATCCTTCAATTTGATGTTTTCCATAAAAATGAAATCATGGAATTGTTAAGCCATGCTGATTACACTAAATTTAAAACAACTATTAAAATAGAGTCAAATGTATTTGGAACGCGGGTAAAAACCAGTTCCTGAAGATCTGAAACAGGACGGGCATTGCTTCGTGCATTACTTATATTTATATTGGTGCACTACAATGGCAGCCTGAAAGAAATTGCCAGTTTGATGTAATAAACAATTCATAAAAATAAATTGTGTAAAATATACATTAGTGGTGTTTAGCACAAACTGTTTAATTCTAGAGAAAGAGTAGAGACATGGTGACAACAATAAATCCTGGATAAACTCATTCAAACTCAGTTATGGTGGATTTATCATAGCAGATGAACCGGACTTAAGCAAATGTCCAAAAGCAGGCAGCCTCAAGAGGAGGAAGTACAATAAGTGTGGTTTCAACACAAGACAGGGTAAAAGAATAATAAAATTTCTAAATTTTCTTTAGCAGCTCTACTGAATACAGAAATCACATTCAGGGACTGTAGGTGTGGTGATAACAGATGCACAGTTTATCAGAAGATTTAGTGTGTAGTAAAATATAAGTTGTGCTCTTTGGTAAATAATGAAAGAGGATGTTTGGGATTATTAGTGGGGGGACTGATTGCACAGAGCCACAGGGTAATTTTAGTTTGTGGAAAGTGGAGCAGGTGAATGAAGCAGTGAATTCATCTCTCTAGTCTGCTGGAAATAACCTGGTGAACTGGTTCATAGTTTGTCTCTTTACAGATGTGAAGATTCTCGCTGGAAGGTTGCTATGTATTTCGAAGTACAGTACGACCTCCGGACATGTTACTGTGCGCACGCATGTGTGTGGTTGTGTTTTTACCAGACAGCAGGACTCCCAGCTCCAGCAGCACCTGCCAGACACGCACAGCAGTAGTCCGACAGCGTACATACACACACTGCTCACACAGCCACTGCACCAGCTCCACGCCCACGTAGCTACGCCTGTTAAAATACACACACACACACATTTTCAGCACACAAGTACAGCCACACATTGTTATGATACACATGCTCATGCACACACACACATCTCTTCCAACAACAAAGCTTGTCTATTTTATTTAATCAATATCCATTGATTATTCATTAGTTCTTTGTAAGTCTTTTCCTCTGAAACACTGAACAGTTTCCGTCTACTTTCCCCCAGGATAAACTCTTGTTTGTGTGTTAATGTGAAATGCCGGTTATCTATTCATAATTGTGTCCAGACGTCCACAAGATTTTGCACGCACCTGTGTGCACTGTTTGTACAGAATAATGCATGAGTGCGCATGTATTTCCGACCATCATTGCCTGGCTTACAGCTTAAACAACTTGACTGGCCAATCAGGAAGTAGCTGAATACTGGACTGGTGAGTCATTGTATATGCTTCACCGGACACATCGATTCAGGCCTACACGTCAGACAGACACACAAACACAGAGACAAGTGTACCGTATGATTCTGGCCAGGTGTATCTTGTCTTTGGCTGGATATGGTCCATGAGAGAGGAAGGCATTCCTCACAGTCCGACCAGCACATGGAAAACTCTGGGAACAAGACTGAAACACACATACACAGGACCATATCAAAATAAATGCTTTTTTTTGTAAAATCTGAACACTACAAATGAGTAAAATGCTACTAAAATTACAAAAACTTTCTCTCCACATTGTTTTGGACATGAACAAGAGTGCCAAGAGCTTGTGTGGCTACAAGCAGCTGTCATTGACCAGCTCACAAGGACAGCTCGATTTCTTTCCCCCTGAGGAATAAACACGCTCGGCCATAATCCTGCTATTGACACTATGGTAAATAAGACCGTATTTCAATTAAGCTGTTTACATGGAATGCTTGTTCTGTTCCATTCATATTTACATGCTACAGAGGACAGCCCGCTTGATGACTGATGAGGCTCCATTCATATTATGTTATATATTTCCTCTAGTGTCAATTCAACCTCAAAATCATTCCTGTCTTTCTAAATAGGAGCAGATTTTGAAAATGACTGCACTTCCATTACAGTAACTACACCTTTCAAAGTAGGATGATGTGTTAGATAAATGGTCTGATGTATTGCAACGTTAAAGGTACCCTATGATTCTTGACCACTAGTAGCGCTATGGAGTGATGCTTCTTAAAGTAGGTCCCTGTTTTGTTGTTGTTGCATCTTGTGCACAAACAAAGAGACGCATATAAAAAAGTACGACTGACATAATATGCATTCTTGCAGATTGTTTTACGCTATTCCCGATTGACACTTGAAACGGAAGATGGATAGGCTCTTCTCACTACTTGAGAGATTAGTTGAATCAATTCAAATAAAGCCATTGTTAAATATATTGTTTATTACATTTACAGGTCTTTAAAACTATTTGCAACATAAGGAGTGGAATATTTAAGGTGTCTGCAGGTCCTTCAAAAGGAAAATAAATTACATGAATATTAGCTATTAGAAAATGTGTGGGGTTTGTTTTGTTTAGCTGAGCAGAGAGTCACTGGCGGTGCTGCTGGACCTGGTTGGAAACCTGGTGGTCTTCTGTCAGTGAGACATCATCTGGGGTGGTCTCCAGAGTGTGTCTGGGGATGCCTCTCTCCACTGTCCATCTATCTACTCAATCGGTTTTAGCTGATTAAAGACAAAAGCATTTTTAATAGGGTTGTATTAAATATGAAATGCTAATGTTAACATTACAGTTGACTAAAAGTATATACCAATATTTAATCTTTTACTAGAGTAAAAATTGCAATAACAGTGTAAAAATACTCTGTTACAAGCAAAAGACCTGAATTTAAAATCTTATTTGAGTAAAAGTACAAAGTATTAATCTCTCTCTCTCTCTCTCTCCAATACATCAGAAATTATTAGTTGATTTACATTTTGTATTAATAATTTGAATGGTGGAGCATCTCCATTTCCTCTACAAAACTGGCAAAAGAAAAAAAAGATAACAATTAACATGTCTGAATCCATTTCTAAGCCAGCTGGGTACCGACTGACAAGTGCAGCTGTCAAGGTTGCTAGGCAACAGGAGTGTGCTTCATGAGCTAAGGATGACAGCTGGTGACGCAATTGAGAAGTCCAACGTAGACCAGACTGTCTCATTTAAAAATGCTCGGCACACCATCGTAGAACGCGTCTTTCGGAGGATGCGGGCGCCTGAATTGAGACACAGCTAACATGTTCATTAGCCCTCAAGGATACACACATTGTATTTTGGTGACAATTTGAATGTAAACATAACTGTGTTTATTTTAAAGGAAAACTCAACAGGGTAAATTTAAGGTTACGTTAAGGTGCCATTAGTTCTATCTCACACAGGCTCCGCCCTCTACTGGACTCTATGGGTACTACCTCCTTCAATCACACGTACGCACTTGCCCACTGAAATTTTATCGTGCACATAGCCGACCAATAGGATGTCGCTACCGATACGTGCGTGACGTATAAATAGCAGTGTCCCTACTGCCTCAGCATCCTTTTTTTTTCAGCAAACAGCGAACTGCTCACTGAATTCACCACCTCCACGGATGGAGTCGCCACTTCTAGAAAATTATCTTTGCACCCGGGCAAGGTGACCCATGTCCTGCCCGGATGAGTCCAGGCCCCCCCGCCAGCCGACCTGCGGCTGGGGAAGGGAGGGACTGGCCAAGTGACCGTTATGGAGGGAGAGAGGCCTGCTGACTCTGCCACAATCCGCCATCTGGTGTTCAAGATGCCATTGTTTTACATGTGCTGCTTATGTAAAACTATGGTAAGGCTTTTGAGAATGTGGAAACCATTTGAGTAAAACATGTTAAATACATTCCTCAAAGAGCCAAGTTATCTTCTCTCATCAAAGAGCTAACGTTAACTCCAGGGGTGAAGCTAAGGGTTCACCCTGCGGCCTTGTGTTCACGAAGCCACTGTTCTAACATGTGCTGCTTTGTGTGTACACTGTGGTGATGCCTGTGAATGTTAAACTGTTTATTAGAAACACATTACATTCTTAGAAGTGCTAATTCCCCACCACCAACCCCATCTCATTGAGCTAGCCGCGTTGAACGCACCGCTGCACTCACCGACGCTAAGCTAACGGTTCGCCCCATGGCCCATGGCGCTCTCCCGGTCAGAACTGAGTGAGAGGGTGGGTGAGGCCCGGGCATCCACATAGCTAGCATGACCGCCGAGTCCGCGCGGCCATAATGGTCCGCTTCCACGACGTAATAGCCGAGAAACGAGTTGTTCTTACCGTGGAAACTTGGCAATGGAGCAGTTTACTGTAGCGCTGCATTCCCAGCGTGCCCACGAGGACTTGCACGGCCGCGTTGCTAGCTCACCGGCGGTGAAAGCCTGTTACGTAAACAGACACGCTGCCCTGCCGACATCTCTTTCGCCGAGAAGACACAGCGCAGCTAGGTAAGTCCGCTATAGCCGGAGAGAGACAGCCAAAGTCAGGTCTCTCTCGGTATAGCGGGATGAAAGAGATTGCTCGCTGCTTCGGTTGGTTTCGTTTCCTCCACCAGCGGCTCGTAGCGCCTGTTGCAGCAGGCGAGGCTGTCTACCTGCCACTGCTTCACAGGGAAGCTGTGAGCTTGAGGCTGATGTCAACACCGGGTGACATATCAACCACAGTCACACCGGCTGTGGTGCGTTCAACCTTTCGAAAAATGGCCCATGGTGCGTTCAAGGACGCCACAGCCTTTTTCGATTGCAGCCCTTGGAAAAAGTCTAAGCTTTATTATTTATTTAAAAAAAATAATAAAATAAAATGAAGGGTGACAGAGGGACAGAGGCTGATGCATACCACCAGACCTCCTCCCTCTGTTATGTGTGGACACATAACGGAGGGAGGAGGTCTTTCGCACACTGAAAATGCACGGGGGAATGTTCAACTGATTAAATACAGTATATTCCTAAAGAGCATTCTCCACCCCACCGAACCCCCTCCATCTTCGGCTCGGTGTGTAACACGCTTCAGTATCCACAAAACTGCACATTCACCGATGCTAAGCTAATGATCCGACCTACGGCCCACACTGCTCTCCTTGCTAAGCTTGAGAGAGACAGTGGGAGGGCCCGGGTCTTTGCTGCACTATTCAAACCACTGGGACAAAAGCCCATGTCCCACGTCTCTCTCCTGGTGGTATGCGAGCGAGACAGTAGTAGGACCTGGGCTTCCTCCTTGCTATCCGGCTGTTCGGCCCGCGCAATGGGTCGCCTACATCGTCTGGCAGCCGAATTAAGGGCTGCTGCCATGGCGCTGACACAATGCAGCAATGCGAGCTAACTCTGCGTTCCCCATGCACTCACAACAGTATCCACGGGAACACTGCTAGCTCACTGACAGTGTATGTGTGCATTCCTAAAACACACAACCACATTGGCGACATATGCTCAACCGAACCAGCACAGCGTTTAGCTGACTAGCTGCGACGGCGAGTCGAGATAACGCCAATCTAGGTCAGATATAGCCGGAGAGACACAACCAGACAACACGTCTCTTCCAGCAGTGCAGCCAGTGGCACTTTATCACAGTGAACAGCGGCTCATTCTCCCAGCAGTGGAGAGGAGGATGCCTAGTCCTGACACAGCTTCAATGTTTCACACTTGCTGTAAGCTAAGTGGTTGTGCTTTCAGAGTTGATGCATTGAGAGGGAGACGGATCTGCCTACCTGTTCGGTGGGATCCGTTTTCTCTTTCCTGCAAGGTCTGATGGAGAAAGGGCACTGCAGCTATCTCTCCTGTCACAGGGGGTTTGGTGACAGAACAGTCTTCACCCACTCCCTCGTGATGCGCAGGGTGTGAGAAGACAGCGACCGGTGTCATGTCTCTCAGCACCTCAGTAGGACTTGCTGCTTGTGTTGGTGGCTCTAATATCTGCACCTTATGAGCCCCTGGAGCAGTCCTCATTGAAAATGCTCTCTCTTGAACAGACCTGCGCCTTGCTCTCACCTCTGCTAAGAAGGTGAGTGAGCTGTGTGCCTGTCGTTTCACCCCAGCTGCATGCTGATTCTTGGTGTCCACAGTGCAGCCAGATTGAGACAACACACCTCCTTTGTTCTTAAGAACATAAGGAGCATGTTCAGGTCCAGGACAATAAATCTGGATGCTTTCTACCCCCATTAGGGTGCAGGGAGGTGAGAGTGCATCTGTTGTGTTCATGTGTGCTAGGCTAACGTCCTATGTAGAGCACACAGCCCCCATTCGATGCACTGGTCAGCAGTTCGTCTGTTTCAGTGATAGTGCAGTCTGTAAAAACCCTGTCCAAGAAGAGCCTGGCCAGCTGGCTTTGTGAGTGAATTTTCCAAGCTTGGATACAGGCGGGAACAGACCCACCCTTAGCAGTGTGTGCACATTCCACTCAGAAGTGTGGAAGTGTCTACGACCCTTTTTCATCGGGGTGTGTGTCGAAGAGATCTGCACAATGGCATCTTGGCCCTTACTGTGCCCGTTTGTGCGTTTCTATCTCTTGGATATGTCGGGCTCCTTCTCGGGATCCAGCTCGCAAATGCGACCTAGGATCTGAAAAGTGAACATACACTGGCAGTGCCTGACGTTCCAGCGAGAAGCCCCTATTAGTCCAGCGACCTTCTCAGGGGTGTCCCACCACTCTGTCACTAGGTGAAGTGGTGGTCAGGTCTTTGGCCGGCCTGTGGCCGACCGGGTTGGTGTGGTGCACTTTGGCTTGTCGCGGCTAGCGCAGACAGTCATCGGGCTCCACCCACTGTACCCATAGAGTCCAGCAGAGGGCGGAGCCTGTGTGAGATAGAACGAAGGTTACGATATGGTAACCTTAGTTCTATAAGCACAGGCGGAGCCCTCTACCGATGAGCCCTGTCGCTCTGACGCCGTCTGCTGAAGAGGTGGTTGGATGCTGAGGCAGTAGGGACACTGATATATATACGTCAAGCACATATCGGTAGCGACGTCCTATTGGTCGGCTACGTGCAAGATAAAATTTCAGTAGGCAAGTGCGTGCGTGTGATTGGAGGAGGTAGTACCCATAGAGTCCAGTAGAGGGCTCCGCCTGTGCTTATAGAAGCAGGGTTACCATATCGTAACCTTCGTTACCGTCCTAATCAGAAAATTGCAGTCTACGTACGTGAATTTTACACTGTGTGTCTTGGTCTCAAAGGAGGTTTCTGACCTCAAAACAGGATTACTGATAATCATTGTGGCAACAAGGTGGTGTCACCAATGCCCTTCAAAGAACCTGGGCTCAAACACTCTCATACAGCCATCCCTCAAATTTTACTTCCCACACTGTGGTTTGCTGAGCTGAGATTGGCATTTTCTTCAGTTATGGGTGTTGCCAATACAAGAAAATGACTTGAGAGTATCATGTTCGATCAAGTTTTGATAAACAATGACAATTGTCTTTACAATTTACAACCCTACCTTTGCTGACACATGTTTTGATTCAGATTTTCAAGCTTTTCTAAAAACCTTGCCAAATGGCACATTAACTTTTATCTACCGAAATGGGTTTTAGAGAATCACTCTGACGTAGCAAATAGGCTTAGCTAGGATCAAGATTAAAGCTTTTTTTTGAAAACACCTCCCTGCTTAGGTGCTCATGGGCCATTTTTATTTTTACCAGCGTCATACAGCTTTGGATACCACATCAATGTTACAGGTATAGCCATTTCCACTGAGGCAAGATATAAAAGAAAATGTAGTGAAATACAACCGATAAAAAAATACAACAGTGCTGAGTGCATACAAAGACTTTTGGCACAGGGGTAACAGCAGTGCACATAAATAAGCAGCAACCAAGCTACAGATGGTGATTTCTTTCATTTCTTAAAACTTTTTATTTCTTTTGCCTATGTTTTGGCATCACGTATCCACTTTAAGGTATTGCTTCTAACATTTAAGGCATTAAATGGTCTTGCACCCCCATATATGTCTGATCTACTTTTCACCTACCGCCCTGCACAGTCTCTCAGATCAACTGAACTTGGTTTATTGTCCATCCCTCGTTTCCGGTTGTCTACAGTAGATGGAAGGTCATTTAGTGTGAATGCTCCAAAATTATGGAATTCACTGCCCCTTTCACTTCGAAATATTTCATCTGTGGCTACATTCAAGACACAGTTAAAAACATATCTATTTAAGATGTATTTCGTTTAAATGTGACTATATGTATCCTATGTGATTGTAAGTTGTGTGTTAGTGTGTAAATGTATTGTAAATGTACCATGTAAAGCGACCTTGAGCTATAGGCGCTATATAAATAAAACTTCTTCTTCTTCTTCTTATGTTTTAAATGTTTAAAGAAACCTATACTCACGGTAGATATTTCAGTCCTAAGGCCTTTTCAGAGTACAGCTAAAATATTTGCCAGCTAAAATATTTGCCAAACCACATTATTGTGATGCATGACAAATTAAGGCTCTCTCTGAGTGTGTGTGTGCGTGTCTTTGTGCATGTGTGTAGCTGGTGAAAGCCCAAGGTAATATAACCACTGATGTCATCTGTATTGGGGCTAAACAAACACATTTTCGCTTCATAGCAAAACCGGGATGACATCACCTGTGTGCGTTTCCTTACCTTGTGTACTGCAGGTCCACTGCTTGGTCCGGGGATAGTGTCAGGTGACTGCTGTTGAAACAAAAATACACAAAAGCCATCAGAGCCAAAACACAATGACACACACACAGTAAATACACTGAACAAACAAGACTGAGATGAGCTAGACCAGTTTTGCCATTCCAAAAGCATTAGTCAGGTTTTGTTTACACTGACAGCAGTACCCTGTTACTGCAATACACTTGGCCCTTAGAACATGGCCCTCCATTTCTACCCGTAAAGGGTATGACGATAATTTGACCTAAATGGTTTGACACAAATTCACTCAAGCTCTCATCAATACAAAACCAGTGCAATAGTAAACAATCTTTTAATGACATTGATCAGTTCAATTTCTCATCAATAAAATCTGTCCGTGCAAATAAAATTGTCAGTCCAACTTCCCCTATATTACAATGACATCATTATAAAGAGTTAGTTTTAGGGTCTCTTAATGGTTACTATGTAGCCTTTGCCCCGGGCATATCACACTCCACCTCTACTTCCCTTACCAGAAAATAAATTCTTAGTCTTTATGGATTATTATGATGCCAGAGGAGCTAGATGACAGCGTTTGACACTTTGGCAACACAATGGTCATAAAATTGATTTAAAAAGTTTTACTGCTCGAGGAGGGTAGTCTGTTTTCCTATTTCACCGCATTGCAATACATTGTGATGTTTTAATTTAGTAACACCTAGTCTTGGTTGCTCTGCTGCTGAATTAAAAGCTTGCTTCAATTATTTCACAGCCTCATTTATAAAATCAGATAATAATACTTGAGTCTAATAGTTCTTAACAGTTTTTATGAGTCCTTGTGGTTTATAAAAGATAGAACAGAAATACATAAAATATCAAACATTACATTATTATAATTTAATTATGTCATACAAGCTTTAAAAAAAACATTTGTACTGGTCCGATGTGAATTCTTACTGCCAATATATGGCCAATATACAGCATTAATTATATTTAAAAAAAAACATTTCATTACAGTAAGATTCCGGTCCATGCAGGGAAACCTTTTCAGTCTCTATAAAAGGTTTTCATTGTTTTATAACACTAAATCACAGTGGTTTGACAAAGCTTTTTGAAGCTGATCAGCAGACAAAGACTCTGATGTTAAAGTGAACAATCTCTACAAATGTGTCTAAATTAAGTAAACATAAAGCACAGTGCATAAATATGTACCCCCTTACCAATGACACACCTAGATTACCTTTAGGCAGGGATTTTGTTGAATTGCCTGTGTGTAATCAAGGTGTGACAAGTGATTTTAAATTAAATACACCTGTATCTGCAGGGTCCAATAGCTGGCTAGTCAATTTCTTAGCTAAAACTATACATAACCAAAACAAAGGACGTTTTATTTTTTATTTTTACTTTTACAGCAGACATTTTCACTTGTCAGGGGGAGTAAAGGCGTAGCCGCACAGTTGTTACTCATAACAAGTGTTCTAGAAAGCCATGTAACAGTGACCCATCATGCACCCTGAAACTGAAGCAGCTAAATGGAATTCAGCCTCCATTCATTTTATTATTTACGTTTGTTTTTTTCCCGACTGTGATAAGTCAAAATGTCTACTCCAATCGTCTGTCTATTCCAAGCAAATCTGTGCCAGCTTTATTGAAAACTACCACTTAGTGGAAGGATTCTGGAGCATTGTCAAGGCACTGAATAGGGAGCAAAGTAAGGTCAATAGTTAGTAATAGCCATCCTCAATAACGGGGTGAGAGGGAAATTTATTAGTCAGGTTTGTTCAGGTATCAGATGAGGTTTGGCTTATGGGGCGATTGTGGCTCAGGAGTTAGAGCGGGTTGCCCGTTTATCAGAAGGTCAGCGGTTCAATCCCCGGCTCTTCCAGGCTGCATGTTGAAGTGTCCTTGGGCAAGATTAAGATACCGAATTACCCCTGGTGGCTGTTAGTTTCTGTTTAAGCACTTAGGCTCACAGTGTGTGAATGTGATGTAGTGTAAAAGCTCTTTGAATGGTCGAAAAGACTAGAAAGGCGCTTGTTCTCTTCCTGTATGGACTGATAAGAGAGTGTAGATCAGGCATCAGGCTAGCAGATATCTATGTTCTCAGGGAATCTTATATGTTTACAGAATTTACTAACTCCACAGATTACAGTGCAAATCATTGATACTATTCGATTTCAACGTGACTTAGGTGATGCATTGGAGTCCAAACATCAGGCAGACTGGCTGCTCTGGTTTAGGCCAGATAGCAATGACCTGGTGTGGAAAAACCTACAGACACTAGGGGGAAAAGACAGAAAAATAAATTGGGGACCAAAAGATGGTTTCGTCAGATTTGGTGTTGGCATTGCATGTGTTCGCACGTTGTATGTCAGCACTGTATCCCCTCGGCCAGGTCAAATTAAACATTGCTGTGTAAGTCTTCATTACTTTTCCGAAAAACTTCATCACAACTGACACCTGGCTCATAATATTTCTACATCACTGAGTGAACATGGGCAGTGAGGGAGGCCATCAAGAGGCCTATAGAAACTCTGACAGAGCTACAGGTTTTATGGCTGAGATGGGAGACGCTGAGCAAACAACTCTAAAACAAAGTGGAAGAAGTTTCAACGGTCTGATGAGAACAAAAGCTTTTTGACCATCTAACTAAATACTTGGTCATGGCAGGGGGGATGCATTTCTGCAGCAGTCCTTGAAACACTTTGAAGATAGAAGCTAAAATGAATGCAGCAAAATGCAGAATAATCCTGGAGAGGAACGTGCTGCTGTCTGCAAGAGAACGCTGAATTATTTTTCACCAAGATAACAAGGCCGAGGCAAAATGGGTTTCCTGAAATGTGCTGTTCACCCATGCTCTCCATGCAACTTCACCCAGGTTGAGCAGATTTGCTGAGAATGGGGGGAAAATGTCAGTTCCAGTTGTATAAAACTGATAAAAATCCACACAGACTTAACTTATAGATTTGTTTTCAACTTGACATTAAAAAGTAATTTCTCTGTTGATCACAAAAATATTAAGATGAAAAGAGGATGAATATACAATACAATATACAAAACAGCATCTTTATCGGTGGATATGTGTGAGACAATATCAGATACTGGTATCTGCTTTAAAAATATCTGATAAAAATGCAAAGCGTAGAATTGTATTAGGATGGGGATCATGTTGCCAGCGTTCATTACAGACAGATGAGAATCTCCTGCAATAGGCGTGCAACCATTCTGTGAGCTTAGCCAGTGAAGCAGGATCACTGGTTGATTCCCTCTGGAAACCTTTACAGAAAACTTAGAATGTGCTACAATCGCCTCTCACTGGCTGACATTAACAAACCACCAGATGATGACGAATAGAAAGATACAGATCAAATAGTGGAACAAATGAAAAGCACCGAAGCACGTTGGAAGATGTATGTAGATGAAGAAATATAAACTGGTTAACCTGCAAGAGGAGAAAGAAGAGAGGGAGGGTGAACAAATCACAACAGTCTATGAATATATGACAGGGAATGTGAGCATGACAAATGGACAGGGAGAGAGAGATGAGGCGGTGAGATCATTTTAATTGTAATTGCAATAGAGAGAAAAAGTGAGCAAGACAAAGACAGAGAGGGAGAGAAATGCATAGCTGTGGCTTTGACTTGCAAGAAATTGAAATAGAGAGATGATTAGAGGGATACAGAGCAGTGTGTGTGATCCTCATTAGAGCGATGATGCTGTGTGGCATGTCACACACTCACGCACAGGAGCAATGGAGTAGGCACACTCGCACACACACATTATCCAAAGCAAGTCTTCATTAAGGAATAGTTTGACATGCTGGAGAATACGCATATTTGCTTTCTTGCTGAGTGTAAGGAGAAAAGAGCGATATCACTCTCCTGTCTGTGCATTAAATTCGAGGCTATTGCAAGTTGCCTTGTTAGCTTAGCTTAGACTTACGACTGGAAACAAGGACAAACAGTTAGCCTGGCTATGTCTAAAAGTAACAAAGTCTGTCTTACAGCAAACCAAAACGTAAAATCAACAATTTGTGGTTTTCCAGAGGGTAAAGTGCCTTAACCGGGTGCAGTGACTTCCTTATCACCATGAGGTTGGCAGGCAACAACGGAGACTCCCGGAAGCCTTTAGACGGAGACAGTATAGCTGTTCAGCCTGTTTCCAGTCTTCATGCTAAGATAAGATCAGCGGCTGCTGGATTAGCCTAACTGTATATTTACCAGACAGATTTTAAAGTGATATTGACAAGACAAGATTTACTACAATGTCGATGTATTCCTTTAAGACAATGTCCACACGTATCTGGACCCATCCTGTAGGGTTGGGCGAGGTTTACAAAATTTCCATCTAACGATGTCTACACTGAAACATCGGGATCGACGATGGCATCGGGCGCACAAGCGCCGGGGGGAATAACGGTCGTCTTATGTGCATGTGTTACCTCGCACAGACTTCACTAGGTTAAAAACTTGGTAGCCTATGACGTTACAAGTCACGGAGGATACAGCACAGACCAGGTAAAGCAGCAGTGAACACACGGTGCAGATGTTGGTTTCGGTTCACCTGCTGCCGTGATAACGGATAACATTTATAATAATGTACCTCCATGTGAAAACCTGCTTTCACATGGAGGTATTATGTGAAAAATTTAGATTTTTTTTGCCAGGGGCGGGGTTTTACAATCACTATACCTGCTCAACCATCGACCATCTGTCAGCCATCGCCGATGGATGATGGCATCGTCTATCGGCCCAACCCTAGCATCCTGCTCTCTGTGACCACCTATACCGTGTTTTAATACAGTCACAATTTAGTTGCTGCCATTTACATACTTTTACGTTTCTAGCACAAACAAGCACAAAATAGTGATTTGACCTTTACTCGATGACCAAGCAAACAGTAGCCCCTGCGCTGCTGCACTGAGGAATCGAATCCCTATTTTATAATCATAAAGTAGGCTGACAATTTACTTATAAACACAAGTTAATCCGGCAGTGAAGCATGAGACAACAACACACTTGAGTCCATAAACAGAAAATTTATTTGAAACTATTTTGATAATAGATTATTCAAGCTGAAAGACACATCCTCTGGTTCCTAGTTTCTCAATTATGAGGTTGTCCTGCTTTTCTTTGTTTTATGTGACAGTGAACTCATATCTTTAGGTTTTGGATTGTTGGCAGCACAAGCAATTTGAAGACACCATCTTGGATTTCAGGAAGTTATACAGAGCCATTTTCCGACATTTTAATGGTGAAAATAATCTGTGAATTAATCGACAAAGAAAATAATCAGTCAGTTGCAGACCTACTGTAATACTGGGAGCACAGCGAAGGCTGGAGGTGACAGAAAGCCCAAAACCACAGCTTCTCCCATTCACAATAAAACACAACGTCCGGAGTTTCAGATTTACCCAGATTGGAAAACATTTTCAAAAGAGCTCCGTTTTTGGTTGTGGAAAAAAAACCATCTCAGTGTGGACGTCCTCCAAGATAGCCGTAAAGATGAGAGCTTTTTTTCTGTTTGTATTCTGTGAAGACATGCAGTGTTTGGACTGGGGGTTAAGTAGAGCACACCAGTCAGCCAAGCACACAGACTAAATAAATTGTTTCTGACTCTCTATCCCTGTCTTGCTCAGTCTTTCTCTTCTCTTTTGTCTCGGTCTCTCTCGCTTATCTCTCCATCTCTTTGTCTCCCTATCTGGTGGATACAGATCTTTCAAGAGGTCTTTGTTTCTCCACTGTCATCTCTTCTCACAAACACACTTGAGACACACCAGCAACTAGAGGCGATTCATTCATACAGTATCACACAACGAGAGAAATGTCTGGCCATGTTCCTGTGAGTCTGTCGGTGCCACAGTTTCTCACAAAGACACCCTCCTCCATCACTGGGTGTACAGTCCATTGCTGTCAGTACACCGGAGGCCAGAAGAGAATGACAGAAGAGAAGAGAAGAGAAGACAGGAGGAATGAGGAGGAATGAGAGTTATAAAGACAGAGCACATGCTGACACGCTTATCTGTGTGATGACTTCAAAGTGTGTATACAGAGAGAGCGCAGGAGAGAGCGGGGTCATTATCTGCAAGAAATGGATTACTCTCAGATTAGATTGCTGAGCACAGTGAAGAGCTGTAGCACGGTATGCTTGGCAAGCCCCATCTCACACACACACACACACACACACACACTTCACATTCACACTAAGCTCTTGTCGACTCCTCGACAGATTCGTCATACAAGGAATTCAAAATGGAGACATCAAAGCAGCTACAGCTCAATGGACACACACACACACACACACACACTATATCTGTGCCAGCCCACGCCTATCTGCCAACACACATAACTACGTATTTGTCAATAGATAATTTCAGGAGTTATCTATCAAACAGAAAATACATCAGCCACAGGTTCGATCAATCTAATAAGTCATTTGTTAAGAAAAAAGTATGAAAATTCACTAGTTCTAGCCTCTCAGATATGAATGTTTGCTGTTTTTTTCAGTCTTCAATCATAGTGAACTGAATTAGGGCTGGGGCGATGTAATCGATTACATAAATACGTCGACTCGCATTACGTGAGTTGAAGCGTCGCTGCACCCGGTGTTAGTCGGATTCCCGGACAAGCTCCCACAACGAAAGACCACGCCTTTGACCGTCTAAAGTTTGGGACTATTTTAGACAGACACTCAACAACGTGGTGCTCGCCCCGTGAGCTTCACTGCAGCACAAATGCTGCCCACCAATACCTGAAGCAGCATGAACACGTGAATTAAAAGTATCCCGGAGCACTGACGGCAGCACCGCAAATCCTGTTTACTTTCTGTCTCCACACAAGCACTGCGCATTATCAGCAGGATGACATGTAGTCTGTTAAAATGTATTTCTTCATCGCCTTCATGTTAAAAGTAATTTCTGCCCTGCTGTTGTCATGGTAACGTGACGTTACACCATGTGTCATCTAACGTTCGGCCGTTTCATATTAACAGCTGAATCTAAGATTACATACAATCAGTGACTGTCTGTGGTATGTAATGGTTTCAGTTGTTTTCTTTGCCCCACACTGATACAGAAATACTTTTGATTATCATACTGCATATAACTCAATACTGAAATAAATCCATGTCAGAAACATTTAAAGTTTTAAGGAAAGGAGCCTAATTAATGTCTGTTATAGATATTATCACAACACATCAGTGATTTTTCTTCACTATTGTCATTATTCTAATGTGATTCATCTGGATGATTGAATAAAATATTGATTTATTGTTTAGACATGTTTTTGATATTTATTTTGGATAAATTGGTATGTTAATAGGCAACTTTTTTTTCTTTAGAATATACAAAATTAGTCTTAGATTAATCGACTTGAAAAATAATCGTTATGTACAGCCCTAAACTGAATATCTTGCGATTTGGTGCAAGCAAATTTACATTTTGATCAGTATTTTTCACTTTATTCTCACATTTTATATTTCAAACTTTCATTTCATTAATTGAGACGGTCATGATTTTAGAAAGGTTGTCTTTGAAAATAGATGTATCCCAATATTTGAATTCTTCCGCTTAAGGTTCTTTTGAGACAAGCGTTCATCACCTGTGTGAAAATGTTCTCTCTCTTTCTCTCCACCCCTCACTTGCCCTTTCATCTTTCTAATCTCAATGTATGATGCAGTTATGAATGTGAAATATTGCTGGCAGACATAAAAACACATCACAAGCCACTGTTTTCAAATGCAGAAATGAGATCATCTTCTGATGAATGTCATCAACTTTCCTCCAAGAGAGTGATCATGAATTCTGAAAGCTTCCAATAGGACTGTGATAATCTCATTTTACAGCCATAACTATTTGTCTTGAGCAGCAAACTGTACATTTATACACAGTGTTTGGAAGGGAAAGAATTGTAAGTCTATGTTTGTGTTCAAGTTTTAATCCACAAGAAGGTTTGACTCCACAGTTAGTCTATTTTTCCTAAAACAAATGTTTAAAAATGAAAAAATCTGGTATAAAATTTGGTACGGTATGGGGGAAGCAATATAATTTCAAGTATGGACATATATCCATTAGAAGAAGACAGAAAGACTAATGAGCTGCAACCCCAAACAAAAGTGGGATTGCACCATAATCCAGCAGTTTCCGATTCTTTCTTAAAACAATGCTACTGTATATTTCCACCTCCTCTCCCTTCAACGTGCATCGTTTTCTTTGCTTGCACTAACAATGCAGACACACTGAATGGCAACTGCGACAACACATACTCACATGCAGAACATGCACATATTATAATGTGTATGTCTAACTTTTGTTTTGGAGATTCCTTGTGGTTTTCATGTTCTTGCTTTTTTTTTTTTTTGATTGCCTAAGGAAACCCTTCAGTAATCCCAGTGTACTTGTACTAGTGTGCCTGTGCAAATTGCAAATAACGTCTCCACACCTATTTATCTGCAAATTACCATTACAACAAATTCTATATTACGACATTATCAAACGTTGACACACACAGAGCTAGGGTCGACAAGGCCTTATAACTCAGCTGTTTTCTGATGACTTTTACCAGCGTTCTTTGAAGAAAGTTTCATGTCCCACAATGCCACACGCACTGGTTCTTCCTCTATTTTGGTGTCAGCAATGAAATCCAACCAAAACTAACAGTCCACAGTAAAACTGTTTGCACCGACTTGGTGATTGAGAGTATTGATAATAGTACCCATCAGTTTGACCTGTCAGCATCTGTCTTTCAAGTCCAGATAGCGGTGCTGCTGGCCAGCTAAAGTAACGGCAGCCTGAGCCTGTGGCTTCCTCTGACACATTTCCTCACCAGTGGGTTCATACACGTATGTTTTCTCTGACAGCATAAAATGTCAAGTCCACTGCACATATGTATTGTTGAGTGACTTTAGCTTTCTAACATGTGGCTCCCAAGTCTGACAATTGACTGCGCTGTGGTCAACTCTTTAGAGGAGGAGAAAGGAAAACTAGCCAAGTTTTCCCTGTTTACCTTATACAGCGTGACTTCTGCACAGAGCACCCTGGCAAATGTAGCGATAGCTGCAAATAGGGATGAAACGATTACCGGTTTAGCGGTAAACCATGGTAAAATTCCCGATGGTTATTATTACCGTACATATTTTAATTACCATGAAAACCGGGTACGGTTAACCGCGCTATTATAATCTCACGGCAAACACTGTCAGCGCAGGCGCGCATGCGCAGAATGCAATGTGGGTTTGTTTGGGTCAATGACAACACGACGGAGATTTTTCAGCCAGTCTGAAGTCCGGTCGTATTTTAGTTTTTATGACAGTGCTGAGGGAAACTTGATAGAAGAAAATAACCTCATAGTGAACGCAGGGTGAGTTAACTTTTAGCTTTGGTTTGTCTCTCTGACTTGCTAACAGCGTGTAAACTGAAGCTCTCAGTGTTGATGCTCTTGTAAAAACGCTACACATTGTTCTGTTGCTGTGTGCGTCGTGTGTCGGCAGAGTCTATTCGTCCACTGCACGTGATAACACGTTACGCAGTTTAGTCAACCAACCAGCATATCTAGAAATGCTACAGACTCCTCTGTATTTATTTCAGGTTTTGGGCTCATTACAGTTACTATCACTGTCTTCTAAAGACTTATTTGTTTTCATGTAATTGTCCACAGGATCATTGTATTACCTATATAATATAAAAAATAAAATCTTGAGAATGCATACTTAGATTTTCATTTGTTTACAAAAGTTATTTGCTGTTATTTTTTATGCAAACAAAATGGCAATTGTATTTGTAGTTTTCAGTATAAAACTTGTTGAAATGGTTTCAGTGTGTGTATCAGTACATTTTAACAATACCAATAATACTGATAACCGTGATAATTTTGGTCACTATAATCATGATATGAAATTTTCATACCGTTTCATCCCTAGGTGCAAAGTGAGTAAAGTGTTTGAGCAAATCTCTCTGCTCCTGTTATATTATAGCTAATAAAGGACTGATAACTGAATACCAGAGCAAGTCACAACAGAGAAATAATGTAAAATAGGATTGTTAAAGGTGAGGCTGCTGCAGGTTGGAACCAAAGTCGACAGATGGCTCTGTGCAGTTTCAATTCACTTCATAAGCTGTGAGCAAACATCAAAAGAAGCACATGAGGTAATGTGAAAATGCCTATGTCAGATGTTTTGCTGATTTTTTTTCAGGCCCCAATTTTTAGAACAAACTACAATTACTGCCTCGTGATTGTTTGCCTTCGCCAACCAGCCAAGTCGCACTTGACATACATTTCTGTCCAAACTCATAATATATGTAATGAGTTATCCAATAAGACGTCTGTGTGAAATTTTGTCATAATTAGCGTATGAATTCTAGAGTGATGGCCAAAAATGTGTTTTGTGAGGTCACAGTGACCTTGACCTGTGACCACCAAATGTTCACTCGAGTCCAAGGCGACGTTTGTGCCAAAGAAACTCCCTCAAGGCATTCTCGAGATATCGCGTTCACAAGAATAAAACGGACGAACAAACCTAAAACATAACGGTCGGCGGAAAGACAACAAAAGAAAGTTACAAGGTGATGCTGCTCAGTGATGCTGTCATTTGATACCATGGCACCATTATCTTTTTTACAATTTCATTTCCATTTTTTGTGTGCTATTGTAGTGCAGAGCAAAAACAATCCACAGTAGTTCCTCTCTCACATCTTTTTGGAGATTGTGCATATACAAACAAGTGTGAGTCTGTCTGAGTGTGTATGTGTGTCAGGTGAAGTACAGCCAACTGACAGAGTCTAGAGAGAACCAGTCTGCACAGAACAGCCATACCTTTACACTACTTACCCACGCCTCATCACTCTCACCCACACATGCACGCACACACAAAGTTAGATGAAGACATTTACTCTTCATCTACTCAGTATTCCCTTCTTTCCTTGCCTTCAGCTCAATCACAGGCACAGAACATTAACACAAAGATGATGCGGTACGTGCCACAGTTAAATGCCTGAAACACAGTCTGCTATTCAAGTAATCCATTCATTCACCCATGCATTCTTTATGGTTCCATTATACTGTTGCATATTCTCTTCTGAAATAAATAACAGGATTTACTATCACTGATTTGTTACTACAAGAGAATTTTATCGGATCAGTCAGACAGGTAACGGGAACACTAAGCAGCCTCAAAATGTAAGTCTTTTAAACATCAATTAAAATGACAAGATGTAATATGACAAACTGTTCATCTCCTTTATCCAAAGTGCATATTCGCAGAACATATCTTTTGGCACCAGTGGGACTGGAAGTCCTGGCACTCCTGGCTGCCGCCGATGATGAAGACGAGTGGAGCTGACACTGAGCAGATATTTGGCTTGTCAGGTGTGTTCGTTCCACACCAGGGCACACAGAGTCACACTCATTTACCGCTTAGTAGACCAATCATCAGAAACCAGAACTGATAACCCAAGAGGTGCATTTTAGATGTCAGATCTACATCTGGGATGGTTATAATACAGATAAAAGAGAGATGTGTTTATTTACTACAGAAAAGAGCTATAACAATTAGTCGACTGAATATTAATCTGCAACAATTTTGATAATCGATTTGCTGTTTAAGACGTTTAATCAAACAAAAATGTCAAATAATCAAACAAAAATGTCAAATATGTCTGGTTTTCTGTCTTACATATCATTCTAAACATAATAGGCTATTTGAGTTGTGGATAGCTGGATGGAAGAAACTATAATACATTTGAATACATGCTTTTAAGTTAATTCAACAAACTAGCCTACAGGATAATCAATAATGAAAAAAACATTTGTTGTGTAGGTGCACAGAGCTTTTTGTATATAAATATATATAAAAGTGTGTGTATTTTGTATTGTAGGTGCTGTGTGTAGTGAATCTGTTGGGGGTGGTAGTGTTGCCTTGACTACGGAGTGTGAAGGTATGATCTCCAACAGCAATTGGTTTTTATGGATGTAGCGCACGCGCGCGCGCACACACACACAGCCTCTGCGACAGTAATGCATGTAACAAAATGAAAACACCTGAATCGTGACGGGGTTACGAAACAGCCTCACAGCACATAGCGGTGTCGGGGGGTAAAAAACATGGGATTGAAAAGATAAAAAGCGTCAGGCGCTGCTAAAACATTAAACACGGAAGGACGGACAGTCAGCCAGCGCTCGGTTTGAAGTACTCACGCTCTTCTTCCGCAGGTGCAGCCCGTGCTTGAGTAGCCCTGGCAGATCCCGGATTTTGTGTTTGAGCTGAGCCTGGTCCCGTGCGCTCCGGTTCCAACGCAAGCCCGCGAGCAAGCCGTCCTCTGCGGGCTCAGAGTCCTCCATGGTTCCTTTCCTTTCTCCTGTCAGTCCTCGAGCTGCAGCCTGTCTCCGCTCCGGGTGTCTACTGTATCCTCACGAGGCGCACCGCCGCCCGCTCCCGTTCGCCATTTCCCCCCCCTGCCTCGCGCTCACACTCAGCGACCTGCATCTGCAGCCAAACCGCGCGCAGCTACGACCTACTGAATGGATTCCGCAGCACGCGACGCTGCTGCTCCACCCAATGGCTCGCGCGTCCTACTCCTCAGTACTAGTAGGTTGGTTTGTGTTTGTGCGTGGAGGAGGAGGAGAGGGGGGTGTCACAGGTGCATAGAAACATTGCATCTGAGCAGTCTGATAAAGTAAAGGAGCGAGGAAAATTTAAAGCCATCATATTTTAACTGTTGCACCGGTGCAGCTGACATTACAGTATCATTTTAGGCATATGTTGTAAATGTAATCCAGAAGTCAGGGGGAGGGGGAAAAGAAGCAGAAGGCACTCTGTGGGGCTACGTCACCACATTACCTGGCTCAAATTTCCATAGGTAAACAAAGAGCAGCCACACAGCGTACATCTCTTTGTGGGAGGAAGTAGGACTGCGTGAGACATGGCAGCTTATTTTTCAGGTATGGAGCTTTTGTCTGTGAACATGCGGGAATGAAGCATGGAGCTTGGCATTCCGGTTTAACCTGAGGTGGAAAGCAGGTGAGCTGAAACATGAGAGGGTCACAACCCCCTCCATGCTGCAGGTTGTTGAAGGTGAGACACCATGTCTCTAAAGTGCTTCACCTACCCTATACATTTTCATAATGCTAATAGTCACCATCAGACGGTACTTCTAAAGTCTTCCCTCTTCCTAGATGTTTTTGCATAACATGCTGGTTAGAGTGAAGTTAAACTCGCCCCAGCGTGTGCCTCCTATTAACGAGAGCCTGATGGAAAAATCAGCAGGGCAATATCATCACAGATATTTGGCACCTGGTGCGCAAGAGGGAGCAGTGAGTTGGAAAGTGATGATATCTAAGGGGAAGCCTGTTCTCATGCCTCTGATAGGCTGCACCACTTGTGGATTTTAAAACTTATTTGCAGTTAAAGTCTTAATTAATGAACATAATGAAGGACTCTAAATGAATCCCTGATTATGCCGTTACGTTTGTCCAGCAGAGAGGACCGATGGGGGGGGACTTTTACTCCTGGAACAGTTTCCAAAGAGTTCATGAATAGAATAGTTGAGCTTGAATGCACCACAAATCCAGCTATTGCCCATAATGGGAAGGTGTGACATTGGTCCCTCGAACTAATCATGGGGGTAAGCAAGAGTTCGAACACTGAAGCCGACCAAAGGCAGGGTTGTGACCTTTTGGGCATTTTGGGGGCCTACATGGAACCCTCCGTGGAACCCTCCATGCAGACCCAAAAATAACGTCACAAACCTGCGACATCGCATATGTCTCACCTGAGAGATGTAACCACATTGTGAGAAGTTCCCGGGGAATCTACAAAATCTATTCGGCCATCAGTGACACTATGTTGGAGTTTGGCTAGTGAGCCTTGTAGGTGGACTAATTAAACAGAGTCACAATCCAAGACAGACAAACACACTGAGCCAGAAGTCTTTTTGTTGGTGCAGTATGGTGTAGCCATGCAGCTACCAGAACTACAGTGTTTCTGCCGTTGCTCTACATCATTAAATTGCTCTGCGTCATATGCTGCGCAATCATGCGCAGTAGACCCTGTTGCCAATAGGAAGTAGCCATGTAGTAGTACTAAATAGGACTAAAATGGGCTTCACTGTTCTGTATTTAAACCCGCGGAGTGGCTTCGTCCATCAATTATCCTGTCTATGGAACAGGTCCCTAAAGTAGAGTTTCTGTGTCAGTGTTGTCATCTCTAGGGGCTACAGGTATGCTGGAAGCTGCAGTGATGTAGCTCTCTGATGCATTAAAATCTGAAAGGATGCAGAAAACTATCACTATCGATGTACACACAATCGTGTTGAAGTCTTAGAAATCCCGCTTTCTGTGTCAGGCTGAGCTCAAACACACATGAAACAAAGTCAGTGGTCAGCAAAGCAGAGAGGCTGCTGTGGAGTGAAGTCAAGCAGGTGAAATTAAGATAATTCCAAGATTAATCAAGTTGATGACAACTACGCTCGTTACTGTAAGTGCAAAAAACCTTCACGAAAAAAGCCAATACCTAATCAACACACTAGCGTATAGTATTTATAGTATACTGCTGCTGTAAATTGCTGCTCTAGAACCACATTAAGTTATAGTTTTAGTTATATTTAAAATATTATATTTCAAACCTGTTCTGAATGTATTATTTTTTTTAAATAATGTTTTTAAAGAGCACTTTTAGTTATGAAAAAGAACCGATAAGATTACTGATAAAGAACCAAAACGATTAAAGTTAGTAGTATTGCAATAATCCTTATGATGCCAATCCCATAACATGAGTTTAACACTACAGTTTATCAAAAAAACACACGTTTTATTGGGGACCCACTTAATTTCCCTGGGACTCCCTCAAATGACCACCTGTGGGTCCCGGGGACTCACTACATTGAAAACCTATTAACATCACCGAAGCTGTCGAGAAAGTCATCAAACCGATGGTGGTGGTTTGCTTTCTAATTTCCTCAAACATTGGTGAGGTCTTTCACATATCTAGTCAGTTAATGTAATGCTAATCTTGATTATTTGACAATTTGTGTGTTTATTGTTGTTGGAGAGGAGAGGAGAGCAGGAGAGGAGAGGAGGAAACATGAGAACAATAGGAGAACCTGTTGAACAAGCAGTGTCATCAAGTCTGTCGTCAAGAAAATCAAGGGGAAATTATCAGTAGATTTTGACAATCTCTGTAATCTTAAGTAATTTTAGTAAGAGATTGTATGTAGAATGTTTATAAAAAATCTGTGAATGTAAAAACATCTTTACTGATTATCCTAGTTTTCCAGTTAAGACGGGTGCACTTCCCCGGCATTATAATAAGAAGCTTTTATTCTTAAGAGAAATTCATTGTATGGCTTGAAAAAGAACTCAGCCCTCTTGGGAAGCTGGTGAAAGTGCATTCAGTTTGATTAAATATTTCAAGTGAATGTGATCTGAAAGAGAATTAATTTGAATTCAGTAGATCCAAGAGGATCAGAGCCTGATACCCCAGAAGACATAAATCTAAATAGAGTTCAGCTTGAGTGCAGTGGGTTCAGTTGTATAACTCAGATGTCGAGTCTGCTTTCCTGATAGGACTTGTAATCTGGGATAATTGGCCCCTTTCAGGGACTCAGATTATACCAACACCATCGCTGTCAGAGGTAATAGGCCAGCATACATACTGCTTGACAGCTGAATAACACACGCGCACAAGGAAAGACTTGTTTGGATCCAAAGCTAGCTGTAACATTTCATCTATTAACATGTTAAACTACAGTTTGGTGTGGAATCCAGACTCAGATGGTAAGTAACAGTGATGTGCTCATAATACTTAACACAGACATGCAATTATGAATTCTTTTTTCCACAGTCTCCCTTGCTCTCCATACTTGGGTTGTCAGTGTCACCTTTCCTATGGCAATACTGACATTACACACTAACAAAATCTCAAAGTCCATTCAGGATAAAGATAAAGATGCACCAACTGATGAAAAACTGATTTAAATGAGGGTGACACAATGCTTACCGAGACTAACGGTAGTGTAGTCGACGACAGCGAGAACGTGCAGACATAAGCATGGCAAGTTTGTGTCTACTTTGTTTTAAAATCCTTCATGTTAAGTAGGGATGGGGATCGAGACCCGGTTCCAAAAATTCTCAAAACCCGAAAATCAATAAGGTTCGAGCTTATCGATACTGCTATCGTGATTTACGGTTCCTATGATGTACCGTACATGTCTCGAGCGTCAATTCAGTTTTATTTTGCAACGCAATGGATAAGAAAATCAAAAGGCTGCAGTCTCTTCCTGCTCTCTGTCGGCTGCTACACACACACAGGCAGCAGAGCGAGAGGCTGCACCGTCGCGGTGGAATAACGTTACGGTGAGGGTTAACGTTAAGTTAGCTCCAAACTACTGTAACGTTAGTTGTTGACAGCTACGCTCGTTACTGTAAGTACGTGCAATAAAACCTTCGCAAGTAAAAAGACAATAGTTTATCAATACACCTGTCTGTAAGGTAACGTTAAACATGTAGAAATGGTTAATTTAATCATCTCTGTTCTCAGTATCTCATCCTGTGTGTTTTATACAAAAACAGCAAACGCTAGCTTGGCATTAACCAAATGTTAAAAACAAGCTAAATAGAAAGCTGTCTGTCTGGAGCACAGACTGGTCTGTAGTCTTAAAAACTCAGCTGCTGGCTGAGACAAACCAGCCGCTCCTCCTTCTATCTGCTAACGTTACCTGCAGCCAGTGAGAGAGAAGGGACTGATACAGACTGATGTTCTTTCTAAACGTCACTCACTACTTGTGATGTCAGATAAAGTTATTGATTTACTTTGCTGTTGTAAACATTAATGTTGCTGCTCTAGAAACAACATTTAGCTGTATTTAAAATATTAAATTAATAACAACAACCAGGCTGTTAATATGTACACTTCAATATATGTTTATTTATCTCAAGTGATATGTCATGTCAATATATAACATTATTGCACATTGAATATTTTCCTCATACCATGCAGGCCTACCTTATGTTCGTTGGGTCTGGTCTTACCAAATAACCATCACTAAATAATAGTAAAGTATCGATAGTGGTATCAATAAAGAATCAGATCGTTAAGCAGTCTCAATAAGGGTATCAATATCAATAAAAATTAACGATACTCATCCCTAATGTTAAGAATGCGCAGCAGAGACTAAGACAAAAAAATGCTTGTGGAACAGCCAGAACTGCTTTAACTGTTTTAAAAATTGTTTGTTCATTTAGGACCCCATCACTCATAGTAAGAAGCTGATTGATTTTGTAGTATTGATTTCATTCACGATTTAATACAGTTAGTTGACTAAATCAGCCTTGACGTCAGTTTGTTAAACTATTTCTCTGTGGAAATAACAAAGAATGCGTGTTTTGAATGGAAGGCTTTCTTATATTTGTGTTTGAGAGAAATTGGCCTTGTGTGCCATAATCAACAAAACAAGTGCTAAAGGAAAGCTAAGCACAATTACTGGGAACCCAAGCCCATTCGTCTTTTTTTAGATCATCGTTCAGATAGCTGCCCTCTGAGATTTGGTGGACAGCGCCGAAGGAAACTACAATCAGCTGTGAGGACGAGATATTACTGTTGAGGGTAATACTGCCAAAGATGCCACTGAAGATTTTGCACGCACTAAAATAAACAAAGCCATTGGACATTTTAACATAATTCCTGCAAAGTGGCATCGTACAATGCACGTGTATTTCAGCCTGTCTCTTGGACAAGACTGAGGAGAAATAATCAGCATTGTGTCTCAAAGGATTCAGTTTGGAGTTAGCATGCGGCACATGACTAGTAATTCATTAGCTCAACAATAAATCTGAAGAAAAAAAAGAAGCAAAATTTGTATTTAGACTCATAGCACCAGCAGCCGCCTGAAAGTGAAAGGGGGAAATAAGGAAAACACTCAGTGTTTGCTGAATTGCTGAAGAAGCAAAAGAAGAGAAGGGGACTTTGGGCTTAGAGGATGATGAAATATGCTGCTCTGCGGTCCCTGGGGACTACTGAGGCCAGCCGCTGATACACATGCACACACAGTCACATATGCATGCACAGCAAAATCAAATAAACCTGATAGTACAGCATTTGAATGAATGAGCCCTACATAGTAGTGCACATACAGTGCTATACAGTACATCAGGGTTACATGATGATGCACAGGGAGAAGAATGGATTATAGGGGGAGGGGAAGTGGAGTAAAGGAAGAGATGGGGAAAGAGAGAGCGAGAGGAACAGGAGGGCCAAAGCAGGAGGAGAGAGAAAGCGAGAGATAGTAAACCAATTACCATAGGACTCGAGAAAGCCTTTCATCCCAAAACTGTCACCACACACGGAAATAAACACACTTCTATCTTTTTTTCGTCTGCCTCTCTCCTGCATACAAATACAGTATCCACACATACATGGTCGGACATCTCTCTTTATCGCTCACTCACACACATATTCAGAGCTCTCTTCAAACAAATGCACTCTTGATTAAATATTGAGGAGTGCCTGTGGCGAACTGAGCGGAGATACAATTTCTCTTGTCTCTTATGGAGCTCTCTGTCTATGGAAGAAGGAGGAAGAAGTGCCAAAGGAAGGGAGAGAGAGAAGAAGAGGCAAGAACACAGTGGACTGAGAAAAAGACACAAAGGGAAGTGAAGGATGGCAGGAGGGATGGGAAATGGGTGAGAAACCAGCTGGCTAGTGATGAAAAGACAGGAAAGAAGAAACTGATAGAAAAACAAGAAGACCGAGCACAATCTGAAGGGAAAGAAAAGTGAGGGCTGCCATATTAAAATGAACTAGAAGCCATAACACAATATGACAGATAAGGTCATATATAAAAGAACAGAAGCAGGGCTCACACCATGAAAGAGCCGATACCATTCTGTGCACTTTTAAGTAATAGCAATGACCTTTAGTTACAGAAATCATTTTTTAGCCATGCTAGTTAGCTGGTTGGTCCACCAATTTGGTCCAGACTGAAACATGATTTACTATGGGTTTTTTATGTGTCCCCCTCAGGGTGAATTGTAGTAACTTTGGGGATCCCCTGACTTTTCATCAGGTGCCATCATCGGGTTGAAATTTGTCCATCAATAGCTGTAAACTGCAATTTTATATAATCGCTAACATCCTTTTGTCCAATCTGTATTCACGTATTAAAAATATGTAAACACAATTAGCTTATATCTGTCTGTTCAGGACCATACCATTAACACAAGTCATGTTGTTTCTACAGAGCCACAGCTAATTCTATTCTCAATCATAGACATAGCCAGGTGTTGAAGTTCTTTCAATTACATACACAATGCAGTGAAAAGGGACTTGAGTTTATCCGATGTGGATACAGAACAACACAGAAGAGGAGCGTAAGTAAGATGAATGTCCAGACAAGGGAGAGCAATAGTTGGGCCAGGTAGAAGAGTAGCTGAACCAGGGAGAGGAGTAAGTTGGACCATGACCAAGGAGAAGGACAGGTACCGGCGAGAGGAGTAATAATGTGTGGTGGTGTTCAAAGGAGAGCTGTTGTCACTGGTGAAAGAGCAACCATCATAGAGAATGTGATAAACCATGGTATATTACTGGGAGAGTCCGGTGAAAGAGTCCAGCCTAATCTCAGACAGATGTGTCTTTATCCGGAATTTCCAACAAACCAACAGGTAAGCAATGCATTTCACAAGGGCTTCCTCTATCATTAAAGAAATGTTGCTATCTGTCACAGTAACTGTAGGCCCAATTTAAAACCAGTATGTTGTGTTTTTGTTCCTCTGGGACGTAGCTTCTTCCTACCTCAAGGTCTTCCCCCAGGGAAAACTCCTCAGTGAAGACCAAGAGCGTGCCACTGTAGGATTGGTCATTGCTGATAATGCAATAAAACTGAGAAACATTTAGACCAGAATCAGGACAACCTTGTATTTCACAATGTGGAAAGCAGTTGTTGAATGAAACAGTTGTAAGCTACACAGTTCCTTATAAAAAGGAACAGTTAAGGGGTCAAGAAACTCAGACACAAATACGTCCAGTTATCCAGGTTATCTATCTGATGTCTTGTTCTAAAGTGAGTTTTATAATTTGTTGCTCTACATGCAGAGATAGGGACACGAGTTTGAGACTCGGACTCAAGTCCGACTTCAGTCTCACACACAGTGACTTCAGACTTGACTTGAGACTTGTCTTCAAAAGAATTCAGACTTGACTCGGACTCGAGGTCTCGGACATTGAGGACTCTGGATTTTATTTCAAGACCAATCAAGACCGTAACTTTGGGAATATAAATAAATTGCTTCTGCATTGTCTGAATTATTTGGTAACATCCCAACTTTGATTGGATGTAAAACATATTTCTTCAAATGCAACCAATAACCCTAATAAAAAATGTGTTGTTGCCATTAATGACTGCCACCCCTACACACGAAGGTAAGCATGGAAAAGGAGCGTTGAATAAAGATGCTTATGTTGATTTCAGCTCTTAGTGTTTGAACGTGGGTGTTTTAATGGGAATGTGGATCTTTCAGATCAATTTGAGAAATACCTATGATCTCGTTTCACATTTTATTGTGTGTCATGTCATGTGGTGAACTGGTCTTGGTCTTCACTCGGTCTCCCTCGGTCTTGGTCTTGACTTGGTCTCGCTTTGGGTGGTCTTGACTACAACACTACCTATAACCTACCTAGGTAACACATACTATGTATCTGCTGCACGTGGCCACACGTGAGAGAGAACAACAAACACTGGCAGCTGCTCAGCCATTCATCATAACCTTTGGCTTTAAAACTTCACACAACAAGGCCCAAAGAAGGGCTGAACGCAAATTAAGTTAACGTTACACTGGGTTTGAGAGCCTGCGGTTGGTGTTGACTTACAGTAAGCTGTCATAAGTTGCATTGCACATTACATGGTTGTGGTCTGAAAAACTGGTTACAGTTACAGAATTCCTTATAGCTATGCAGTTTTATAAGCAGCCTGGTTTGAACTCAGCAGGTGATACAACAACATTATAACTACGAGCGACTTGAGACTTTACTTGGACTCGAACTCAGTGACTTGAGACTTGACTTGGACTCTAGCTCAAAGACTTGAGACTTGGCCTAGACTCTTGCTCAGAGACTTGAAACTTGACTTGGACTCTAGCTCAAAGACTTGTGAGCATCTCTGTCTACATAAATACGAGTTAAAGTACTGATGCTTTGTTGGATTTCTCTCAGAGAGTCATGAAGTTTGGGGCTAATCAAACCCCACATGGAAATATGTATGTAGATGAGGCAGGGTTTAACCAGGCAAAAAAGCCAGAGTGGTCCCTACAACACTGAGCGACTCCTTTAGTTTTTAGATGACCACCACTAACGACTGACGACTAATGAGAGTCGTTGGTGGTTGTAGGTTGGAGGAAACATGAGGACATTTGTGATTGCATGGGACAATGTAGCATTTCACCATGTACATGCAATCACAAACTGGTTTACGGCCATCCAAGAATGGTTTCCCTTTTCCTTCCCCCTTACTCTTGTGGTATTTACCTTGTTTTTGCCTACTAAAACACCTTCACCCATATACATTCATGCAACCATCATCCTGCACAGACACTACTGAAAACCACAGATTACATACCTTGAGGAATATTTTTCTTCCTGGAGGTGGAAAGTGTATGATCATCAGTCACATGACCAGATGTCTTTACTGGATGCAATGGTTGCCGGCTGCAAGAGACGACATTAGATGGGATGTGGATGAAAACATGTGACTAAATGCTGAAGATTGCATGGATTAGAACAGGACTGTGTATTTTTGTTTCTTTCCCTTCTGTGCCTTTTTTTGTTTCAATGTAATTGACATTGACATTAACAGTAATTTTACACATCTTGCACCAAAAGCCACATAGGTTCGATTATTTATTGATCACTGGCTGCAATTTCATGTTGCTACTAAAGCTTTTACTTCTGCAATTCTGTCTCTTACATTTTTTTCCTACTGTACATTCTGTAAAGTCAAGATGACTCATTCACTTTTTCATAGTTTGCTACCAAAAATGCACACATTCGACCCTCAAGCCAAATATTTAGGGTGGTTTACAGTAAAAGGAAACAATTACATTGGTATTTAATGAAGAAAATATGGTTTGGGATAGATGGTGAACATTTCTAGCTTTATACCTTCTGAGCATCAAAATGTTAGCACTGTGATTGTGTTAGCACGCTAACTCTAGCATCTAGCTCAAAGCACCACTGTAATGCCTCACAGAGACGCTAGCATGGCAGTAGACTTTTAGTCTTGTTTAACTCAATCTGGATATAGGGTCAGTTTATACCTTCAAAACACTGACATGTACATTGCAGTGTATGAAGTCAAAAATGAACGTGCACTAGGGGCAACATATGAGATAAGACTTGAGTACTTTTGGTTTCAAACACATATGGTAGAAACTTTTAATGGACTTCAGGGTGATCCTTTCCTGCTGAGACAATTAAAAAGCCATTAGATGATAAATACATCACATACTCCACAATAATTCGTACATGTACATCATACTCAGACTCATAACAGAACATAAATTCAAACTCAAGCCCAAACACACAATTACATTTCCACGAAGGCCCTCAAGCAATTTCTGTTCAATGTGAAGCTCATAAATTATTGCTGTAGCGCGTGGGCAAAGCACAGAACAGTCCTTTCCATACTGTTTCCTCAGGATGTCACCTTTTCAGAGTGGACTGAATGTACCTCTCATCATAGATGCTGCGTGAGTGCCATCTAGCAGTGACCATGGTGAACTGCAGACTGAACATAAGTTCAGTATCATTTATTCCAACCTTATTAGCTATCACATCATTTAGTGCAAACCTTGAATACCCTAGTGATTTCAAAGGCATGTGACTGGGGCGCAGGCATTGCACAATTCAGGGCTTTTAAGATCAGACACTGTAGTGCACAAAAGAACACCTGGGGGCAGGTAGTAGAGAGCTGAGAGAGAAGCCAGTGCTCACATACTGCACCCAGAGTCCTTTATCTGTAAAGGTTTCTCTCACAGAAAACCATAAAGCACTGTTTTGGTCCTGTGGGAAACCTTTGTGAAACACTTTGGGATTCAATCCTCCAGCTCCACTTTCAACCACAGAGAGGTATGTGCAACTGTACAATACAACAATAGTTTTTAATGATTGCACTGACCTTCATTTTTGTCTTGCCCAGATGTATTTTGATAACAGGATACATCCGAGTCTTCCATCCATTTTATTACAAGGGGATAAAACTGTGCACAAGTCAAATTTCTGGTTGATTGCACAGCATCACTTTTGCATTGCAAATAACATTATAATTAGGCAAAGGAATTATCAAAAGGAACCAAAAAAAGACAAATTAATTCATTATTTATAAAAAATTTGAGTAATTCATATTCATGAAAAGGCCAACCTGTTGCTTTGTCATCTTGTAATTATTTAGTCCATCAGTTGGATATCTAGTCCATTGTAATTGGTTTCTCAAATTAATTCTTTCAAAATGTGCTGTACAATATCATTATATTGTATAAATTGTGATAAAAGTTTTTATCCATACTACCAACTCCACTTGTTTTATGTGAAAATTTTTGTGTATTTTTAATGAAATGTTAATTTCCAGAAAAGTTAAGATATTTTCCAAAATGCAATAAAAACAAAGATCTGTGTTGTGAGGTTAGCTCAGTTGGTAGAGTGACCCCATGTACAAAGTGTCGCTCCCCATCTCTCTCCCTCTTGCCGCTCACTATCCACTGTCCTTTCAAAATAAAGGCAAAACATTTTCTGACAAAAGTGTACAAAGAAAAGATTGGCAATAGTTTTACTGATCATGCCTGCAGCTCACTCAACAAAAATTGGGACAGAGGCATGATTACCATTGTGTTACATCCCCTTTCCTTTTAATAACACTTTCTAATCATTTGGGAAGTGAAGATACTAATTGTGCCAGTTTTGCAAATTGAATTTTTGTCTATTCTTGCTTGATACAAAATTTCAGTTGCTCAACAGGCTGTGGTCGCCATTGTGTGATTCAGGCTGGCCTTTACACTTTTTGCTGATAACAATCTGGATGGTCTTTTTCATCTTTTTGTTTTTTCCTGAAAACAAGCTGAAATGTAGACTTATCTGACCACAGCACACAGTTCCACTGTCTTTTGTCCATCTGAGATGAACTCAGCTGCGTTTCTGCATACAATAAATGTATGGCTTCGTCCTTGCAAAATAGAGTTTCAGGTTGTATTTATGGATGCAGCGACAGACTGTGTTAAGTGACAACGGTACAACCGAGCCCGTGTGGCTATATTTGTCACAGAAGCTTTTGCCTTAGACTGCTATCTAAGGCAGTGCCACCTGAGGGCTCGAACATTCAACAGTGGTTTGCCACGCAGATTTCTCCAAATTCCCTGAGTCTTTTCACAATATTATGTACTGTTGATTTTGAAAGACCTTGCAAAGAAACACCTGCACACTGTCTGCAAAAAATATATTTATAAGCTGGCAACGTTTTGGTGCTAGACCTTCATCAGGAAAATGGTGTTACATACTGAGAAGTCATCTTTTGTAGGAGGTGACTTGTTTAGCTGCACAAATCACACACTTACACATGAAATAAGGCAACACTCTCTATAGTAACAATAATATATCGTCCCAGAGAGGTCTCTGATAGATGGAAACCAAAAAAATAAACAGTCAAATGCATTCATAGACATACATTTTCTCAAATCTTGCTCTTACCTTATACATCAATAGATTAACAGAGGAAATATCATAGTGAACACAACATGTGACCTCACACGAGATTCAAGAGGCAATAATTTTATACTTCATTAATTTAAATGTTAAGTAACAATAATACTTGTAGAAAAATAGATACTGTCATCACCATGAATGTTATAATATTTGTGCGAGGAGTATTTATGGTGAATGCAAAACTATTGTAACATACACATTCAACTTGATGGCACTGACTAGATTATTTTTGTACAATGTTCATAGTACAACTAACACAATGGGAAAAGTGAACTGAATTTCCCTATAATTTGAGAATCATTGATAATGAAAGAACAAAAGGAGGATCTAACTAATTTAGATACTAGAATTGTCTGTTCTCCGAGTGTTATTAAGGTCCTTGAAGAAATTGGAGATTTGAAGGAAAGACCAAGTGGGAAACTTAATGGATGCATCCCTTCACCATACATGTGGAAATAGGTTATAGATGACTATGTGCAATATTAAGTCAAAGCAATAAACACGTGAAGGTATGGATGGGTTTTCATTGCACAGGATGGACAGAGATCCAGCGATGTGTGGGAAGAAATCGGGAGGAGGCATCTGCGCCTATGTGAATGAAAGGTGGTGTCTCCCTACCCAAGTCACGGTGAAAGAGAAAGTGTGCAGCAGAAACATTGAGCTGCTTGCGGTGAGCTGCCGACCATATTAGGGGAGACCGGGTATGGTTGTAACATGGGGAGAGTTGTAACAACACCAATTCCACCAAATAGAGATAAGATAGGAGTTAGGTGATCATTTCAGTATTTACCTGCTTCCTCCCTGATCGGGCATGGCGGTTATCAAGTCTGGAAACAGGTACATTCAGAATATATAGCCTAGAGAAAAAACTGATTTGATAAGTTTTTGACCAAGACCATTTTTTGTTTAGTATCTGTACTATTGCAGATAGAATTGTTTGACTTATATTAGATTGAAATGTAGTTTCTTAGGCAACACGTGATGCATTTCTTCCTTTCTAATTTCAAACCACTATGGTAATACAGCTAGCTAAACACTGGCTGTCAGGGGTGGGGTGGATTGTAACACTTATTTAAAATGGGTTACAACCATCCACTATACATAAAACTAGGTACTTTCTTGATTTTGATATTTTCCAGCACTGACTGTGAATAAGAATATACACACATTGACACACACAGGTCTTTTTAGTTAGATCTAGAGACCTTCTTTAATTAATTACATTTTAGTAGTATTTATTAAGTATACTTTTAAGTAAGTTTATTCTATAGATAAATTTACATACACATACTGTCCATGCGCGTGAGTCATCAGACAAAGTCTTTTACAGCAAGAGAGAAACATTTTTTTTAAAATTCAGTGAGTTATAGTTATTGAAGCAAAAAGTGTTACAACCATACACGGTCTTCCCTACATTCCCAGGGAGTTTTCTAATGTTGTACTTGTTGTGTATATTCCTCCATCGGGTAATGGGAAGCTAGCCACTGATATAATTTCGAGAGTAACACATGACTTGCAACGTTCCTCCCCAGATGCTCTGGTTATTATTAATGGGGATTTTAATCACTGCTCACTCTCATACTCTTCCCCGTCCTTTAAACAAATGGTGACATGTCCCTCGCAGGGTGACAAAACTATTGATCTGTTCTATACGAACATTAAGGAGAGCTTCTTATCAAAGATGCTACCAGACCTTCTTTTTTTTTTTTATTATGGGCATACGGACCATAATTTAATATTTTTGACCAGATACTCACCTGTGGCGCAGGGGCAGCCGGTTAAAGGAGCAGGAGTGTGCGGATGTGGTCAGATGACGCATGTGAAATGCTAAGAGGGTGCTTTGAATGCACTGACTGGGCTGTCTTTTTTGAAAACGATATTAATGACAATAATATTGACAGCATCACTGACAAAGTCACCTGCTACATTAATTATTGTGTTGAGTCCTTCATTCCTTGTAAACAAATCAAAACCTTCCCCAACAATAAACAAGGGAAGTTAAGGCTTCTATTAATAAGAAAAAAAAGCTGCAGTTAGCGGTGAAAAACACAAAATAAAAATTGCTCAGAAGGCGCTCAAAATAATAATCAGTAAGGTGGAGGGACAGATGTGTAGCAGAATGCTCATAAGAGCATTCTTTCATCTCTGGCATCATGTGGTCAGGAGGGCGGTAGCCCAGAGATCACTATTACTGATGATGGGGTCCAACAGCAGCTGGAGCTCCGCAAACATAATAAAGCAGCCGGACCGGATGTTGTCCAACCCCTCACCCTGAAAGTCTGTGCCGACCAGTTGTGCTCAGTACTGCACACAATTTTTTCGTTGTGTCTATCGTCATCACAAATTCCAGTGATATGGAAAACATCTGATTGATTTTTGTAGTGCGTTTAACACTATTCAACCACACATTTTAGCCCAAAAATTAATTAATTTTAAATTACACAACACCACTATTGCTTGGATTTTAGACTAGGCTACCTCTTGTTATGTCCCCAGTTTGTCAGATTTGATAACAAAATATCTGACAATATTCTAACTAAAACAGGAGCACCACAGGGCACAGTTTTATCCCTTTTTTTATTCACACTACTCTACTCCACTGACTACAGGCATAGTCAGGCATCTTGCCGCGTTCAGAAATTTTCGGGTTAACGCTGCCCTTGTTGGTCTTCTTAATCGTGGTGATGACCAGGCCTATAAAAATGAAATTGCCTCCTTTGTGAATTGGTGTGAGTCAAAGTTCCATCCATCCATCCATCGTCAACCGCTTATCTTGCGTACAGGGTCGCGGGGGGCTGGAGCCAATCCCAGCTGACATCGGGCGCAAGGCGGGGAATACCTTGGACAGTTCGCCAGTCCATCGTGAGTCAAACTTTTTTCAACTAAATGTTGGGAAAACTATAGAGCTGATTATTGACTTTAGGAGGAAGAAGGAGGAGGTTCTTCCTGTGATCATCAAAGATCAGCAAATTGAATTTGTCTTGTCCTATAAATATCTCGGTGTTTGCCTGGGCAGTAAATTAAACTGTAAAAAAAACACAGACATTGTTTTTAAGAAGGCCCAGTCAAAGCTATTTTTCCTAAGGAAGATCCTTTGATGTGAGCAGAAATCTGCTTTATACCGATTATCAAGGTACTATAGCCAGTGTTCTTTTTTATTCTGTGCTTTGCTGGGGAGGCAGCATTACCTTAGAGGATAAAAATAGGCTTAATAAGTTGATTAAAAAGGCTGGCTTTGTGATTGACCTTCCCCCTTTGTCACTCGAGGTCACTTTAGAAAAGAGAACAAGTGCCAAACTGAAGAATATAATGGATCTTATAGACCACCCACTCCACAGTGTCCTTAAGACACTTAGTAGTTCCTTTAGTGGCCGACTTAAGATGCCTCGGTGTTCTACTGAACGGCTCAGAAGGTCTTTTATTCCAACAGCAATTCGATTTTTTAATGAATATTTTTTTTGTCTTTAAGCTTTTCAGCTGGTCACATTTTTAAAAACCTGTCATCTCTAATCAGAGTTCTCAA
The DNA here is from genome assembly GCF_021292245.1 of Micropterus dolomieu. NCBI lineage: Eukaryota > Metazoa > Chordata > Actinopteri > Centrarchiformes > Centrarchidae > Micropterus > Micropterus dolomieu. The sequence continues at coordinate 18,146,282 of NC_060158.1, read as the reverse complement.
GGCTTTAAATGTGTGCATTGTTTTTTTTGTTTGTTGATGTTGTCTTGTTTGTACATACTGGTTGTCCTTTCTGTTTATACTGTATGTTGTGTGGTGTACGCTGGTGGCAATTGAGTTTCCCCATTGGGGATTAATAAAGTTTTTCTATTCTATTCTATTCTATTCTATTCTATTCTGTGTGATTGCTTAATGTATTTGCACATGCAGACGAAACATATAAACCCTGGTGGAGGGTTGGCGTGTAAAAAAATGTCATCCCCACCTTTCCTAGTCATAAGAATTTCAGTAGAAGCATGAGAGGAACAAAACTGCAGAGCAAGAGGAAGCCAGCTGATGGACTGATACAAATGTTGAATAATGTTTCTAAGAATGTAATTAACATTAATCCTATGAGGTTAAAGCAGTTCATTGATTGATGAGTTATAAAGTTTTAATGTTTTAACTCATATGAATAATAATGTCTGTCATGATAGCAATGGTAGTGTCCGTGACTCAGCGTCTTTGCCTATGACCTGCTGACATCTTGCTAACTTCTCCTATCAAAGATCCTTCGAGAAAGCAAGAAGAGGAAAATGAAACAAGCTTTAAGGACCTCCTTATTGTCATGGCAGTAAGAGTGACACTTGCTTACTGTAGAGTTGATAATATTTGGCCCCAAAACTGCTTCACTAAAGGTTTTTAGATGATATTGACAAAATTGCTTTAGACTATTTTGTGTTAGTTATTTCACATGATCTTCATTACTTGATCAGCTGCTAATAAAGAGCACACAATATGATTGAAATCTCACTATGGCTATTAATGATCTTTCCTTTGAACACATTTTTAGTTTGAATCATTATTTTATAAATATAGCAGATGACAGATATTTTCAATTTCGATTGAAAGTTTGGAACTCATTCCTTTATGTGTTTTCTGAGCGCACCACTAAATCATAATGTGCATTCCTTCCAAGCTGCTTAGTGTTAAGCCCCTTTTAAAATGCAAAGTAGCAAAACAGAGAAGTAAAGTAAACATTACAAATACACACACACACACATGTGCGTGTACATCTTGCCATGCACTGAGAAGTTACAAAACAGTACAAAGCTGCTTTATAAGTGTTTATTACATTTTTTAGAAAGAATAATAGTTGAATTTTCAAGGGAATAAATTTGCAATAAAAGAGGCACGGTTTGTCTGTGGTTGATATAGTGTGCATACTGTGGACATTTGTGGTAAACAATGAATGAAAAAAGAAGAAATGATTCAGAGCACTTCTTCCAGCTCAGCAGACTTTCTTCCTCAAACGAGAAAAGTGAGCACAATAATCACACATAAATTAAATAAATTAATGCTCCTCAAGGTCTAGAATTATAATAGATGTACAACTCAAAACTTTGCATGTCAAACTGAAAGTGTTTCTTTAAGCTCTTAAGAGAATGTCCAGGATCGGCACTTCCCATTGACCTCAGACGCCGCGCTGCAAACCACTGAGCTATTCTGAAGTCTCAGATTGTCCACTGAAAGTACTGAAACACTCCCCGATCAAAAGTGGAGACAAACCCTTTCTTACAACATCGTCCATAAAGCAGATAAAGCATCAATTTGTATGCAGGTTACTGCTTTTTTTTAAAAACCAGTTTGGGAGTTCTCTGGTTTGATTCCCCATGTGTAATCCCAAGTGACAGGAGGGAAAATTACATATCAAAAATAGTAGCAGATATTTTGATTACCAAGCATGTCACAGAGCATATGGAGTGAATGCTGAATTAAATGGAAGGTAGTTGCAACTATTAGTATTGCAAGTATCTGAAAGGAGAATATGAAGAAAGAAATAAAGTTGTGAAAACATGGGAGTTGGTGGAGGAAGGTGGCTTTTCTTTGAATGTTTAAGGAAAAAGGAAATGATGTATCTGGAGATGATTAATTCTTTGGTACTCACCTCTTTCATTCTATTTCAAGTGATTACAAGAAAACAATGTGTGTGACTAATTAGGCACACAATACAGGTGAAGAACAAAGCTCATATCCAAGTTAGGATCATATTTTGGCAAAAGTCTCAGGGTCATATCAGAGACGATAAGGACTTTGGTCATATCCTAGCCAAGTTTCACAGAATGGTGACGTACTGTAGAATATCCTGGATATCGACATGCTTTTTTATCATAGAAGTTGAACTGATGAAGACCTCAAAGTCGTCACATTTCTGCACATTTAAAGACTCAGATATAGTCTTCTTATTTTTGCATATTAACACTGGAAATTAAAATAAAAACACAAATTTTACTTTACAATAGAAACAAAGAATACCCTTAATATATAAAACATTACGGGGAGGAGGAAAATGGAAGAAGCACAGAATAGGAATCCTTTTCCTCTGCTTTAGTGAAAACGAGCTGCTAAACAAATGTCAAGAAAAAACAGCTGAGGACCACTAATACCATATATTTCAACTTGGAAACAAAAAAGTTGGCAAATGCACCTACATTGAACTTGCACTAATCCCTGAGAACAGGAACCCACACTATTGTGAGTTATATCCCTTCTACCCTGTCACTTCTGGAATGCAACACCACAATTGGTCCCACGATAGTAAAAATACACAGGGTTTAAACCAGAATGATAACACATTTGAGGGTTAATGTCTATTACCACTGCAGGGAGAGCATTCCAGGAAAGGGAGGGAGACAAGAAACATACAGGAATTAGTCAGTGCCTAACAATCAGTGGGTGCATGGCAGTAAATGGTACAGTGGTAGCCCATATTATACATTAAATCATATCAAAGCCACTTCAAATTAATATCAGCATGAACTTAGAGTGTGTGTAAGGAGTCCCACATAGCTGGCATGCAGCCAACTATAGTCATACAGTATTTTCTTACTCCTATAGTCAGAAAGTCAGGCAGGAGCTGGGGAGTAGTAGCAGTAATCAAATCTTTTTGGACTAACATTTACATCCTGCACTGAATCTGAAAACAATATGGAGAGGATAAAAACAAGGCCTGATGATGGCGCCCGATAAAAGGTTCAGGGATCACAAGTAACTACAGTTCATTGTGACATCCATCCAAAAGCTATTAAGACATTTCACTCAAAACCACAACTATCAACCTCATTATGGTGCTAGAGGAAATGTTGTTGGATCACTAAAGTTATTACAGTTTATCCACTGGGGACCATGAATATCTCATGGCAATCCATATAACAGTTGTTGAGATATTTCAGTCTGACTTTTCAACCAAAGTCATGTGCTGGCCGACCAACCAACAAACCATTGCCATCCCAAAAGAGAATCACTAATTTCATGCACTACTTAAACTTCATTTTATAAAAAAATATTTTGATACAATACCATGAGAATTAAAATACACAGTTGGATATATTGATCAGCTGGTCATTTGAGAGGGGGGAAAAAATTATATAACATAAGTGTTGCAAATCCAGACAGTTGCCTGGAAAAGGCAACTTGTCCCTGAGTGTGTAATTCAAATTCAAAATCCACCATCAATTTGACTTCACGTCACCGGATATTGTTTGTATATTTCATCGATACTGATTTTACCACCACAGGCCATCAGGAAGCTTTTATGCAAATGTATGGTTTTGGTGGATTTCCCTTTAAATTATATGGCTTAAAATATCATAGGGATTTTTTTTTCACAAGTATGTCAACGCTGACTTTGTGTGTGTGTTTTAAACGTGTTTCATTATTGGTCAAGTTATTGAAATGATTACTTATAGAGCATTGTAGCTGTTAATTTGAACTACAAAAGAATCAAAGCATCTTGTAAATTCCTGCTCTTACTGGTCATTTTTAAGGATGGACACTTCTGCCATCTTCATCAAAATCACCATCAACCACAGATAGATGACACAAACTTTTAAGTCCGTGCCTGTTGCAGTGGGGAATTGGAAAATCCCTCCAATCTGAAGAATATAAAATGACAGCCCATCACAAAGACAGAGCACCTCCTTCTGGCCCTGACAGCCCTCAGCATCAGTGGAAACTCAACTTGCTTCCCAGCAGCGCAACATGCCCTCTAAACTCAGTAAGTGATTTGCAGCCTGTGGTGCACATGTTTCCCGTGTTTCTTCCTCTTTTCAGTCAGTCATTCATTCATGCTTCTCCTCCCCGCACAGACGCTTACTTGCTCTCTGCAGTGATGCTGGCAGCTCTGCTCCAGCTCGCTCCCGGAGCTCCAGTTGTAGACATGCCCGCCGACAGCCTGGCAGGTGACACCTCAGGTGAGGAGGAGCCGAAACTGTCTGACCTACTCAGGGACTTGATGCTTGACAAAACCAAACGCCACAAGGGGGAGGTAAGCGTGTTGCCTTCAAGGAATGCCACTGAACATATTGAGGTGCACCAGTGAAGGCCAAGTTTTACCTACTAATTTTGAAAGTTAGAGTGATGTAAAGTAAACTGCACTCCTGACCTCCATCATGTGTTTTTTATCATTTGCCCTGTATCAGTTTGAAGATGAATTCAAAGACGTGCAATATCTCATTCTGGACAACTACAAAACCTCCTCACTTCCAAAAAACTGCTCTAATTCCAGCATCAGTGAGGTAGTTATGTTTCCTCCTCTGTCATCCTGTTACACTGATGAAAGAAACTGGGTGGTGGGTTTCTTTTCATCACTGACAGTGATTTTCTTTCCTCTCTCCAGGAGGTCTTTCTCCACAGTTTGGCCCACGACTTGCTTATTTACACTGTTATTCTCAAGTTTGTGGAGAAGGAGTACCCCAACAGCCGGATCCCCAAAGAGGCCAGAGTTAATGGTGGTAATTTGATTAGCCTGATCAAAGGAAAGGTGGGTCTGAGATGCTAAACTAAAAATTATATTTCAATTTGTAGGTTGTTAAGCCCTATGGTGGCCTGTGTATTAGCCCTGTCCTGGTCTTTATGCAATTGTTTTTCATCTGGCTCACTTTTCATCATGTTTGTTGTAGTGGTGAAAAAAGTATTTACATCTACTTACGTAAAAGTAGCAATACCACACTGTAAAAGTACTACAAGCCCCGCCTCCTGTCAGTGTTACATTCTTATATATTACATTATTGGATTATTTTTGCTGATGCAATAATGTGTCAGTTGTGTTTTATAGTTGTAGCCGGCCAAGGTGGAGCTCACTTTACTTTGTATACTGTTTAACAATGGCAGTGCTTTGTATTTTTTTAAGCTTCTCATGAGTATTGTATGTATCTGCAAAGCAACTTGTAACTATAGCTGGCAAATGACAGTAAAAATGACAATAATTTCTTCAGAAACATAGTGTAGTGGAAGTAGCACAAAATTGTAAGCTCTGTACTTGAGTAAATGTATTTAGTTACATTCCACCACTGGTTATAGCTCAGTTATTTAATGTCCTGTTTTTAATTTCTTTTAAAAGTAAAAGTCAAATTTTGTTGTTCATTTTCAATCCTGTCTAATTGTAAATGACATTTTAATGGATTGACTTACATAGATTTATTATTACATTACAGCACTGTTAAGTCCTGTTACACCACTGTCACTTATGCCCCACAGATGAGGAACCCTGAACAGGTCACGGCACTCACTAGCAGCCAGGAGGAGGTGCTGCTGAAGGACCTCGACAACCCTGACATTTTCCACAGAAAGATGACTGCACACAGCATCCTGCGCCAGCTCCACTACTTCCTTGTCGACTGCAAAATAGAAATAAACAAAAGGAACCCGTCATCTGACACTTTCTAACACCAAAGTTAAAAAAGCTGAATGTATTAAAAATCGCTTATGAAGGAATACCTCAGGGAAATGGGGTGGTGTTAAGGGGGTATCAGAAAGTTCATGCTCTGAGTGCACTAATTCTACTGTAGGTATCTATAGCAGTCTATGACTTAAAGGCAGCAGGGCTTGCAACGCCCACTATTGCACAATTTATTTAACCTATTTATATTTGGTGTGTGTTTTTTATTAGTTAAAGGAAAATCCATGATTGTGCACTAAAAATGCAACTTTTACTTGATACAGTTTTTTACTGTTAATTAATGTCTTGATTGTGACGTTATTTGAGCAACATTGTTAGAAAAAGCAATAATTGCATCATCTTTTTTGTAAACAATGATTTTATATTTACAGTACTTTTAACTGTTATTTATTCACAACTATTATTAGCATGCTGAATTTGCTGTTAATTTAATTGCAATGCAATAAAAGAGCTGTGTTTTGAACGCACCCCACCAATTAGTGACGGGAAGGAACATTTTTTAAACTTGAAGAAATAAAAATAAATACATTAGCATATACAAGAGACAGGTGGTTTCATTCCATTATAAAATACATATTTTATGTCATTGCAGAGATGTGACACATTTTTTTTCCACACACCGTTAATGACACTTGCAGATTTTAATCAGTGTCCTTACGTACATATGTATGGTGTAAGCTGGAAAATGCGACTGTCAAACTGTAAAAGCAGATAAAATCAAATGTGTTGTGAGCAGTGATCTATGAATCATTATTTCTATTATCTTACAGAATTTTGAATTGAATTCCAAACATTAAAACTTCATGGACCTTAACAAATTACTTTAACACACAAAATTCAATCATATTCTGTTTTTCTACAGAACTTTTATCATTTTTACAATCAAGACCCAGTTTTGGTTCTAAGAATAAAGCATCAACATGATGCCTGGTCAGTAGCGACGGAAGTATTCAGATCCTTTACTTGAGTGAAAGTACTGTGAGGAGTACCACATATATCATAGTCATACAGTATTTTCTTACTCCTATGGTCAAGACTCAGGCATGTGCTGAGAAATAGCACTAATTAAATATTTTTGGACAAACACTTACATCCGACTCTGAATCAAACAATATGGAGAAGATGAAAACAAGGATAAGAGTCTACAGCCATGCTAGAAACTCTGTGAGGCTGTACGCAGGCACAGCTGCGGTTGAGCTAAATGCTAATGTCCTTAGTCCTAAACCAAAGTATTGGAAAAATATGACCTGATGATGGTGCTCGATGAAAAGTTCAGGGATCACCAAAGGTATTACAGTTCATCCTGAGAGGAACATGAACGAGAATTTCATGCCAATCCATCCAACTGTTATTGTTAATTTTATAGATAGTAAGTGGAAGCATATAGGGTGAATATCAGTGGGCTTGGAAGTGGGCCTTCTGGTGTCCCTGTCACAGCCTGTCCCCTTTCCTGGTTCCAAAGGCCCTTTCACTGACATTTTTCATCAGTCCACCAGATGACCATAAACATCACCTGACTGCCCCACCCATTTCCACACCTTTTCTACTAATTCCTTGCCAGATCGTCCAATGCTGCTTGTTTTTTTAATGACATCGCCTTCAAGCCTGTTACCTGGAGCCCTGTTGCCTACAAGCCTGTCTGACTGCCCTATTATTTGGACATTGATTTCATGTCTGCTCCCTGTAGGATTAATTTGCCTGTTGTGGACTGCCTTTCTGGCTTTGGACCTTGCCTGCCTCACGATCCTGTAAGCCATAAAACATTATTTTCTCATAAATAATTGAACTTCATCTACTCTGCCTCTTTCATCTGCATTTGAATGTTTTCTGTATTCCTGCTATAGTGCTTGCACCAAACGTGTCAGTCCCAGCATTTATTTTGTGAAATATCTAACACGAACTGTCTAAGAAAACAATACAACCACCAATACGTTCTGTTACAGTGTAAAATCCAAGATTACTGTAGTTTTTTTTTCAGACTTGACAGAGCTTCTTCAGAGCCACAGCGGACAACTGTTGCCACGGGATAAGCAGTGAAACGACCTTATGTAAAATGTGGGGTCCCCATTTAACCGAAGTAAAAAAATGTAAGAAAAATCATTCTAACAGGAGTGCCCCATGGGTGGTGTCCCCACCACTCACTGGGACTCTCACCACCAACAGGTACTGTCCATTACCCGCTGGTGGTGATCGTGGTTGATGAAGAGAAAATAAGTAATTTTAATAAACCAAAAAAAGCCCTCATCCACAGGATGTGGCATAAATTACCCAATTCCTGGCACTAAACTGGATGGTTTAAAAGTAAACAGCTTTCAATAAATATGGGCTAGTGTGCTAATATATTTTACTTTTGATGAACTCAAGGACATTATATTGATTAATTTTACAGTGTAGAAAATGACAAGCACTTACAGGATTATTTAAAACATTTTGTAATGACAAGTTCAAGCCTAAGACATTGGTACAAACTTGGAAAAGTAATCTAAGAAATCCTACCTGGACCACCATCAGGCCAAAAAAAATCCATATTAACTATCCAAGAGGGAGACAGGTAGCCTGCCATGGCTGTGATGTCATCAAAAGACATAATAGATGTTCATGTTTCTGACAACCATCAGTTAATAATTGTTGTTATCTTATGATCTTATGGGCTGTGTGATCAGTAAATGAAGCACTAACGCAGTCTTACAAACGCCTTAAACAGATCAATTATCAAACTCATATTCAAATGAAGCTCAGGGTAAGTTCAAACAGGAACACTATCCTTAAGCTTCATACATTCACAACTCACAGTCAGCTGATTAGAGAAGCAAGGTTTTTCTCAAGTTTGTGGAGAAGAGATGCCCCAACAGCCTGATTCCCAAAAAGGGCCAGAGTTGATGGCGGTAACCTGATTGGCCAGAAATGTGTAGCTCTGTTAAGCCCTGCTGTGGCCTGTGTATTAGCCCTGTAGCCGGTGGTGGAAAAAGTACATCCTTTACTTAAGTTAAAGTGGTAATACTGTACGCTAGAATTTCTATATTATGAGTACAAGCCCCGCCTCCTGTCAGTGTTACATTCTTATATATTACATTATTGGATTGTTTTTACTGATACAATAATGTGTCAGTTGCGTTTTATTGTTGGAGCCAGGCGGAAGCTCACATTCACAACTCTCTCTCTCTCAGGCTGCCTCTTTCTCTATTTTTCTTCTGCTTCTCTTATCAGCTGACTGTGGGAGTTCACTCTTGAGTTAAACCAACCAGGTTTTGCCACAAAGCCATATTCATTGTGCACATGTGAAAAAAGGATTTGTTCACTCAGATGAAGTCTCTCCTGAATGAAGTAGTATCATGACTAAAACTGGAACAGGAACCTGATGCATCACCATGACAAAACAAAAGAATCACTAATTTCATGCACTAATTAAATTTCATTTTATTAACATATTTTGATAAAATACCATAATAATAAAATACATTTGATGGCAAAACTTGATATAGCCTTTTGACCAGCTGGTCAACTGAGGGAAAGAACATTTTAAATACCTAAATGTTGCTAATATTGGGAAAGACACTCTATGCAAATAATCCAGACAGTTGCCTGGGAAAGGCAACTTGTCCCACAATGTGTGATTCAAATTAAAAATCCACCGTCAATTTGACTTCACGTCACCGGATATTGTTTGTTTATTTCATCGATACTGATTTTACCACCACAGGCCATCGGGATGATTTTATGCAAATTTATGGTTATGAGTGGATTTCCCTTTAAATTATATGGCTTAAAATATCATAGGGATTTTTTTTTCACAAGTCAACGCTGACGGTGTGTGCCTCTGTTTTAAACGTTCTTTATTAAGTTTTCAATTACTGAAATAATTACTTCAGCATTTCATCCTTTAATTTGAACTAGAAAAGAATAGGAGCATCTTGGACACTCCTGTTATCTTCATCAACATCACCATCAACTATACGGATGCCGTACCGGATGCTTGACGCAAACTTTTAAGTCCGTGCCTGTTGCAGGAAGGTATTGGGAAATTCCTCCAATCTGAAGAATATAAAAATGAGAGCCCATTGCAAAAGACAGAGCACCTCCTTCTGGCCCTGACAGCCCTCAGCATCAGTGGAAACTCAACTTGCTTCCCAGCAGCGCAACATGCCCTCTAAACTCAGTAAGTGATTTGCAGCCTGTGGTGCACATGTTTCCCGTGTTCCTTCCTCTTTTCAGTCAGTCATTCATTCATGCTTCTCCTCCCCGCACAGACGCTTACTTGCTCTCTGCAGTGATGCTGGCAGCTCTGCTCCAGCGCGCTCCCGGAGCTCCAGTTGTAGACGCGCCCACCGACACCCTGGCAGGTGACACCTCAGGTGAGGAGGGGGAGACTCGCTCTGACCTACTGAGCACCTCCCCGGTGTTAACCAAGGTCCTTGCCACAACCCAACGCCACAAGGAGGAGGTAAGCGCGTTATGATCTTCAGGAATGCCACTGAACGTATTTTTGCAGTTGCTTACATCAGTAACATCTAAGAGCACGCGTGAACTGCACTCCTGACCTCCATCATGTGTCTTTTACTGTTTACCCTGTATCAGTTTGAAGATGAATTCAGAGACGTGCAATATCTCTTTCTGGACAACTACAAACCCTCCTCACTTCCAGAAAACTGTCCTAAATCCAACTTCAGCAAGGTACTTACGTTTCCTCCTTTGTTATCATGTTAAAAAAAGATGCTGGGTGATGGGTTTTGTTTGAGAACTGACAATGATTTTCTTTCCTCTCTCCAGGAGGCATGTCTCCACAGTTTGGCACATGGCCTACTTATTTATACTGTTCTTCTCAAGTTTGTGGAGAAGGAGTGCCCCAACAGCCTGATTCCCAAAGAGGCCAGAGTTGATGGCGGTTACCTGATTAGCCTGATCAAAGGAAAGGTGGGTCTGAGATGCTAAATTAAACTTTATATTTCAACTTGTAGCCTGTTAAGCCCTGTGTTGGCCTTTATGCAATTGCTTTTCATCTGGCTAACTTTTTCATTATCTTTGTTGTAGCCGGTGGTGGAAAAAGTATTTTGATCTTTTACTTAATTTAAAGTTGCAATAGGCCTACCACACTGTAGTAGGCAATATGTATGTTTAATGTATGTATGTTTTGTATGCAACTGGATACTTGAATTTACCTCGGGATAAATAAAGTATCTATCGATCTACTACAAGCGCCACCTCCTGTCAGGATAATATTTGTATATATTACATTATTGGATAATTTTTGCTGATGCAATAATGTGTCAGTTGTGTTTTATAGTTGTAGCTGGCCAAGTTTACATACAATACTCATGAGGAGTATTGTATGTAATCTTCAAAGTAACTCGTAACTATAGCTGGCAAATTAATGTATTTGAGCAAAAATGACAGTATTTCCTTCACAAATGTAGTGTTGTGGAAGTAGCACAAAATTGCAAGCTCAGTACTTGAGTAAATGTACTCAGTTATTTAATGTCCTACTTTTCATTCAGTAAATGTCAAATTTTGTCTAATTGTTAATGGCTGGTTACTGGTTTATTATTACAGTACAGTCCGATTACACTATTGTCACCTCTGCCCCACAGATGAGGAACCCTGAACAGGTCACGGCACTCACCAGCAGCCAGGAGGAGGTGCTGCTGAAGGGCCTCGAAGACCCAGACACTTTCCACAGAAAGATGACCGCACACAGCATCCTGCGCCAGCTCCACTACTTCCTTGTCGACTGCAAAAGAATATTTAACAAAATGGAGTGGCCCAGAAGAAGTGTAGCCAACAGGATCATGGCACCTGTCACTTTCTACCACCAAAAGCTAAAAAGATGAAAGTATTAAAAATTGCTTATTAAGGAATACCTCAGGGAAATGGGTGGAATGGGGTGGTGTTAGGGGGGGAAATCATGACAGTGCATGCTCTGAGTGCACTAATTCTACTGTAGGTATCTATATGACTTAAAGGCAGCAGGGCTTGAAACGCCCACTATTGCTCATTTATTTAATCTATTTATACTTGATGAAAAGTGGTATTTATTAGTCATAGGAAAATCCATGATTGTGCACTAAAATGCGCATAATAAATGTCTTGATTGTGATATTATTTGAGCAACATTGTTAGAAAAAGCAATAATTGCATCTTCTATTTTTGTAAACAATTATTTTATATTTACAGTCATTTTAACTTATTTATTTACAACTAGTTTCATTTTTATACTGAATTTGCTGTTAACTTATTAAAATGCAAAGAGTGATTGTTTCCAGTTATTGAGTGGAAGGAATGTTTTGTAGAAATAAAAATAGACATTTGCATAGAAAAGAGACAAGTATTTTCATTCCAATGCATAATACATATTTTCTATCACCGCAGGGATGTGACACATTTTGAAACAGCTTTTTCCACATCCGGTAACAACACTTTTAATCAGTGTCCTTACTTGCGTATGTTTGGTGGATGCTGGAAAATGTGAATATCAAACTATAAAAGCAGATAAAACCAAATGTGTTGTGAGCAGTGATCTATGAATCATTTTTCATATCTTACAATTCTGCAGAATTCCAAACTTTAAAACTTCATGGACCTTAACAAATCACTTTAACACAATGAGGAGTTGTTTATATGACTTATGATTTTTACAATCGAGACCGAGTTTTGGTTCTTAAGATAAAGCCCCAACAAGACGCCTGTTCTGTAGCAATGGCAGTATTCAGATCCCTTACTTAAGTACTTATACCACTGTAAAAAAATTATGCAAGTAAAAGTTCAGCATTGAAAATGTTATGAAAGTATAAGATGTAAGTATAATCAGGCAAATCTAACAATTAAAGGTTCAGTGTGTAATTTTTAGGAGGATCTGTTGACACAAATGCAATATAAATGTCCACAACTATGTTTTCAGTGGTGACCTTATGTAAAGACATTATGTATTTTATTACCTTAGAATGAGCCATTGCTATCTACATACACAGAGGGTCCTCTTACCGCCATATTGCACCCCCAAGTTTCCACAGTAGCCCAAATGGACAGAAGCTCTACAGAGCATGTTTCGTCACTACGTTGAATACAAAGAAGTAGTAACGTTAGTAGTAGTAGTCAATTGGTTTATTAGAAGCAAGAAGAGAAGTTAAATTTGGACAAACGGAGGCCCACAGGTATTATTTAGCACAAGAGCCGACAGAGCACGTCAGCCACGGTAGCTTCTCCTGCATGCTCGGAAAGGGAGGGTTGAGCGGTGCATTCATGTGGTATCGGAATAATAAGAATATTTTTTAGAAGAACGACTTCATAACTCGGGAAATGAATGCAATGTGAGCCAATGGTTGCAATTTGCAACCCTCACCACTAGATGCCACTAAACTTTTGAAATATTTTCATTATGGACTCATTCTGCTGTTTATTTTCTCCATTAATCGATTATTTGGTTTGTATATATTCAGAAAATAGTGAAAAATGCAGTCATAATTACCCAGAGCTCAAAGGGACACCAACCAGCAATCCAAACTTCAAAAATCATTAAAAATCAAATTTAAATGAAAAAGAAAAGCATAAAATCCTCACATTTAAGAACAGGAAATGATTATCAAAATTGTTGTCAATTAATTTTCTGTCAATCAACTAATCAGTTAATCGTACTAGCACCTCAAATTTGTACTTTAGTATATGTACTTTTCACCACTGCTCTTGGTAATAAAGACAAAACAGAAATTTCTGTGTGGATTTATTTTTCAGAAATTTTAAATTACAAATAAAAAGAACAAACATGGAATGAATGGCATATCCAAACTGCTGTCACACATTCCCAACAAAATACCTACAGAGTGACCAGTCAAGACAATGTATTCTCAGTGACAAAGTCTTGATTCCAGCTTGTTAATCCAAATATTTTCTATCCGTATCTCCATTCACGTACTGTATAGGTAGCCATAAACAGTATGGCTGCAGATAACATTCATTCCTTTACTTCTTGGACATTGGACAATATGATTTATGGAGAGGAAAGTGAAAAATAATGTCCATTTCCTGGATTTCTGTTGACGGGTGGGTCACATGGTCTTGATGAGGCGAGGGGATTGGCTGTGTGGAGACGTTTCTTAGCCCCACAGTAAACTAGAAAAAAATAAAAAATAAAGGTTCAGCTAGACTCCTGAAGTTCCACAGTTCACTTACAGAGCACAAGTGCTGCTGTATCATCACCCAGATGTTTATTAATATAATTTAAATATATAGTTTTTAAACATTCTATGATGATACACCAACACAAATAACTGAAAGCCCCTTGAAGATAAAATTATCTCAAATGGTTCAATCAGCCACGTTACATATGGGGTATTAACCATTCACACCATCATTATTTTCATGTCCAGTTATTAATTGTAGAAAGTATTTAATTCACCTCTACAGCAACTAAAGCTAACTAAAAGCTAACATCTAGACAGACGTTCAGGGTTTTCAAGTGTTGGAAACTCCAAGTATTTAGGGGAGAAATTAAACTAATTGAGTACTATTCCTGCAGAGGAAATCTGTTTATTACATTTCTATCTATATCATGAAGGGTTTGAAGAAAAAAGGAGTCAAGAACTAAGTGACCTTTGTTTATAAGAAGAATGTAATCCCTTCCAAATGGAGGGATATTCAAAGACTTCACTAAATTAAAGAGATGTCCTGACGTACAGTGAAGGACAAGTCAGGAAATAGAATCATTTGTCAGTCGCCGCAATCTTAATACATACACCCAGCATGTAGAACTACAGATTTCACTTTCTGCCAGTCAGCAAAACAACTTGTGCAACTAAGTACAGTTAGCCCAACTATTCCATGACTAACGGAAAGAAGTCCCAGTGTTGCATAGGTGTGAAAACTCCTTCTTACGGTCACATTTCACTTCCTGCTTCTGATATTACATTTATGACTTGACAGGAAGCACAACTCTAAAACCAATCTGTTCTTACCTTAAAACTGTGGGTTCAGGCATTCCTGGATCTGCTCCTCGTTTGAAACCTGTAAGTTGAAAGCAAAAAGAAGAATTGAATCACACCGATTTATATTTGAGAAAACAGCCGAGAAATGCGACAGTGAAAACAGAATCTTTCTCATCCGGAAGAGCTTATTATGGTGAGCTGCAAGCATCTAGTATAGAAAATCAACTGGCATATAAACCATATTGTATGGTCCCCATTTTACAGTTAAATGTGTGAAATCCCTATGCACAAAGATGATATAGCAACAATCTTCTCTGACAATAACCTTGTGATTTGCAAATGTTTCACTGTGAGTATTTGCACTTAATCAGCAGATTGCCTCTGCAAAACACCCCTTTGATTAAACAGCATCATTGTGTCAGAAAGCTCTGACATCAACAGCTGTCTTGCAGGTCTCATTTTTTTTGGAATAGTATAGAAACAGAGCAAAAGGGTCATAATTACATCTGACTCATTGCCTCCGCCTTACACACAATTTCCCCAATATCTTTTCTAGCTTCCTTCATAGGTCATTACTGGTGCAAGTGATTCTTAAGAAACAGATAAGAGTGATTCCTGGAAGGCTAAAAATAATCTCAATTTACTCATCCCTTAATATGGGGCTGCAAATGAGTATTTTCGTTGAAGTTTTACAATTGATCAATTAATCTTTAATTGTTTTCGGAGCAATCAACAAGTCAAAAAAAGTCCAAAAAAATCCAGTACACATAAAATAAGAGTCAAAATCAGAAAAGCTGAAACCTACAAAAGCCAAACTAATTTATTAATAATGATTTAATTGACTATCTCATAGGATACCAGATATCAGCCTGAAAAACCCAGAGTTATTCAGATGGTGGTAACACAAGAGAAACTAATGATATACGCAATATTAGTTAAGAAGTAAAAGAGTTGCAAAAGACAGAGAAATGCATGTAAAAATAAGAGGGAGAAAGTATGGCATCAGCTTTGGTGTTTCGAAAATGCTGAAGTTGGAGAATTTTTCCCGAAACTAGACCCTCGCCACTTCCACTCTGACACGGAGTTAACTCTGGTCGGAGTCAGCCTCACAGCCAAATCGAGCTCCCTACCCTACCCACCAGCGTAAATAGGATCCGACGTTACCGCTGTAGCCTAAGCCTACTCACTGCTGTAATACATGTATCAAATAAACAACTGTTGTATTAAGATTCAGGATTGATGTTGAGGAAAAGTGTGGTTTTTTTGCAATAACTAAACTGAAAGCATTTGTTATTAATTTTGTGTTTGTGTCAAATATTTAAGAACGTGACTTTAGACACGAAAAATAATTATATTATTTTATCAAAAGATTTATATTCATTGTTAAGAAAAGCCTAGGCTATATATTTGAACATCTTTATCCTATATGAAAAATATTACATTCTCAAATGCAACATTTCAATATAAATCAAATATTATATTGAAGCATTATATAATCTGAAGAATTTATTATTTTATGTATAAAGACTTAACTATATTTCTTTAATGCCTTTGTTGCTTGTTACATGATCCCCTGTGTATTTAGTTATGCCATGTTCTATTCTGTCCTTGTGTAGACCTAATGTAGACTATTTTATTTTGGCTGAAGATTTTCACATGAGATGAATATTGTTCAATAACATCAACAGTTTTATTGTCTATCAGACAAGAGCCTTTTTTAATTAAACACAATATAACCTTGGGCTTTGTTATCCTGTAAATGGTAATATGATATGTTAGTGTAGTTTCGAAGAAAGGTCCCCCATCGTGCAGCACAGGGTGTTCCAAACATTCAACAAGCCAGCATCGGTGCTCACTCGGAATCTGAGGGTTTAAGAAACCACTACCACTGCCCTCACTGGTTTCGTATGCCACTCAATGTGGCGGACCCTCCGCATGAACGCGCAAACGGAGTGGAAGTAGGTAGGGAGAGAGAGTAGCAAACAGTTTCAGAAAGGCCCATAGAGGGCAACTCCACCGGCTGTGAGGTCACACCTGCAAAAGTCTGAACTTCCCCCATGTTTACTCCAAACCACAGCCATGCAAAAGTCGTAACTTCCCCCTCTCTTCTCCAAAACCACAACCAGGTATTTTAGTGCCCCAGACATGCCCCTGACATTGGGTACTACAGGAACCGTTTTAAACCAACTAACGTTACCCAGGACTTATTGCACAAGTATTTCCACGTTAGCCGTTTCCGACAGTTTTAGATACAAGCAGAAGGATACCTGCACAGTCCTTAGTCCATCATAGAGATCACTGAAAAATAAATATCCCTCTCTCACGTCCTAACGTTGGTATAATCGCCAGTCAAAGGTGTCCCAGCTTGATTTCAAATGGAGTTCATGTCATTTCATCACATCCGTTTGGAGTATCTGCAGTGATTCAACAGTTCACTAACGTAACCATGTGGCTTAACGTTACACTTCTACGCCCGTTAAACACCACCATGTATTACATTACATTACATGCACTAACGTTGCATCACTTATCCTGAAAGGGGAATGTAAAGTCGACAACCCCTTAGGACCCTGTAATGCTAAACATGAAAGCTACAGACATTTACATTTAATGTTACAAAGTTACATACAGACCCAATGTAACTAACGTTAAATAAAACAGCGCCTGGAAGCCTTGTTGTCTTATTAATTTGTAACTATATGTTGCTCAGATAGAGGGAGTCAATGGTCGGCGTTATTAGTTAAGGTTAAGTCTTGCCCGCCCAACCAACCCGAAAAGTTACATTATTAGTTTAGCTCATCGTTGAAGGCTAATGTGCTATAAGCTAACTGGCTAACGTTAGCGAGGTGTGTCTCCTCATCCCGTCTACCCCCTGCTCCTGTTCGGATACTGACCGAGGTACAGCACGGTTGGGATAAAACCCCATCGGATGACAAACTGGCCGCACTGGAACAGCTGCTGCAGCCGCTGTTTGGTCTCTTTGCTCAATTTAGCCATGTGTTTATCCTGAACAGCAAAGATGCTGCTGCTGCCAAGGACACGGTTAGAGGAAGTGACGTAGTTGACTCGGCTGCTTACCGACGTTATCCCTCTGGTGCGTCTGTCATAGGCCGCCATCTTGTGGCCAGACGTGTGAAAGCGCGGCTGGTACAGTTCACATATTAAAGCCTCATTTTCACTTCAAACTCTTCCCCTCTCAACGAGATCTAGACACATAATGATATTTATTTATTATTTATTTGTAATGACTATGTTACACCTTTATTCCGGCTACTCAAAGTTTTGGGAACCGCTCTAACCTTGAGTGGGCCAGTTCCCTGCAGCTCAGAGCAGGAGGGTTTTAACCAGTTTTAACATCTTTTTTAAAGTAGGCCTATCAGCCCCTTTAGTATGCAGGACTCTGGGCTACCACATTGTAAAAGTAGTATGTTACAAGTAAAAGTAGGCTACTGCATTGAAAATGTTAAACTACTTAAGTAAAGTGTAAGCTCTAATTAGGATAATACAGTCTTAGTAACCTACTCAAAGCAGTAAAACTACAAAGTACCTACTAAAGCGTTAGATAAATGTAGTGAAATAGTACAATATTTCCCTCTGAGATGTCGTGGAG
>NC_060158.1:18119800-18128024 GCF_021292245.1 Micropterus dolomieu | reverse complement strand
GAAGTGACGTAGTTGACTCGGCTGCTTACCGACGTTATCCCTCTGGTGCGTCTGTCATAGGCCGCCATCTTGTGGCCAGACGTGTGAAAGCGCGGCTGCTACAGTTCACATATTAAAGCCTCATTTTCACTTCAAACTCTTCCCCTCTCAACGAGATCTAGACACATAATGATATTTATTTATTATTTATTTGTAATGACTATGTTACACCTTTATTCCGGCTACTCAAAGTTTTGGGAACCGCTCTAACCTTGAGTGGGCCAGTTCCCTGCAGCTCAGAGCAGGAGGGTTTTAACCAGTTTTAACATCTTTCAGTATGAGAAGACTAAATCATTTCAAACGCATAACGAAATTTTACAGACCACTTTTGAACACTGGACACAGACTATGGATTTTATTGAATTGAGTGAATTGTTGGAGCTTTTTAAAGTAGGCCTATCAGCCCCTTTAGTATGCAGGACTCTGGGCTACCACATTGTAAAAGTAGTATGTTACAAGTAAAAGTAGGCTACTGCATTGAAAATGTTAAACTACTTAAGTAAAGTGTAAGCTCTAATTAGGATAATACAGTCTTAGTAACCTACTCAAAGCAGTAAAACTACAAAGTACCTACTAAAGCGTTAGATAAATGTAGTGAAATAGTACAATATTTCCCTCTGAGATGTCGTGGAGTAGAAGTAGAAAGTGGCGTGAAAATAAAATACTCAAGTGCAGCCTACCTCAGATTCGTACTTAAGGATCAGCACCTTGACAGCTCTGCCAAGGTGCAATACTTGATTTTTGACTCCTCCTCATTACTCACTGTGGCATACTGCAGGATTTCAATATTAAGTTATTGTAAAAAGCCCACCTGCCCACTCAACTCTGACTGTTACACCACTATACTGTAAAGATAGAGAGAACAATCTTTTCCTTTAAAGCCAAAATATCTTTAAACCGATTTCTCGGCGCAATGAAGATTACACCTATTGTGAGTTTCTGAGCATGGACACAGGAAGTAAGGGTGGAGAAAGAGTCGAAAGTGTCGACCGGACATAAAAACGTTCTTTGATCATGAAGCCAAATGCTGCTCTCCAGCTCTCATACATTAGTTCTGGTTGTTGACAGTGTAGGTTGTAATGTTTGCTGATGCAGAGACAGAA
This sequence comes from Micropterus dolomieu, assembly GCF_021292245.1. NCBI lineage: Eukaryota > Metazoa > Chordata > Actinopteri > Centrarchiformes > Centrarchidae > Micropterus > Micropterus dolomieu. The sequence continues at coordinate 18,126,882 of NC_060158.1, read as the reverse complement.
AAATGTGGAATAACAAATGAAATATAGAAACACTTTATTCCCAGAAGTTGTAAGAGTGAGTTATCTTCAGACATAGAAAGGCCAATATAAACCAACTTTAGTACAACAGTATGATGTACAACAAGAGCTTACCCTTTCACATTCTGTAAACCCACATACAGAAACACGATGATTGTTATTGTCCCACCAAGCAATGGACACTGGGCAGCTCTAGTACACAGACAACTTAACACACTTTTGCTTGAGGGTGGGGCAGCATGAAGGCTGGATTTAGGACATCAAATGTAGCAGATGGGTGGAGTTTAATTCCTTTTTTTGGTACAAGAGACTATCACCATGTCTTGTGATGTGATGATGAGGATGATGAAGATGTGAATAAGAAGGAACACAGGAAACACATCACCAAAGTACTACTAAACAGCTGGAATGGTGGGGGGATCAAAAGAGAGAGAAGATGCCTTGTTGCCCCCGCTCGCCTTCCCATTGCAGGTCGATGGTATCGGATTCTTTTACATCTGTGCAAGTAAGTGGACTTCCAGTCTGTGTGGTTTTGGATCACTGGCTAGATGCAAGACGCGTAGAAATCCGTACGGGGCAACAAAGAATCGCTCTCTCACAGGACAATACCACAGTTGAGAGTCAAACCTCTCTTGTTGATCATAAGAAAATACCAAAGTTGAAAACCAACTTGTTTGCTCGTTCAAGTGCAAAATTCAGTAATTAAAATCATACACACCCACTGTCCCCAAAACCTTAATCATCCTCATAATGAGGACTGGATTTTTATTTTTTGCCATCAAACACACAGAAATTCAGGAAAGTGCTAGAGGAGCGAGAGGGAAGGACACAAATATTGCTTCTCCATCATAACAACGCAGTGCAATTGTAAACATAAAGAACCGATTCTTCATACTGGGTGATTATTGTGTGGTCGTTTTCCCTGATGTTTCAAGGGAAAGAATGCAGATTTTTCTTTCGATAAGCACAGCTGTAACTAGTGTGAACGATGGGAGCTTGGGTAATCTTCCCAAAGATGGAAAACACAGAATAGGAGAAATCTGTATTGCTATGGGAAAGGATCTATTATATTTTAAAATGTAGTATAGACACTTGTTTCAACTTGGAGAATCATATAATTGTTCATTGTATCAATAAGCAGCCTTTATTCTAAAAACAATTTCACACACACACACACACACACACACACACACACACACATACATACTCAACATTTCACCTTTGACAAATCAGAGCATGGTCAGGATGGATGTATGGAAAAGCCATGCAGGGCAACAAATGCCAATTAAAATACTTTCCCAATACTTTCCCATGAGCACCTATTTACGACGGGCTGCTCTGCGATGGAGTTACCGTTTTGTCCTGGTGCGACTTCTCTGCAACAGTGCACTACTAATCGTTGAAGACAGAAGTGGTATCCCTGACATCCCGCCCCCTATCAGGCCCAGAGGAGACTCTGGAAAGTTGCAGAGAGAGCAGAAGTAACTCTGTATGTCTGAATGGAGGAGGGTAGGTAGCAGGCTGATTCACAGCACAGAGAACCAAAGCTGTTAAAATGGAGTGAAGAGGGAACCAGCGGGAGTTGTTTGTTCATGTGTTTGTGGTCCGTTGCAGTTGGCATGGCTTGGAGTTCCAGGTCACAGGTACAGGGTCACAGGATCAGAGGCGAGGGTTCAGGTAGTCAGGAGTCACAAGGGTTCAAAGGTCAGAGCCAAGGTGCACGCTAATGCTGGGAGAGCGCCGAGTGTGGTTTGGTGCTGGACTCAAGTACCCCAGCCCTTCCTCCTGCAGGCTGCATGAATAGCGGCCAGCTTCGGAGGCAGTGTGGTTGCTGGAGGGAGGGGCGTTGCCGCTGACAACCTGCTCAAAGGAGCGGGAGAAGACGGCGCTGGCGGTGCGCGTCAAACTGGTGAGAGCTCCTGCCTTGGGAACCGATTGGCTAGAAGTAAGCGTCAGTCGCTTGACAGACAGCTCTGTGTTCTCGCTGGCGGCCCGGCCCGTTGTTAGAAGGCTCGCCTCCTTGTCCTTGTCCTTGCTGGTGCGCCCGCCGAGCCGACACATCTTCATGGCCTTGGCCCCCAGGTTCAATGTGGTGACGCTGTTGCTGATAGTGATGGTGGGTGGGGTCATGTCAGGCCCCACCCCACCTGGCCACATCCCTTCATCCACCTCCGAAATATCCATCAGCTCATCCGGGGAACCCAGATCCACTGCGTCTGTTAGACAGACAGACACATGGAGACAAAACAAACACTGAATGAAAAACAGCAGCATGCAGAGGAAAAAATAACCACCTCATCTGTAATTCAGCCCATGATCCAATCAAGTTATTCAAATTAACATAAACATATAAGGTTGGACTTTGAGCTTTGTGTAGGGCTGCATGACAGAGGAGCTCCAGCAGGTGGCGCCTTCACACTGTAAGCTCAGCTAACATCTCACCACCTGACATGAGACACTGCAAGTTGTGTATTCCAGCCCAGCACACAGGTTGGGTTAACCAGCAGCGCTGTGAGACAACAGTCAGTGGTTTATTGGCAGAGGAGGGCATGTTTTGTCTCAAAGGCAGGAGAGGACAGAATCTAAGAGCATTAAGCCTAGGAAAGACCACAAAGGGAAAGAAGACGAAGGAAACCAAAGTAAGTGAACCCTAAATATATCTGTTCCTCTTCAGTAACTCTAAAGACACACCCACACCCACCTTTCCTGTTTTTTTTAACGGCATGCATCCACATCTGTGTGAGTGGCCAACTACCCATATATGCACAAATACACACTATTGATCTGATGCTATCACTTAATCATAACAGCTGGTAAACAGACAGATAGGCAGGTCCTGTCAAAATCTTTCATGGTCAGTTATTTCTCGTCCAAAATCGGTCAGGAGTCGTCAGATTCAAGTCTGGATTTAACATTATGAGCAGCTTTTGCATCAAAAAATCTAAGACCTGCATATCTTTCCTCAGCTCCTAGCTATCAGTCAGAAGGAAGTAATCTGTCTCCAGGTGCAACCCAGGGGTAACGTGTCGAGGCGTACCAAGGTGTGCTATGAGAGACCCAAAACCTTACTAACCCCTCCGGTAAACACTCCGTTAGGAATTAGATCCCTAAACAAAATCAACAATAGCACAATCTCGTGGTACTGGCACTGCTAACATAGCTACGATATCTGGGCTTTATGATGCAAGTGCACCAAGTGTTTTTGTTATCAGTGACCTGCCCTCAGGCCTTAGAGTGACTTTGCCAAAACAAGATAAAGCTAGCCACAGTGTTTGCAGTTTTATATCTAAAGTATGTGTGTCCTTTCTAATTTCCATAAAGCTACTTTTATACCTGTTTGTGTTCCTTGTTAAACGGATGTTCTGCTTCTAATAGGATCCACTCAACATAAACACGTCACATTATTTAGATTCAAGCACATTTCATTATTATACATTTTTACAGGTTATTGATTTGTTATTCAGTTAGATCTTAAATAATTAATTTGTTTTGAAGGGATCTCAGCAGAAGATCTCCACGAGGAAGCTTTAGCCACAAAGGAGAGAGTAAATGAATGAATGACGTTTGATAGACAGATGAGAGGAATAGTGAAATTAGGCGAAGAGGGTGGTGGAGCCCAGCGCAAAAAGGTAAGGCGGGAAGTCATCATGCAGCTTTTCAGACAACGCCCCCACACACGGTTACCTAGGTTACCCCGGGAGTGGGGCAGGGGGAAGGAGGGGCAGGACCTTAGTGCTGGCTCCTCCCTGTGGAGGCCGACCCAGAACCCTCATTCTCCACCATTCGCCTCACAGACTTCTGCCTCCTGACCTCCTGACCCCGTGTGCCGGAGTCATGACCTCGAGGGTCCAGGCTGACCTCGGAGGCGGCGCCCAATGTGTCGTAGTCGGGCTGGGCGCGGCCGTCAGAGCGTGGCCGCAGGGAGTCTCCGTTGGGCATTCGCTCGCCGCTCACACCTGTCACACTGATCTCGGGGATGGCCACACCCCCCAGCGTAGCATCACTGTCTACACTCACCTCCGAGGACTCTGGTGGTTGGGGGGGGAGCATGGGGGTAGTAGGACAATACATAGCCACACACACACACACACACACACACACACGGACAGACACGTTATCATGCACACATACGTGGAAAACAAAAAGACGGCCATGTGCACAGGCACACATGACCACAGTAACACAAGACACACAGAGGTAATCAATGTAATGGCAGAAAAATAAAAGACAAAAATCATAGTGATCAGAACATAACACATGATCAAAATAGGCTTTATGAAGATGAACAAAGTATTTCAATGGAATCGCATTTCATACTGGACCACCACTCATTCCTATACATTAATTAATATGTAATAGTATTTTCCCTCCATCATTTGGTTCCAACAAAAGCTTTAACCATAAACTAGCTCTGATACGGGGCACCAATGAGCAGGATCCATGAGATGAAAAAGGGGTGTCAGGCTCGAGATGAAACCTACTCATTAAACTAGCCGAAGGCTGTAATTTACCTGCCGTATCTGTACTCTGGGGAAAAAGGCTCCCTCTTAATTCACTGACAGTTATAAAATACAAAGTCATTTGTTATACGGTCACTAAACATTTCTCTGTCTATCATACTATAAATACACGACCTGCACTCTGATTTCCTGTTTCTGTCAAATTAGGTTCATGTTCTGTGTTGAATATCTCTGCCTGGCTTTGTCGTTCCATTTTCTGTTCTCAAACTGAACTCGCCTGTCATGGTTTTGAATGAGGAGATTTTAAAAAAGGAGGTAGACAGCACTAGTAAGCAAGCTGATGAGAGTTGCTCTGCGGGATTCTGGACTGAATGACAACAACAAAAACGACACTTATGTACACAGTGATTTGTAGGATATGAAATGGTTGGGGTAAGTGAACAATGAAGAGATCTAAACCTCTTGCTCTCTCTCCTTTGGCATGGATTTGTTCTTCAATCAAATCATTCTATTACCCAATAAAAACGCAAAGTGCATGTCAGAGCTATTCTTTTGTTTCAGCGACTCCCACAGCTTTGTCCCTAACATCTCAATCTGCTTTTTTCGACGTATGCAAGTCTCACCGTGTCTCTTCCAGCGGTGGCCCCTGATGGAGAGTGAGGTGACAGCATTTCGGGAGATCCTGGAAGAAGTGGGTGTGATCTCCACCTGGATGCTCCGTGCGCCCTCCTTGTTGTTGCTCTTCAGTGCTGCACCGTGCAGTGACGACTTAATGGCATTACCCACCTGAGGGCGAGGAGGAGCATCGACAAACATTAAAGCTTCAGAGGAGGGCAGAGTTTCATGGAAGGATTGTCCCTCAGCCAGTGAGGAACTGGACCGACAGGTTAGCATGGACTAACATGTTTTATACAGTGTGACTTGGTGGTAATCCTGTTACTTCTCCTACTACTCCTACTACTACTACTACTACTACTACTCCTACCTCTCCATTCTACTACAGGGCCACTGACCAACCAGTGTGGACACAACAATTCCTGCTAACTCAGTTTTGCCTGTTGGGCACTTGAGTCTGGGGAAGTGTCTGTCCCATTGCCAAATTAAGGACAAACCACATAAAAAAAAAAAGATCCAAGCGTAAATACACTGACTCAGTACACAATGCCTGTAAGAGCCGCATTTCTGATACCACTAAGATGCGTTGTGCTCTTAAGTCAGACTGAAGCTCGGATCATGTGACCAAACCAATAAGCGCTGATCAATAATCCCATTGCTACCAGATTTATGCCTAGGGATAAACCTAAAAGCTTAGTAAACACTGAATGAGTTACACAGACTAGTGATATAAGAAAAACAAAAAGGCTTTGTATTTCGCTCTGTATAACACTGTTTCACAAGTCTTTCTATAATAAACCTCTGTTCTCGCTGGTAATTCTCAAGTGGCACTTGCACTAATGATCATGTAACAGTGGAGTACGTAACATGAGGCAGAAGGCATCATAATCACAACAAGACAAATGTCTTTTTTCTGTGAGGCTGCAACACATCTCGTCTTGTGAGGGGCAAGTCACCAAGCAATGCTAAGCTAGCAGCCACCTGATGAGTTCCATCCTAACACACAATGTAAACACAAATAAATGCAATGTTGTGCATGTGTGTTCATGGTATTGTGTCCACAAAGCTGTTTCTTTAATTTAAAAACCCCTTTTTAAACCCCAACACCATTGTTTTTATTTGTGAATCCAAAGGTCGTGTGTTTTGATTGTTGTGGAGGAGTACACCTTGACTTGTGTAGTAATACTGTGATCTTAGGTTCAATCCTCTACTCCCTGGGCCTCAAGGATTAGAGCTTATCGGAGCAGAGTGGAAAGCATGTAAATAATCTAGCGGGATTACACTCTGCTTGCAGTCTCTGACACACGCAGAGACCAGTACAATACAGGATAGAGTGCTGTGCATGAATCAAAACTGCAGGCGAGCATGTGCGTCTAAATCACATGCTTGCTCTTCGACACATTTTAAAAACACACAGAGGAGGGTGATGTGATAGTAGCAAAAATGTGATTACACGCACCAACAGGGCTTCAGGGAACAACTCTAGCTGGGCCCGGTACAGAACGTCGTCCAGTGCTTTGGATCCAAGTTCAACTTCCCCATTACACCTACACACAGGCAGAAATACACAAACATGTAACACAGCGTATGAGTCTAAGATACGGATTTAAAGTTCCCTGTGAAGATTCTGACCTATAGTTGCACGGTAAAATTCCCAATGGTTAGTATTAGCTCTTCAACTTTAAGTTATTAAAACCGTGCGCTTTGAAAAACTCACGGTGAATACAGTCCAGCATCGACCAAAGTTAGCAACAGTGTCCCAGACACAGGCGCGGTTTGTTTTGGGTCAATGAAAATTGCTTCATAGTGAATGCAGGGTAATTTAACTTTTAGCTCAATGCATGTTGTGGAGACTAAGGGAATAAGGGAAATGTGATGGTTTGTCTGTCTGACTTGCTAATAGTTTAAAAACTGAAGCTACCTCCTCGTGTAAAAACACTGCATGTTGTTCTGCTGCTGTATGGGTCGTATGTCTGCAGACTCTATTCG
>NC_060158.1:18118869-18119700 GCF_021292245.1 Micropterus dolomieu | reverse complement strand
ACCTGTTTGTGTTCCTTGTTAAACGGATGTTCTGCTTCTAATAGGATCCACTCAACATAAACACGTCACATTATTTAGATTCAAGCACATTTCATTATACATTTTTACAGGTTATTGATTTGTTATTCAGTTAGATCTTAAATAATTAATTTGTTTTGAAGGGATCTCAGCAGAAGATCTCCACGAGGAAGCTTTAGCCACAAAGGAGAGAGTAAATGAATGAATGACGTTTGATAGACAGATGAGAGGAATAGTGAAATTAGGCGAAGAGGGTGGTGGAGCCCAGCGCAAAAAGGTAAGGCGGGAAGTCATCATGCAGCTTTTCAGACAACGCCCCCACACACGGTTACCTAGGTTACCCCGGGAGTGGGGCAGGGGGAAGGAGGGGCAGGACCTTAGTGCTGGCTCCTCCCTGTGGAGGCCGACCCAGAACCCTCATTCTCCACCATTCGCCTCACAGACTTCTGCCTCCTGACCTCCTGACCCCGTGTGCCGGAGTCATGACCTCGAGGGTCCAGGCTGACCTCGGAGGCGGCGCCCAATGTGTCGTAGTCGGGCTGGGCGCGGCCGTCAGAGCGTGGCCGCAGGGAGTCTCCGTTGGGCATTCGCTCGCCGCTCACACCTGTCACACTGATCTCGGGGATGGCCACACCCCCCAGCGTAGCATCACTGTCTACACTCACCTCCGAGGACTCTGGTGGTTGGGGGGGGAGCATGGGGGTAGTAGGACAATACATAGCCACACACACACACACACACACACACACACACACACACACACACACACACACACACACACACACACACACACACACACACACACACACACAC
>NC_060158.1:18108491-18118825 GCF_021292245.1 Micropterus dolomieu | reverse complement strand
CACACACACACACACACACACACACACACGGACAGACACGTTATCATGCACACATACGTGGAAAACAAAAAGACGGCCATGTGCACAGGCACACATGACCACAGTAACACAAGACACACAGAGGTAATCAATGTAATGGCAGAAAAATAAAAGACAAAAATCATAGTGATCAGAACATAACACATGATCAAAATAGGCTTTATGAAGATGAACAAAGTATTTCAATGGAATCGCATTTCATACTGGACCACCACTCATTCCTATACATTAATTAATATGTAATAGTATTTTCCCTCCATCATTTGGTTCCAACAAAAGCTTTAACCATAAACTAGCTCTGATACGGGGCACCAATGAGCAGGATCCATGAGATGAAAAAGGGGTGTCAGGCTCGAGATGAAACCTACTCATTAAACTAGCCGAAGGCTGTAATTTACCTGCCGTATCTGTACTCTGGGGAAAAAGGCTCCCTCTTAATTCACTGACAGTTATAAAATACAAAGTCATTTGTTATACGGTCACTAAACATTTCTCTGTCTATCATACTATAAATACACGACCTGCACTCTGATTTCCTGTTTCTGTCAAATTAGGTTCATGTTCTGTGTTGAATATCTCTGCCTGGCTTTGTCGTTCCATTTTCTGTTCTCAAACTGAACTCGCCTGTCATGGTTTTGAATGAGGAGATTTTAAAAAAGGAGGTAGACAGCACTAGTAAGCAAGCTGATGAGAGTTGCTCTGCGGGATTCTGGACTGAATGACAACAACAAAAACGACACTTATGTACACAGTGATTTGTAGGATATGAAATGGTTGGGGTAAGTGAACAATGAAGAGATCTAAACCTCTTGCTCTCTCTCCTTTGGCATGGATTTGTTCTTCAATCAAATCATTCTATTACCCAATAAAAACGCAAAGTGCATGTCAGAGCTATTCTTTTGTTTCAGCGACTCCCACAGCTTTGTCCCTAACATCTCAATCTGCTTTTTTCGACGTATGCAAGTCTCACCGTGTCTCTTCCAGCGGTGGCCCCTGATGGAGAGTGAGGTGACAGCATTTCGGGAGATCCTGGAAGAAGTGGGTGTGATCTCCACCTGGATGCTCCGTGCGCCCTCCTTGTTGTTGCTCTTCAGTGCTGCACCGTGCAGTGACGACTTAATGGCATTACCCACCTGAGGGCGAGGAGGAGCATCGACAAACATTAAAGCTTCAGAGGAGGGCAGAGTTTCATGGAAGGATTGTCCCTCAGCCAGTGAGGAACTGGACCGACAGGTTAGCATGGACTAACATGTTTTATACAGTGTGACTTGGTGGTAATCCTGTTACTTCTCCTACTACTCCTACTACTACTACTACTACTACTACTCCTACCTCTCCATTCTACTACAGGGCCACTGACCAACCAGTGTGGACACAACAATTCCTGCTAACTCAGTTTTGCCTGTTGGGCACTTGAGTCTGGGGAAGTGTCTGTCCCATTGCCAAATTAAGGACAAACCACATAAAAAAAAAAAGATCCAAGCGTAAATACACTGACTCAGTACACAATGCCTGTAAGAGCCGCATTTCTGATACCACTAAGATGCGTTGTGCTCTTAAGTCAGACTGAAGCTCGGATCATGTGACCAAACCAATAAGCGCTGATCAATAATCCCATTGCTACCAGATTTATGCCTAGGGATAAACCTAAAAGCTTAGTAAACACTGAATGAGTTACACAGACTAGTGATATAAGAAAAACAAAAAGGCTTTGTATTTCGCTCTGTATAACACTGTTTCACAAGTCTTTCTATAATAAACCTCTGTTCTCGCTGGTAATTCTCAAGTGGCACTTGCACTAATGATCATGTAACAGTGGAGTACGTAACATGAGGCAGAAGGCATCATAATCACAACAAGACAAATGTCTTTTTTCTGTGAGGCTGCAACACATCTCGTCTTGTGAGGGGCAAGTCACCAAGCAATGCTAAGCTAGCAGCCACCTGATGAGTTCCATCCTAACACACAATGTAAACACAAATAAATGCAATGTTGTGCATGTGTGTTCATGGTATTGTGTCCACAAAGCTGTTTCTTTAATTTAAAAACCCCTTTTTAAACCCCAACACCATTGTTTTTATTTGTGAATCCAAAGGTCGTGTGTTTTGATTGTTGTGGAGGAGTACACCTTGACTTGTGTAGTAATACTGTGATCTTAGGTTCAATCCTCTACTCCCTGGGCCTCAAGGATTAGAGCTTATCGGAGCAGAGTGGAAAGCATGTAAATAATCTAGCGGGATTACACTCTGCTTGCAGTCTCTGACACACGCAGAGACCAGTACAATACAGGATAGAGTGCTGTGCATGAATCAAAACTGCAGGCGAGCATGTGCGTCTAAATCACATGCTTGCTCTTCGACACATTTTAAAAACACACAGAGGAGGGTGATGTGATAGTAGCAAAAATGTGATTACACGCACCAACAGGGCTTCAGGGAACAACTCTAGCTGGGCCCGGTACAGAACGTCGTCCAGTGCTTTGGATCCAAGTTCAACTTCCCCATTACACCTACACACAGGCAGAAATACACAAACATGTAACACAGCGTATGAGTCTAAGATACGGATTTAAAGTTCCCTGTGAAGATTCTGACCTATAGTTGCACGGTAAAATTCCCAATGGTTAGTATTAGCTCTTCAACTTTAAGTTATTAAAACCGTGCGCTTTGAAAAACTCACGGTGAATACAGTCCAGCATCGACCAAAGTTAGCAACAGTGTCCCAGACACAGGCGCGGTTTGTTTTGGGTCAATGAAAATTGCTTCATAGTGAATGCAGGGTAATTTAACTTTTAGCTCAATGCATGTTGTGGAGACTAAGGGAATAAGGGAAATGTGATGGTTTGTCTGTCTGACTTGCTAATAGTTTAAAAACTGAAGCTACCTCCTCGTGTAAAAACACTGCATGTTGTTCTGCTGCTGTATGGGTCGTATGTCTGCAGACTCTATTCGACCATTGTACATGTTAACATGTTACATAGTTTAGTCACCCAACCATATTTTGTACATTTAAAATCCAGAGAAAAGAAAAGCATTTAGCAGTGCATCCACTTAGAAATAAGACACGAAAGGTTGAAGCTGATCAGTGAGTCTGTGCCGTGTTAGTCTGGCTGTTTGTGCAGGCATGTGTGTACACTCACAAGGCGTAGTGTATCCCTGTGATGAGCTGAACCAGGAACTCTGACGTGACTGTCAGCCGTGTGCTAATGCCTTTGTAGCGCCGCATCTGTTGCCGTGGGTAACCGCATATACACACCCTGGAGGATAACCAATAAAAGCACAATAAGGGAGCTTGTATCGGTGAAACAGGGAAGCTTCAGTTGGGGAAGCCACTCCGCTGAACTCCATTAAGGCAATTTACTTCCCCGTGGTGAGCTGATAAAAACAACAATGAGCAAATAATTGGTAGACATGAATGTGCGTGCATGCACACACACACACACACACACACACACACACACACACACACACACACACACACACTTAAAGGCTTACTACATTACCCTCAAGATTTAAAAGTACTGAACAATTTCTGAGCATAAACTGTAGTTTATTATTTCCAAACATGTATCATACAAGTTGCAACAAAAATGATTAAATGTAAACTGAGATAACACCTGTGCATTTGAAGCTAGAGGAGCTTCTGTATACTGTACACAGCTGACACACAAAAAACTGTTTAGGGGAAAGCAAAGCTGATGACTTCTCTTTATCTCTGTGCTTATTGGAGCAATGCTCAACTGCAGTTGGCAGATTACCAAAAAACACAGAGCTGGGATGTGTGTACATTGCAGCTGCCAAATAGCAGTATCTTGGCTCTCTCTGGTTTTAAAGTCTATAAGAGGATCAGATAAGCAAGTGCTTGCAAAGAAGTGCCTGTGTGCATGGCAGTAACCTTCTAAAAAAAAAAAAAAAAAAATATAACACACATAAAGAGGTCAAATAATATGAAATTAGCGTGTGTATGTATAAAGTCCTAATGACAAAGTGACCCACAGTTCGCTACAGTATATTAAGTTCTGCTGACATTTGTGTGTGTGTTTTACCTGGAGCTGAACTGACAAAGGGACTGGAGGGAGGTGGCGGTCATGTAGCTGAGAGCAGCGTTGTAGCACAGCAGTAGGAAGGTCAGCACCTCAAATCTCAACAACACAAACATACCCTTAAAAAAAGCACAACTTATGTCCAACTTCATTACAACATGACACATAAAACAACATTTGAAACATATTAGATCAGAAAATCACAGACAGAGTCACACTTCCTAGTGTAGATAAAAAATACCAGAAAAAGATTAATAAATGCAATTTTGAAGTAATAAGATAAGCAGAACCAGGGATCTTGCCTTGTATTATTTCAAGCATTCTTCTTAGCACCTACATTACCCACAACGCAACTCAATTGCAAACCGATTCGAGTGTGTTTTGCTTGAGGTCTGGTAAACTTACTTCTTTCTAACTCCACCCCCCGTAGACTTTTTTCATTTTTAAACATTAAGTCTACAGCCTCAACTGACACTGACATCACTTGAGGCAATTTTTCAGCTTTCGCACAGGTCCCTCAAGAGCCACAAAAAGGTTTATACAACTCTTTTTCACAAATGCACTAGTACTCCCCAAACCCTGTAAACAGACTCTGATGTGTAAAAATCGAGTTACTCATTTAAATTCACAGTGAAAAATGCAGCATGCACTATTAAGATTCACTGGCCAATAACGTCGAACAACTACTGCTGTATTGAAGAGATTATAGTATCTTTGCATGATCTTAAAAAGCATCCAAAACCACAATGACCTTCAGAGTTTAGCTTCAGTAAGGCCTCATTAAGTTAATTTAAGAAACCCTTACAGCGATATAACAGCTTCAAATAACAACAAAGTAAAGACAACTGCCACGGGCAGTGAACCATGCATAGAATAATTGGCCCCGGCAGCAGCTAAACTCTGTGTCACTACACAAGTGAGAGGAAAGGAGTCACTGAAAATTGACACATTTTTAAGGTAACCTACCATATTTAATGAGACGGTCAGACTAAATGTCACTTTAAATTTTTTTTTGAGTTTAGTTTTGATGCATGTGTGTGCCAACTTATTTTCCCACTGCCTGCATAAAAACAGTATCTGAACGGATTGTATAACTGGTTCCTTATGGATGAGATTTACGGACTGTTGTATTAAGGTACAAATGTATGATGAGTCAAACAACTGATAAACTGTGTTTCTAAATCCTATTTAGCCTAACACAGCAAAGGAAGAAATCAGTTCACTTTAAAAGCTACTTAATTAATGCGTATTTCTACTTTGGGTGTTGGCGGGTGTTTTCTGTCAATCCACCCTGCTGATACATCACCACCCGCCCAGCAGATGTTAAAACAAGTGCACCCATCAAGCCTCTTAGCCTACCTGTTCTGTGCTGTGAAGGTCTCTCTCTGGAGGTGTGGCCCGCTGTACACCACCCTGCTTAGCCCATGATTGGCTAGAGCCCCTTCTGTAAGGGCAATGGAGCCGATGGCTGAAGGCTGAAGGAGGGAAATTAAGTTTTCAAAAGGAACATGGAACTGGGCAAAACCAATTTTTAAGATCTGTGTGCATGTGTGTGTGTGCGGTTCTCACCTCATGGTACACTGAGGGTTTGGAGAGGGAAGGGACGGTAAATGATAATATTTTACTTTGTCCATCTTTATCAACTATTTCCTGTGAAGGAGAAAGACAATGAGAAAATGTTTCTGTGGGCGAGAAAGCAACAGAAAACAGAAGCTTTTTTCGGTCTGCGCCCTCTACCTCTAAAGAGCGAGTGCTTATCTCTTCAAGCGCACTCATCTGTAATGTGTGGGTGTTTGTGTGTGGACCTCAGGGTCTCCGTTTCCCCACTTAGTCTGTGTGTGTGTGTTTTGCTTATTTGTGTGTATTCTGTGCGAACACACACGCACAAACCCCAGGGTTTTGGTGTCCCCTCTGTGCATGTTAATGTCAAATAGATTAATGTGAGCCAGTCAGTGTGCTGAGTGACAGATGACCTATTCTGCTATTCAGAGAGGAAGTTAGGAGGTTAGGGGACAATGTACTTTGCTGGTACACAGACCTTCGAGAGCCAAAATGGATGAAAATAGTACTCCACACACTAACGACTAGTGGTGGCATCTGTGTGGGAAGCTTGAGGGCATTTGCGAGGTGCAACTCCTCCATGCTGTGTATCTGCAAAGTCACTGTGTTTCAATTCCCCCATTTCTAACCCATATTTCCTGTCACTGTAGCTGTCTAACAAGGAAGAAAGGGCATGAAGTAATCTTTCAAAACACATGACGCAGATCCTAGAAATAGTTGAGCGGTTAAGTCCCCTGCTTCTGGAACTGCATGATTACGCCCACTTGCTAAGGATCAAGGACTTTTTTCTTGTGTTTTTCCAAACCATGCACTTATCACACTGGAAGCAATTTATTGTTATTCACAAGAGAAGCACTCCTCTATTGATAATAAATAAAAACAGATCAGCTGCGACAAAAGAATATTATGCTACTGAACATTTAAACACACACATACAGCAACAACCAGCTTCCTCCTCTCCCCTACCAGGTTGTAAATGCCCAGCAGCAGGGCCTCAATGCAGCCGGAGGCGTGGGGGTCTCTGGCTGCACTGGCGGACAAGAGGCTCCACAGGAGCTCTGGCAGGAACTGTAGCGTGAAACGCTGCAGCTGCGGCTCACCGCTCCGGTAAAATTCAAACAACTGGTGACACACTGGCTCCAGCAACTGGGGAGGACAAAAAAGAAAAACATGGCCACATCATAACTGCTACTGCAACTGTAATACATTTTGCATTTGGCATTCAGGGTTCATCAATAATGTCAGGATGAAGCACAGCAGTGTTTGGGAAATACAGTGCGCTGGACAGATAGATAGATCCATCAACCAAAAAAAATAGGACAAAAAGAACATAAGAAAATCAGGGTTGTGTAAAAATAATATAAGCTCTGATTATTATTATTATTACTACTACATCTCAATGTGATCTAGTATGGGTTATGTTGTGGTCATATTGTGTATTCTATTGTTTTTACTGTGGCTTTTACGGTGTTTCATGTCTGAAGCAGTGGACAAAATAAAACTCCCTGTGTGGGATAATGATGTTGATCTGAATCTGATTGTGGTCAGTTATTTATAACAGATAAGGTTGACATGAATACAAATAATAAAGTGTGTGTCCATACATCGCTGTAGTTCTCCCGGATGACCTTGTAGAGTGCGGGGACCAGGGAACATTTTTCTTTTAGCGAGGCGGCATAGTTGGACACAGCACTGTCAGGGAGGGTCTGAAAAAAACACACACACACACACACACACACACACACACACACACACACGAAGTCTGATACACTAACTGACCAATACTTACTTACCAATATTCTAAAAATAAACACACAGCATGACAAGTTGTTAAGTGAGAACTGACCAGTGAAACATTTGTTGATGCAGTCTGAATGTATGATCTGTTTAAAACTTGGCACTCGAAGACACACATATCATTTTGGTTACAGGTGAATGAGACAGCATTTATATTAGCCAAAATGAACTGGCAAATATAAGCAACATAGTAATACATTCTGTCTTGTGCAGGCAGACTGCTGCTAAATGATATTTTGACTAAAGCTGGCAGAAACAGGCACTGATCAGGTCTAAAGAAGCTGCCAGTCACATCAGTCTGTTTGGTCTTTTTGCATTTAGAGGTTAACTTCACTGAGAGGGGACGACAGGTTAGTCCTCATACGGTCACACAGGAAAATCTCATCTGTTCCTTTATTATTATTACTACTACAACACCTTACCAGGCCTCACCTTTGGTAGCAGTCACGTTTCAGTGAGAGATCATGTTTGAGAAGGAGCTTACCATTATCTGGTAACAAACTAAACAAAGCACTTCAAAGAGTGTGTTTGTTTGTGTGTGTGGAAGAAACAAGCAGCAGAGAACATGCTGCATACTGATCACGGGGATGTGCTTTTTAGTATTGCTTTTTGCAACACACACACTAAAGAAGTACCTTAAATTCTGACAGCCATTCCTCCACCACTCCTTGGTCCATAGCCAACATGTTCCCTCATCTGCAGTGGAGTCACCTCTACCTAAGAGAGAAAGAAATACTGTATAAACACACGCTCTGCATAATTGACACACAGTAAATATAAAGTGCATTTCCATGTTCTCACACACAAAATCACAGCAACAAGGCCACCGTTTATTACCTTTCTGTTATTTGTTATTCTGATAAACATATTCCCTCGCAAACCGCAAACAATGCCATGGCACGATGGCAGTGGTGAATAGTGAATGTACACGCTCCAGGCAAATTCAACACTCTAAACAAGCATACGTCCCTCCTTCCCTCTCGCTCTCCTTCCCTCTCATTCCTCTCCAGACACACACCTCTGCAGCAAGTACCTAACCTGTTCTCAACTCAGGCTCGCAAAATGAAAATTCACCCACACAGAGAAGCCTGGCTGGCTTCACTGTTGAAGCACTGAAAAAAATAAAAAAAAATATATGTGGCAGAGCAGAATTTAGATGCTTGTTCAACAGGCTGTACAGTTTGGATGGCTAAAACAGAAACAGTCTCTTACATGCATTAGCTAACATTAACTATTGGTGAAAGGAACACTCTGCTCAGCCTTCATCCTTCATGTTATGTCTGATATCCCTTGCTATCCATCACAGCACTTTACACCGTCTGCATCTTCACTTCTCTCTTTCCTCTTAGCATGTAGCTTCTTTCCTATTAAACATCCACAGTCAGCTCTTCTCTTGCTTATTCTCTGGACAGTGTTTCTTTTGCTCTCAGTGTCATTTTAATTATCTCTCTCTGTGTTTTAATAAAGCATCTGCTAGTTCCTATTTTATACTGCTGCCTTGCAGTCGGAAGGGACAAAGCGGAAGACAAATATAGAGAGAGAGCAGAGAACAATTTCAAAATATCTACTACTACAATGTGGGGGGCTGGTGATGACACAGAACAGTATGTTTGGATGGCTTTTTTATTCAGACATAAAAAGGTAACACAATAACTGTGTCTCAGTCTGACTGTTTTGAAAAAGCAACGGCTCTATAGCTTTAAGTCTTAAGTCTTCTATTACACTACACTATCTATAGCATAAAGCATATACTCTGTGTGTGTGTGTGTGTGTGTGTGTGTGTGTGTGTGTGTGTGTGTGTGTGTGTGTGTGTGTGTGTGTGTGTGTGTGTGTGTGTGTAAGTGAAATTTATGTTTTTGGAGTTACAAAACTTTACTTTATATCTGTAATGACAGAGTACAACGCCGACACTAGTAGGCGTACTAGGGGTCTGCGATATTGACATAAAAATGATCTCTATATTTTCAGGGGGTTGGTTGGTAATGATATATTTTGCATCCTTCAATGCGTTTGTAAAAGCCTAATATTCTACTAGCTCGCTCTAACTAATAGGATATTAATTGTCGCTCATGACATTAATGGAAATAGGTCTTACTCATTTACTTAAAACCGAAGCATTCAAGTAAAAACAATGAAATCAAGTACTACTGATATCAAACAGGGCATGTAAGAGTAAACCCTTCAATGTACTGCATGCATGATGCAATGAATGTGCAGACAAGGTGTTTTTAATTGTTTTTTGCAGAGTGAGTGACGTTGTTAATTAAGATATTATGGCTTCATACATATCGCATACCCCTACTAGGCACGTTGTGGGAACGTGTGCAACCCCATGGTGATAATTGGCCTACACTGTGCCTTTTTATACTGCCTGGTAAGTATGGTGACATTGCTGGTACCTGGATATCTACTGTTTTGTGAATGTAAAAGGCTGACGAATGAAATGACTGGCCATGCTTATTACAGTACTGCGACAGCCACAGATACTGTTGGACGGACGGGGGTGGACTTTTTCATTTTTGGGTAAGAGCATTGAATTAATTGATTGCTGTGGCGATGTAAAGAGAATTTCAACAAATATAACAAAACATCGCTTTTGAAATGAATTGCCTACCCCAATCATGTGAAAGAAAATTGATATTTTATTTTATACTAAATCTATGAACTCATAATAAAAGACTATGTGATAATTAAAATCAGTAGTTGAGGTCCTAGTCTTTCCATGTGCTGGGGTCACCTTAACAAACTTCATTACGAGTGTCACCATAAGACAATTGCTGACTAGAGACATATGCTTTCAGCTGAGGAGGAGGACATCATCTCTGTATCTCTGTTGGATTATCTGCTGTCCACTAGCAGTCTGTTTTCACTGTGGGGTATGTCGTGTCTGTGCTCT
>NC_060158.1:18077236-18108391 GCF_021292245.1 Micropterus dolomieu | reverse complement strand
CCTAACCTGTTCTCAACTCAGGCTCGCAAAATGAAAATTCACCCACACAGAGAAGCCTGGCTGGCTTCACTGTTGAAGCACTGAAAAAAATAAAAAAAAATATATGTGGCAGAGCAGAATTTAGATGCTTGTTCAACAGGCTGTACAGTTTGGATGGCTAAAACAGAAACAGTCTCTTACATGCATTAGCTAACATTAACTATTGGTGAAAGGAACACTCTGCTCAGCCTTCATCCTTCATGTTATGTCTGATATCCCTTGCTATCCATCACAGCACTTTACACCGTCTGCATCTTCACTTCTCTCTTTCCTCTTAGCATGTAGCTTCTTTCCTATTAAACATCCACAGTCAGCTCTTCTCTTGCTTATTCTCTGGACAGTGTTTCTTTTGCTCTCAGTGTCATTTTAATTATCTCTCTCTGTGTTTTAATAAAGCATCTGCTAGTTCCTATTTTATACTGCTGCCTTGCAGTCGGAAGGGACAAAGCGGAAGACAAATATAGAGAGAGAGCAGAGAACAATTTCAAAATATCTACTAATACAATGTGGGGGGCTGGTTATGACACAGAACAGTATGTTTGGATGGCTTTTTTATTCAGACATAAAAAGGTAACACAATAACTGTGTCTCAGTCTGACTGTTTTGAAAAAGCAACGGCTCTATAGCTTTAAGTCTTAAGTCTTCAATTACACTACACTATCTATAGCATAAAGCATATACTCTGTGTGTGTGTGTGTGTGTGTGTGTGTGTAAGTGAAATTTATGTTTTTGGAGTTACAAAACTTTACTTTATATCTGTAATGACAGAGTACAACGCCGACACTAGTAGGCACTAAGGGGTCTGCGATATTGACATAAAAATGATCTCTATATTTTCAGGGGGTTGGTTGGTAATGATATATTTTGCATCCTTCAATGCGTTTGTAAAAGCCTAATATTCTACTAGCTCGCTCTAACTAATAGGATATTAATTGTCGCTCATGACATTAATGGAAATAGGTCTTACTCATTTACTTAAAACCGAAGCATTCAAGTAAAAACAATGAAATCAAGTACTACTGATATCAAACAGGGCATGTAAGAGTAAACCCTTCAATGTACTGCATGCATGATGCAATGAATGTGCAGACAAGGTGTTTTTAATTGTTTTTTGCAGAGTGAGTGACGTTGTTAATTAAGATATTATGGCTTCATACATATCGCATACCCCTACTAGGCACGTTGTGGGAACGTGTGCAACCCCATGGTGATAATTGGCCTACACTGTGCCTTTTTATACTGCCTGGTAAGTATGGTGACATTGCTGGTACCTGGATATCTACTGTTTTGTGAATGTAAAAGGCTGACGAATGAAATGACTGGCCATGCTTATTACAGTACTGCGACAGCCACAGATACTGTTGGACGGACGGGGGTGGACTTTTTCATTTTTGGGTAAGAGCATTGAATTAATTGATTGCTGTGGCGATGTAAAGAGAATTTCAACAAATATAACAAAACATCGCTTTTGAAATGAATTGCCTACCCCAATCATGTGAAAGAAAATTGATATTTTATTTTATACTAAATCTATGAACTCATAATAAAAGACTATGTGATAATTAAAATCAGTAGTTGAGGTCCTAGTCTTTCCATGTGCTGGGGTCACCTTAACAAACTTCATTACGAGTGTCACCATAAGACAATTGCTGACTAGAGACATATGCTTTCAGCTGAGGAGGAGGACATCATCTCTGTATCTCTGTTGGATTATCTGCTGTCCACTAGCAGTCTGTTTTCACTGTGGGGTATGTCGTGTCTGTGCTCTGTTGTCGTGTCTGCGCTCTGAAGCTGCAAGCACAAGGCTAAATTGGCCGTCTGAATGCAGAAACAAAGTCCATGTTTGGTATGTTTGGTAACATAGTCGGAGATGAAGAAAGAGGGAGGAAGAAGCCCTTCTATGTGCGCACATTTCATGTAGAAGCACGCTCAAAGTTGAGCAGAACGTGGCATAATCCCACTTCTAGCACTTGACTTAGTGGATGACAGACACACAATCTCCTCTTAAGAAAGTGTTAACCTTTCTGGCTGTGAAAGAAAATATTTCAAACATATTGTGGAAGAAATAGCAGATTGCAGATTCAGAAGAGCCTGATTTTCAATCACCATGATTATTAAAACCTTCTGACATGCATATACATGTGACAACGTATCTGTTTATGTATGTGTGGCAATAAAAAAAAGAAGTTTATGGTTGACTTTCACTTCTTCATTTCCCCATCCCTGCTTTGCTTCCTCTGTCCCTCCCACACATCATTCCTTTCTCTCCTCATCTTCTGCGCTTCCTAATCATCTTTCACACATTGAAATGCTTTATTCTGTATTAGTATGATGTTTGGTCCCTCCATGGCAGCCAGGTGTCTATTTATGGACTGTACCAATGACAGGAACGACAAGGGGGGGAGGGGAGCCAGTGACTCATGAAATAGGGAAGGATTATAAAGCAGAATAGCCTCCATTTAGAGAAATTAGTCCTTTGTGGCGATCTGTTGTTCTGTTCTTTCACGCCAGTGAAGACAACAAGGAGGACAGCGATATCTAAAGCCAGCATGTGCGTTTTGAAAGAAAGACACACTGCATAACAACATAAAAGGCTGTGATTAGACTGTGGATGAGTCAGTCTTGTAGGAGCACGGGTTCTCTTCATACAGAGACTCTTAACCCAGCCACTCTGTCCACGCTCGAGTCTGAGGCATGTCATCTGTAAAAACCTATACCCAAAAAAAGCTACTTTGAGACTAAAATCAGCAGCTGCCTGCCATGCCACCTACCTATGTGATATATGTGCCTCCTACCTCAGCAGAAACCTAAGCAGCAAGTGCAGCGTCACTAAAGCAGTAGCAGAGGATGGACGCCCAGATACAAAGTTACTGTAACGGGACGTAGTTGTAAATCAAAGAACAAAATAAGCACTAAAGAGCACAGGACATACACAACACTGAAAAAGTTTGCGAATTATTGAGATTTGGACTAAATAAACCTGAAGGAGTCAACCTTACAAGTGAAAAGTCAAATGTGCTGAATATTCAAAATGTTTATTTAAAACATGCACCAATATATGATTGATTGATGAATTAGTTTGTTTATAAAATGTCAGAAAATAGTGAAACTTTTCCTGGAGCCAAAGTTGACCTCTTCAGATACCTTGTTTTGTCCAACCAACAGTCCAAAACCCAAAAGATATAAATTTTTCAATAATATTACACAAAAAAGCAACAAAATTTCACTCTGTGGAAGCTAGAACCAGTAAATGTTTTTGCTTAATAAATGAAACGATAAATCGATTACCTAAATAGTTGCTGATAAACTTCCTGTCTAGCCAGCTAATTGTTCCCGTTTAAGTTGAGACTAAACAGAATCCATAATTGGGACTACTCACCCATGAAAATGGTGATGATTCAATCTGAAACTGCGTTCAAACCACAAGAGAGCGGTACAAACTTCACACACACCCTTCTCTAAGATTTCTAGGCTCTACATACTGCAGACAGGCATGAGCAACTACTGGAGGAAAATAGAAAACTAATTGCCCTGGGAGTGCACTACAGAGCATAATTATGCTATTAGGCAGATGTTTGTCTTCTGTCTTAGTCTGGCTGTTAACTGTTAGCCATCACTATCTCATTATGGACTCACAGATCATGACAGAAATCAATATAAGACAGAGGGAGCACGCACACACACTTCAAATGATGCAGCAGCTGGTGAGCTTCTTCGGTGCTGTTTAACCACACCAACCAACACACACACGAATAAACCAGTGTGTGGCTGTAAACCAAGTGGCTGAGCAAGCTTGACAAGAACAAGTAACAAATCAATGAAGTGATGAAGAAGTAGATGCTTGATAAATGCAGGAGAGGGACAAATAGGCAGTGCAGGAGGATGAACGGGACACACCACAGATCGATGGCTTCATGAATAGAGGGAGAGATAAATGGATGGATAGACAGATCAGGGATAAAACAGAATTTGTCACAACCTGAGGGATTGGGCGGAACAATCAATCAAAAAATAAATGAAATTGCATAGGCATAATGCAATTTTCAAATTGCATGAGGTGCAATATTTGTTGAAAGTGATGTGTGCATCAAAATACCATTTTAAATGAAATAACATTGTGCTGCAGAGATGTCCTGGCCTACACATCATATTCTAGACACTTCAGAAAACATCTTTGTTTGGTACAGATCCCGGCAAAAACATCATTCATTTGAATATGTTTTTCAGTGAAAATGAGAATAATGATGTAAAAATGATCATTCCACCTAGTATCACAAATCATATCGCAATATCAATCAAAACAATTGCAATTAGATCTTTTTTTTCCAAAATCATTCAGCCCTGCTGAGGGACGTATGATTTAAGAGGAGTGAGACAGTATGGTCAGAGGACCTTCCAGGCTCTGGCAAACACATGAGAAAAGGAAAGACACTGAGAAAAACACACACACACACACACACACACACCTCTGTGATCAAAACAGGCTGGAGATACAGATCTAACCAGTGTGTTTAGTAGCCTATCTGTGGCTCACTGAGCTTTTCACCAATGCACAGCTCTGATGGAGCAAAGTCCGTGCCAAGAAGTGACGGAGAATGTGTCATTGTGTGACAGAGTGTGTGTGTGTGTTCAATGTCTGGTTTGACAAAACCTGTTCCTGTGAGCTAGCTAAAGTTGACGGTTTGTTCCTTCTGAATTTACACCCACGCCTCTGTCTTAAAAATAAGCTTGTGTGTGTGTGTGAGAGAGAAAGTTTGACTCCTCCTTTTAAAGACTTCTTCCAACACAAGCAGGTCTCCTTTGAGTTTACATTCCTAATCCTTGTTGTAGGCTAAGTGTCCTCGCATGTCCTCAGAGGGTAACTACAAAACACCAGAGGCAAGACACACCATACACATACAACTTCACATGGATGAATACAAAAAAAAAAAAAAACACCACAGGCAAAAAATCAGCACTATCAAAACACAGAATGTCTTCCAGCGCTCAGTAGTGAAGTGAGAACGTACCCGTCTAGGAAAGCTGGCAGAAAGCTGGTGGAGAGAGAACTGACGCAAGTCCAAGTAAGAGCGAATTAGGGGGACACCCACGTCCACTCATACACATCCCTCCCTGCTGATTACCTCATTTCCCATTACACATACACTTTGGAACCTTCTTTCTTTCCAGGAAGCGAGTGGGTCAGTAAGACTAAAGGCTTCAATGGAAGGAAGAAAGGAAGCAGAGAGAGAGAGAGAGAGAGAGACGCAGTGGGTGGTTTTGCGAGTGACAGAGCTGCCCCAGCTGCTTTTTCCTGTGGTACAGGGTGCAAGCTGCCGCAAACAACTGGTTAGGCTGATAATCACAATGACACCAACGATACTAAGCGCTCAACAAATTAAAGCTACAGGGAGATGAAGTGTTGTAAAGTAGATCAAACAAGCAGAAATTATCCTAGTAGCTAAAGTTTCCTCTGCTGACTCAACTCTTGTACAGACACACCCAAACCACTGATAAAATGTTTAACCACACTAACCAATGTCAGAACCAGAGACTGTAGCAACATGCTGCCCTCCACCCAAAATCACCAAACTAGGTCAGTTGTCAACGGTCAACAAGCTGGACAACCTTGTTTCAACTTAAATAAAAGCAAAAGCCGTAAAGGAACTATTTTGAGGAGCAGTGGGATTTCCAAGTAGAAGAAGAAGACATGCTTTATTAATCCCTCTGGGGAAAGTTACAGTGAAAGCAGGGTTATGTAACAGTGGTCATAAAGGACAGAGCGTCATGCATGCCCAGAGCTCACAGCTTGACCTGACCTCCTGTTTACCGGCCGTGCTAAGAGCTGTGTACACACCGTTTGTCCATTCCTATGACTTCAGCACTTTGTTTTCACACCTCTCTTTAGTTTATATCACATCTTTTTCATGCCGCCCGTTACGATCTTCTTTATTTGGACTCTCTGGGCCTGCGATGAACCCTGTTGCATCATCACCTCCCACCTTGCTCTGCCCCCAAGGTCTTCTTCAATAGCAGGTTGCGTGTCACTCGGAGGAAGAGGGGTTCCGATTTTCTGCTTCTGTTTTCTCTCGCGTTGGCACATACACAAACATAGCAGAGGGCTGCCTGCAACCGAGTAGACATGACAACAGAGTCTGTGGTGTTTTGCTGCTGAGGAAGACAGATAGAGAGATCTGACAGGGAGGAATCCTCTTATAGCAGCCTACGCTCTATTCTCCGTTGCCTCTAAGCCAGTGATGCATCTTCGTCCCTACTCTCACAACCTCCAATTCCCCGTCTTCCTGCAGCAACACTGCTTGAAGAGACCACTGATTAACATCGCAGATTGTTTTAATTTTAACACTCTCTTTTATCTCGCCTTCTTCTCTTAGCTTTTTAATCGCAAATCGAATCGTAATTGCAATATTTGGCAGAAAAATCGCAATTACATTTTTCCCCCAAATCGTTCAGCCCTAATACAAAAATATACTTTTGCTGAGAAAATCAACATCTTTATTTCCCCTATAGTGTGCTCGTGTGTGCGGAATTAAATGAAAGGGGAATCGACTGCAACTGTTTGCTCTCATTGCTCAAATTGTCCGGATATTTCATGAAACCGCAGGCAATACTGTGATGCTGGATGACAGCAGAGCCCACACGATCTTCTTGCTCCATGGCTTGCCGGGCTTCACTGTCAACAAGCTTTAGGAGGCCTGAGACACTAGCAGCCAGGGATGCCACACATTAGCAAGCATATCAAACATGCGCACACACGCGCACACACACACACGCTAATTACACAACTTTAACAGTGCCCACACAACAAACCCGTTTATTGGTAAGGACACACCTCTCCCTAATAACAAAGGCAAACACACACACACACACACACGCAGAGCATCGAGAGCAAAGGACAACTTATAAACTAAGCCACAAACAGTATCTTATTCAAACAATAGCTGGCGCACCACCAGAGGTATTAGACTCCTGTGAAGAATGAAAAACAAAACATATTTAAACTTTTGGTGAAGGAGTTCATATTTCATACATCAGGACTGGCATGGTGCTCTTAGACAGAAGACCCCTGAACTGGCTGAGTGGTACGGCGGAAAAACTGCATCACATGACGGCTATTAGAAAAATCCTAACAACGCATTATCTATCTAACATAGCATTCTGCAGGATCTTCCCTGCCCTGCACACACACACACACACACACACACACACACACACACACACACACACACACACACACACACACACACACACACACACACACACACACACACACACACTGGAATCACCTTAATCTTAACAAGTATCTTAACAAGGTCAAACAAGACCGCACACACACACCCATAGTTGTTACTAAACAGGTACAAAGTCTATCTCTGCGACAAATGTGACAATCCACGAACTTAGCAAAACAGTTGCAATGAAAAGCTCGTTAGCTTAACACATTGGGATTCAGCCTTTCCTTCTTGCCTGCTGTTTTATTTCATGTGATCTAACGTTAGCTACGCTGATTTAATTAGTAAGGATGCCTGTCCCCTATAGCAATGCTAACCAGCCACAATGACAACCGGTAAGTTAACGTAGTAAACACAGTTTGCGTTTAAAAAAACGTGCAATTCTGTCTCAGCTGTAAACAGTAGCTTTCCCCGCCATATAATTCAGTGTAGCTGTTAACCAGTATCTTCCAGATACTGTAAAGTAATCCCCTCCCGTCACACTCTCTCTATCTCGGCTTGCTGAATGACTTCGAGCTGTCACCACGGTTGCTTACAGATTAGCTTGCTAGTTAGCTAGCTTGGCTAAGGCGCGACATCAAGTAAATTAGAGGAAGTTATTATTTACTTACTGGCATGCTATCTGTCAATTTCCTGGTATCGCTGTCCTCTATCGTTTCGACAAGACGAGTGATCGGCTACCTACCACTCCGTAAATCTCCTCATAATTCATCTACATCAGCCCCTTCCATCTTCATTACTTTCTCCACTCAGACTACCTTAGACAAGGGGACTCGGTCTCCGCGGAGTGACAGGCGTCTGAGCCAATGCGTGAGCAGTATATAATCAAACTGCCGCACCCCCAAACGCAGCTTCCAATCAAATGAGACGCTGGGCTGTATGTTAATAATTTCTATGGTGAAGTTAGGTTGTCGCTGTCAGTCACTGCTCTTTGACAGAGAGATGCTTGATCAATCACATTAATAAGTAAGTCATAGACAGTTGGTGTATGATTGCATTGTAAGAATACTTTATTATACTGCAGCATTTCCATTTACAGTTGAATTTCCTTTGTTTCTTTTAATTAAAAACTATTCACATTTTAATTATGAACATGATCAGTTTTTAACCATTTGTTAACAGGGGATCTAATTAGTCATGAAGGACATCATTAGTAAAGGTTGCCTATATAAGCAGTTCTTTGTTTTATTAAATTTGAGCAATCTACTTGTCTAATTTCCCACACTTTTTCATTTAGAGATGAACAACTTGGTCTCAGGTTGTACCCGCCACATCCTGCACACTTCATGCCAAATTAATCTTTAAAGCTTAAAGTGAAAGCAGTACTCTAAAACTATCTCCCTCAGATAAATAATGCATGACCACTTGACAGTGACCTCTGGAGCAATGGGTTTTCCAAAATTAATTATCAAGATGGCATTTGACCATGTGTTTATTTGCTTTCATGTTAATAGCAGATGGGAAGCTGGGGTTTTAATCAGTTAATAAATTCCGGGGCTTCTGTGGATATTAAGCAGAAAATCCCCCTCTGAATGTTACAATAACAAAACACTACGTGCACAGTCATAACAAACCTTCGGTCCAATTCCCATTGCTGCTATAGGAAACTGTGCCCAGTCCTCTACTGTATTATAGAAGAAATGTATTATGCATGGCAGTTCACAAACAGAATACTGCATTTGGCACTCCTGAAACTCCTGAAAGGACAGTCTTTCCTTGTGTAAAATTTTGCAGAATATTAATCAGGTACATTCTTAAAAAAAATATATATAGAACGACATTTATTATTTTGATACTTAATTCTGGGATTTAGGGATTCTTTATGTAGTTTAGTGCAATTTCTGAGTAACAGACTGAATCTGAGGACTATAAATTGAAGAGCTGTTGTAAAGTGAGCCTGCAATGCCCCCTAATGTTAGCTGGCACAATTACACCCATCCAGGTAAATAAGTTACAAAAGTCTTTACCAGACAGTACACGAACAGATGAGCCATAACATTATGACCACTGACAGCCAGAGGGCTGTTTCACAAAGCCAAGATAGCTCATTAAGCCGGGATTTTCCAGTTGTCCTGGCTGAATTAAGCCTTGACTTGGTTTCATGAAAGCAGTGGCACATAAATTACCATGGTGATGTATTCTGTGCAACCAGGCTTAATCCTGGTGCCTTATCTGTTCAGACAGTGGTCACTCCGATCAGAAAGCAATGTGTTTTTTCAGTTATTCTGTTTTCTTATCTATGTGTTTTGAGTAATTTTTATGAGCCTGCATTACAATACCAAAGGTAGCCTACATACCGGCAATATGTAGGCTACATATTTTATTTATTTCACTTAAGTAAAGCCAGTATGTATCGCTTCATTACAATATACTGTATGGCATTGAAAGGATTTTCTCACATATTCATTACCTTCCCTGGCCACGGAAGAATATGCTACATTACAGAAGAATTCTACCAAATTGCAGGTAACATGAATTACATATTACAAAAACAATTAAGCTACATTTTGCATTCTCAGGTGAATTCTCTTGCACTCCTTGCATGGCTTTGCAGATGGACTAGGACAATGCTGCAATATTTCCTGATAACATCAATGACTGGTCAGAGATGACATGTCATTATTTTTTAGGTAGATCAATTGCTTTTCGATGTACAGTATTTTTTAACAATAAAGGAGCATTTGTTCCTATCCATGTGTATATATTTTATTTGGCATCGGTGGCACAAAGTTTGTGGTTATTAGGTTTTATAGTTGTATAATCATTCCAAGTTATAGTACCAGTTCACTGGACCAAGTATATAGTGTACTGTTCATTCATGAAACAACAGGGAGAGGACACCACAATGTTTTGAACTTTTTATTTTTCCAGGGAGCACTCATCTAGAAAGAGAAAAAAAAGAAAAATGTTTAATACATTGTGTGACAGTCATGCTTCCAGTGTGCATTGAAATTATCACTTCTCTTTCAAGTTTCTAGATTTCCAAGTCAGTTTCCTCAGAATCTCTTTTTATCTGCATATCTAGGTACAAGTCTGATTGGGGTTTTGGATGAATTTTTTAAAAGTGTGTATTGTACAGACATATGACAGTTTGTAAAACACATATCAATTATCACAGCAGGAACTTATGAGAAGCCACCTAGGCCAAAATTGAATACTTCGCTTGCACATACATACATACATACAGTACAAACTGTCATGCACATACATACACACACACACACACACATACACTGTCTGAACATACATACACATACACTGTCTGAACATACATACACATACACTAGCACATAAATACTGTCATTCGTAAGTATGCACTTTTATCCCCCGCCAAAAATGTTTAGTAACATGTCATGACTGTGATTTGAACCTGAAACGTAATGCATGAAAAACAATCTCACAGCCACTGAACCACCAAATGAGAAGAGTTAATCTGCCAGTAATAAACCTTTACCCATTTTGCTGTCAGCACATTACATTGGCATTTACTGATTTAGTTGATGCTTTTATTTGATCAGCTCCCCATCTGTGAGTGGCAGATTCTCCTCACTCACTACAGTGGGCTGTCACAGGAGGTATAGTTGGTCTTTCTGGAACTGAAAATACAGTATTTCCCTCTTCTCAGGGTTAACAAAGTCAGTTGCCAGTAAACCCGCTTTCTGGACTACATCTGCCTAGAGCATCTTCACCTCCACAGAAGCAGCTCCTGTGGAGCTGAGAGGCTGACCTATTAATGTTGAAAGGTCTCCTTACAAGGGTACAGTTTAGGTTACATTCATCTGAAAATATAAAGACACTGAACATCATTAATAATTTGGCAATCACACAGAAATAAGAGTTAGATAGCTAACATCGTTTCAACAACTTATCAAACGGGCAAAAACTTTCCTTTTCCATGTGCATTTAGTCACTTGGCAGTCACTTTTATCTCCCCAAAAATTAATTCATGTCCCCATAATCCCCAGACCTTCTACATTAAGAGCAATGACACAGGAACTGATCGCGGGTCTCTCACGGCAAAGGAAAGAACATTAACCACTGTACTACAGATCCCACCCTCACACCCCTCAAACATATATAAATACTCTTACTCACACATACATACATACTCACCTCGCGCATATATACATACTCAGTTTGCACACAGATACATACTCACCTTACGCATACATACATACGAATATCAGAATGTATTTATGTTTAAGCATGTACAGCATCTCACAAAAGTGAGACCCCTCACATTTTAGTAAATATTTGAGAATATCTTTTCATGTGACAACACTGAAGAAATGACACTTTGCTGCAATGTAAAGTGGTGAGTGTGCAGCTTGTATAACAGTGTAAATTTGAGAACACCCCTAAGTGAAAATGCCCAAATTGGCCCAAGTTAGCCATTTTCCCTCCCAGGTGTCATGTGAATTGTTAGTGTTACAAGGTCTCAGGTGTGAATGGGGAGCAGGTGTGTTAAATTTGGTTTTATCGCTCTCACACTCCCTCATACTGGTCACTGGAAGGTTCAACATGGCACCTCTTGGCAAATAACTCTGAGGCTCTAAAAAAGAAAGAAAGACCCTGAAACTGAGCTGCAGCACCATCGCCAAGACCATACAGCGGTTCAACAGTACAAGTTCCACTCAGAACAGGCCTCACCATGGTCGACCAAAGAAGTTAAGTGCACGTGCTCAGCGTCATATCCAGAGGTTATCTTTGGGAAGTGCTGCCAGCATTACTGCAGAGATTGAAGGGCTGACCGTGTCATGGTCCTGTTACAAATATATGATACAGTATTTTCAATGAACACCAAATCCCTGACTTTATCTATCCATATGAACAAGAATATTTCTACAAAATTGACATAGGCCTTTCTCCTGCCTCTCTCTCTCCTTCTGACTAGGCCAATAATATACTGTACAGCCAATATTTTCATTTCACTCTTTTCCTGAGTGACATTAACGTTCACCGCTCAATTTAAAGTGTACATCTGTTAATTTGTGAAATTAATAAGAAGCCTAACTCTTTCAATGGTAACGTTATAATGACAGTTTCAGTTAACAGCAGTGATATTTCCAGTTTATGCGTTCAGTCTGTCTGCTATTGCCTGCCAAGCTTAATCTTGCTGCCGCGTATCTTTCTTTTTTTAAATTATGTGCCTTTATTCCTCATAAACCTTCTTTATTCACGGTTACTCGCTGTTTTTAAAGTATGCTGCACGTCAGAATGCACTGTCCACACTAGGTCAAGCCTGAGTCTTTCTGTTATCCTGGATTTCTAAATTCTGCTTTTGTGAAACAGCCCTCATTTGAAGTGAATAACACTGATTATCTCATTACCATGGCACCTGTCAGTTGGTGTAATGTATTGGTTTAACATATTAGGAAGGGTCTGGGTATCACTGTTCATTTGTAATTCAAAAACAAACAAAAAAAAATGTTATTTGTTTAAAAACAAAATAGGCCTAACCATTTTTGGTGTCAGGCCCTTTTATCGTTTTTTGAACATTCAGCTCAATCTTTGCCACCCCACATCATTACTGACCCACCGCCAAACCAGTCAGGCTTGAGGATGATGCAGGCAGCAGAACGTTCTCCACGGCGTCTCCAGACTCTGTCACGTCTGTCACATGTGCTCAGTGTGAACCTGCTTTCATCTGTGAAGAGCACAGGGCGCCAGTGGCGAATTTGCCAATCTTGGTGTTCTCTGGCAAACGTCCTGCACGGTGTTGGGCTGTAAGCACAACCCCCACCTGTGGACGTCGGGCCCTCATACCACGCTCATGGAGTCCGTTTCTGACCGTTTGAGCAGACACATGCACATTTGTGGCCTGCTGGAGGTCATTTTGCAGGGCTCTGGAAGTGTTCCTCCTGCTCCTCCTTGCACAAAGGCGGAGGTAGCGTTCCTGCTGCTTTGTTGTTGCCTTCCTACGGCCTCCTCCACATCTCCTGATGTACTGGCCTGTCTCCTGGTAGCGCCTCCATGCTCTGGACACTACGCTGACCCAGCAAATCTTCTTGCCACAGCTCACATTGATGTGCCATCCTGGATGAGCTGCACTACCTGAGCCACTTGTGTGGGTTGTAGACTCCATCTCATGCTACCACTAGAGTGAAAGCACCGCCAGCATTCAAGTGACCAAAACATCAGCCAGGAAGCATAGGAACTGAGAAGTGGTCTGTGGTCACCACCTGCAGAACCACTCCTTTATTGGGGGTGTCTTGCTAATTGCCTATAATTTCCACCTGTTGTCTATTCCATTTGCACAACAGCATGTGAAATTGATTGTCAATCAGTGTTGCTTCCTAAGTGGACAGTTTGATCACAGGAGTGTGATTGACTTGGAGTTACATTGTGAAGTTTAAGTGAAGTCTTTTATTTTTTTGAGCAGTGTATTAGCACAGTGGCATCCTGCCTCTACATCTGTCCACTGCAGAGGCAGTATCCACAAACTGGAGAAGTAATTGGTATAAATGAAGTGTTTTAGTATAATGTTATACAACTGAGAAAAAAATATAATGTTAATACATATTTAGGTTGCACTTTATTTGGATAGTCTGCCTACAGATAATTTATAGACTATTTGTAAAATTTCAAATTCAATTTTCTTATTATTTGAGATAAAATTATTTGTCTATTTTCACAAATAAAACCGTGTTATGATCATAATACAACACTGTGGCTAAGGTTTAAGGCTAAGTTCTTTAATCTCTTAGAAACAAACACCTATTTCTGTGAAAAATGCCTAAAATAACATATCCAAAATGAATCAAGAATAACCCCTCAACCATTAGGCATACCCTGGGGCCTAAGCCTACCTGTCTTTCAATCCAAGTGATGTCCCTGGTTTGATTTGATAACATCAATATAATCAATAACACACTAAGCAAGTTAAGTACATAGTGGACGTAGTTTGCATGTTGGTTTACTAAAGGAAGTACCTGAATCGAGATACAGCACGTGTTTAGCGGCTTCTCTTTACTCTGCTTCTGATTGGCTAGTAGTCCATAACTAGGTACCGGGCATGTACAACTCCCAACAAAGATCTTGTAGAAGTGAGATGCATCACTCCATGGCTAAAACGGAGCGTTCAACACACAGGGTGAAAAGACATGCTGCAGCAATGTGCAGTATGACAAAAAACAAACAAGTGGCAAACTTCCGGTCTCCGGGCTGAAGCCAACACGGATGTAGCTGAAACTACAATTAATCGAATGTCCATTTGAGGCTGGCTGCAGAAGGGAGTCAATCTCCATTGCCTCCTGTGTTAAAATGCCCAACTTTATAGCAGAATAAAACATGTTTATAGCCTGGTTTAAAAAATGGTTTTAGTGTATATAGCTTAATTCCCCCTTCATGTCTGCGTTTGGGTCCAATCCCCATTACCTCTGCAAGCCCATACAATTTTTTATTTTGGATTACTTGGACTCAGCCACTCTCTGTAAGTGTGCTCACTTTTGGTTTATTAAATCATTGAACTGTACCTGTCCAGCCTTTGTGTCCTGCATTTGGGTCCTAAACCTCGTTCATGCATCACCCACCCTAATGAAATCATTTGTTTTATTGCACTTTGTCCATTAGTATATTATTTTGGTTGCATGTCACAATTGAGAAAACACCACAATTAAAGATTAAGTGCCCCAGGATGTAATTGTTTATTGTCAACAGTTCAGCTCTGTTTTCAAGCACTGTAACCTGTAGGGAACCTGCATTTTCAGTTTAATACTTACATATTGCAAACCAAAAGGAGAGAACATAATCAAACAGTTGTATTTGTAAACGTAAATAGTTTTATTTATTGGACATTATCAGCCCCAATGCCACAGCTCTTTATTCTGGATTTGCTGTACCTAGCTGACCGTGTTCTCACGAACAACGGCTCACTTTACCGTACACTGTTTCCGTGTATGTCTCTAACTGAAACACTTTCTGTGTCAATAAAGAAGGAAGACATGGGTGGTAGTGTTTTCAAAAAGAGTTGCTAAACGCCTTAGTTCACTGATCACTTCACTGAAGGAAGCCATCTCAGTTGTGAGAGGCCCCCCTCATTTGCATAATGAGGCACAAATGCGTACTACAATGTAAAAAGGGGAGACAAAATTAAATACCTTTTGGGGAAATAAATAGGGTATATGTGTATATTCTAAATTTCAGCATACATATGAAGAAAGAAATGTGTAAAGAGTTTAAAGTATGTTTACCTCCACTCAATAAAGTTACTGCTTTAACCGAAACATAAAATACGAGGTAAATCACTCAAAATAACACAGCAGACCTTCTTGTGTTTTTGAAAGAGCACCAGGGTGTTCTCTTTCATTCTGTGTGACTTTGCATAAGATTCACTGTGTGAGATGATTATATGGAGACATCAGTCTGCTAGATACAGAAAATATACTGGTGCTTTTATAAAGGGAGCAGTACTGCCACTAGGTGATGTGTGTCTTACTTTTGCTTCTGCACTGGTGAAGGTAATCAGCCATCTGACACATTCTGTGTTGTTTCCTGTATAAATGGTGGAATACACACAAACATGCTTTACAGACCAAGGAAATGAAGCAGATCACTGAGCACAAATACAGCTTGCGGAGCATTTTGTGGTCAATCATTATATGGCACATCTGGATCATTCTAAGAAACTATTGTCTGCATGATAAGTACTATAATCAGATGATGATAATAACACTATGTTTGATAAGTTTTCTGTTGATTTTATGTTTAGTTTTTGAATTGTAGTTACTGGTAAATTAGATTTACCAATACATTTTTGCAAGGTAACTGTTAGGATTTGGTTTTGTGCTGTTGCTTTTCCTGTGTTTATTTGATATTGTCATGGTTTGGAGTTTTGTAGTCTAGTTTATTATTTTATTCATTCACTTTAAGTTTTCTTAGTAACTGTCTTTTTGCTCATCGTAGTTCTTAGTCCTGTGCTTAAGTTCATGTTTAGTATTTTCCTGATCTGTGTACTTCTGTGTTTTATCATTATGGTCTGTCTTAGTCCTTAGTCTTATATCTCCATGTTTTAGTGTAGTCTTGTCTCCTGTTTGGTCCCGTCTCTGTCCTGATTTTGCTGTCTTTCCATGTTTTGTGTTTTACTTTGGTAGATCTGTCCTTGTGTGTTCCTGTGAACTTTACTTCCTGTTTTATTTTGGTAATCTTCAGTACCTGGTGTCCTTGTCTAGCTTAGTTTGATTACCTGATGTATCTCAGCTGCGCTTCCCTCCCTGCTTTTTACCAGTATAGGCTATATATTGTCCTCAGTTGTCTTCAGTCTTTATCACATCCTTGTGTTGTCTGTGTTGACTGTTCCGTCCTGTACCTGTGGATTAATCTGTGGTTTGTACCTTATTCCTTTGTTTTGGATTTTTCCCTATGGATTATGTTTTTTGTTTGGAGTAATTTTTGTTTGGACAATTGCCACTGAGCTCCCAGTGTAAGCCTGTTTAGTTTTGTTAATAAATCTTTGTTGGACTGCAATTCCCTCACCTCTGTCTGCATTTGGGTCCACCCCTGTTTCCTGCCGCTGCACTCTACTACCCATGACAGTAACAGTGTTTAGAGTGGTGACTTATTTGCATATAAGGTGTCACAAACAATAAAACTAGTTAGTTATTGGCCTTTTGATAGCATTTGATGAAGATGATCATGAGCAAGAATTAAACTCAGTCATTGCATATCAGTGTGCATACCAAGGCACAGAAATTGCACACTGCAAGCTTACAGCATTGTACAAGAATTATATCTTATATCAAAAAGAAATATGTAGATTGTACAGAGCTAATGTATATTTTTGTTAATTAAAAACCTATAAACATTCAGGTAAGCTAATCTTACAGATTCTTGATTTAAACGCCTCTCTATGAGCCATCACTGTGAACTGGCTGGCAACACACTTCAGCCTTAAGGAAGACTAATTCTGCCTTAGGACCACTGCACCTGGAGCGGACTGTGGTCTGTGCACAGAGAAACACAGAAAAATGAGTCCCCATTAGTTGTAAAGATCAACTGAATCGCACATGCACACTGAGGAATGAGAGCCAACCAGTTTTGATGCATGTGATGCGACACAAGTAGACCTCACAGTGCAAGTGCTCAGACAGCTGATTTCCATCAGGTGGCTCATTGGCTCACAGCAAACGTGAAGTCACTTTACTATGTGAGCAAACTTGAACACCAACGTACTTTTGACTCATTTGATTGGCACAACAGCGCCACTCAAATGAGTTCACCTTCCATCTGTATGAGTTTAATCTCCAAATGTTTTGTCGGGGCTGAACTAAGCCAGGTTTGTTTGACAAGTGCAACTGAGACAGGGGCGAAAGAATCTCTATCTCCCTCATTCTCCATTCTTCCTTTTACTTTACTTTACTTTAGCTTGTTGACAGCTGACTTGAACAACATAAGGTCCAGTGCAGCAGACCTGCCCCCCAGTCGGGCAATCACGCCAAGGATGGTGCATTCAGTACCACAGCCTTACTTGGATTAGTAACTGTAATAATATTACAGTAAATCCTTACACTACTAGCTACTGGGA
Organism: Micropterus dolomieu; assembly: GCF_021292245.1. Lineage (NCBI taxonomy): Eukaryota > Metazoa > Chordata > Actinopteri > Centrarchiformes > Centrarchidae > Micropterus > Micropterus dolomieu. Next base: position 18,090,601 of record NC_060158.1, on the reverse strand, counting down.
AAATTAGTAAATGTAAAATGAGTAAAGTAATATTAGTAGGCCTACAGTTCCTGCCGAACTCAGCTAACAGTAGACCTAGCTATGAAATTAGTTTTAATTTAATGTTAGAATATTATACTAATAGAAATATTTATACTCCACAGATTTTGTGCAACTATAATAAAGATTTTTATTAACATATTAAACTCAATCAGCAACAGAAAACTACTTCTTTAAAAGAGAAAACTTGAAACAAGATTTAACTGAAAACACAAGACTGAACACTTATTAGTGAAACCTTTTTAACACCCTCCCTCCTCTGAGGGAGTAAACACTAGCCTACAGCTCCACACTGCTGGTCCACTGACCCCATAGGTTTCATTTACACTGGGGACGCTGGGGACATGTCCCCACCACATTTTGAAATGGCTGATTTTGTCCCCATCACTTTTTGAAAGCATTTTTTAAAAACGTTTTGAAAAACAGCTTGCACCAAGAAATGTTAACTAATAAATCAAAATGCTTTGAGAAAGGTTGATTTACACAATAAGTAAACATGCAATGCAATATAGTTTTCCTTCATATAAAAACAGACATTTCCACTGTAAATTGGAGCACACGATGTCTCCAGAATGCAGGAAATTACAAGTTTAATGCTTTAAATCCGCACCCCTAAAGGTCTGGGCCCCTATTTATAAAGCTTCTCAGAATTATTCATAAGAACACTGCTAAGAACTGACTTAAGAGAAAAAAAATTCTTGGCTCAAAGCTGAGCTTAAAAGCCATTTATCAAGCATCATAGTCCTAATTTGAGTGAAGTGTAGGACTAAATCTTAAGTGTCAGTCTTAGTGCTGATTCATGACACTTTGCTGTGCCACAAATCAGATTTTGGATGACTATGTGGCCAAGGACCAATCACTGAATAGATTTTCTTATTAGGGATTTTCTCAGATAAATTCATATTGAATGGTGAAATTCCTAAGAGGAGTTTATATTCAGCACACATTTAACAATAAAGAATTTTCAAGATAATACATTATGATATAGGCCTACACATTAATAAATGAAAGATAAAAAAAAAAGTTTATCTTTATATGAGTGCCATCAAATGCGCCTAGTGCTCCTGTATTGCCGGCTATTTGAATGAACTGTGTTTGCTTCTGTGGGATTACGGGGTGGTGTTTGGAAGTCATGAAACGCGTGACAATGTGTGGAGCTGTAGCATAAGTGCTATAATTGTTTCCATGACTAATCGGCTTATTGATGGTTGTGACGGCCACAATCATCAGCATTGCTGCGTTTGTCCTGTGGCAAATAAACGACGCGCCATCACCAACTTCATTTTAACTGAAAACACATTACTGAGTAAAGTCAGTGGTGAGATGACGTCCCTGACCAACTCGCTGACAAAGATTATGCCTGAGCTCTCCTACCCCGTTTTATAAACTGCGCCTCGTCCAATAATTCAGAAACATTCTTCCTCTCCTGAAAGATCTGTGCATGTCTCTGTCTCCACAGTGCCATCACAAGCCCTACTGGCAGCTCCTAACTGCTTGAGAGAGCTCTCGAGCTGTCTTAAATAACTGGGAGAGTTAGCTTTGAGAAATTTGACAACTTGCTTTTATTTTTAATTTTAAAAGTAGGAGTAATTTTCATGAATTCTCAGCACTTAAGACTAAAATGGCACTTTGAGAAGCTTGATAAATACCGGCCCTGATCCTAGAAAGGCCCCTGCCAAAAGGACTCTGTCACTTCATTACTCAGCGGCCCCCACTGACTACCCATGGCCTCCGGAATCAAATTCAAGTCACTAAAGTTCTTAATTGACTATTTTAGGTGTCCGAAAATACAGAGGGTAGGGGTTAATAAACTGAGAAAAAAATCATAGATGAAAGTGGCAAAAATCATAGATGAAAGTGGCAACAAAACTCAGAAATTCCTTGAAATTAAAGTCACAAAATATCTTCTGAATACGCCCAATTCACGGCAAAGTCTCGAAGATGCATGATAACAGGATTGTGGGCTGAGTAAATTTCCTCAATGCTAAATCGGATTGTGAAGTCTAATAGGCTATAACTTTCCACGGCATGCTTAGTACACAGCAGAGGTGTGTGTGTTGCAGCCTTACAAAGTGAAGTTTCTCTCATAAAAGTATGACTATAATATCAGAGAATATTCAAGTTTTTTACTAGATTCATCTTGTATTTTTTTTTTATTTATTTTAACCCCTCCCCATTTTTTTTTATTACAATAGACCTTATGTGCAGTTGTAGCCTACAACATGTTATTCACCGTCGTAGTACCGTTTAACACCAGCAAGGTGGTTGTGAGTTTGTGAACCCTGAGTTAACTCTGAGTAGGTTCTCTTCGTAGTACAGGCCAGTGGTCCATGATATAAAATATCCACCGTCTCCGCTTCTTTAACGTGATACAAGAACGCCTCTCTTTCTGTGTAAATTGTGAAGATGTAAATTGTGAGCATTATGTCTTCTTCACACAGTGAATAGCTTCCACACCATGTTTTAGCACGTGTGGTTGTGACTATAGCCGGTTAGGCTACAGACTGTGCCACTGTGCACTGACGTGAAACACCGTGAAAGTTTGACGCTGCACAGCCCCGGTCACCGGTCATGGTCAATTGAGCTGAAAACCGGTGTTATAACGATATATGCTGCCTTGTCGAAAAATGCTACCAATATCCCCCTATCAAATAATGCTCCCACTACAGAATAATTTTATATTGCACCCCGCTGCGATGCGCCTCTGGTTTACACAGACATATTTTTAAGTATTTTATTCATTAGCAAGATTGCCCTTACTTATTACTTCAAAAACACCAAAGTACTAAGATGACATAGCGGAAACCAGGCAAGATTTTATTTTGAAGCGCGTGGAGGGCACCAGGCAGTAGGGCATGAGATGGGAGGCTCCAGGCTGCAGCTATACAGTCTTGCCAACGTCACCAACACTAGAGACCCACAAGGTTGTGTCCAGAGTCCATTCCTGTTCACACTATACACCAGTGACTGCATTAGCCCCTCACATGTTACAATATATATCAAGTAGGCTACTCTGATGACGCCATCCTCGGACTTCTCTGTAACAATAACTATTAAGCTATCAAGACAGTTATTTTAATACATAGGCCTAAGTGTTTTTGTTGTATAAATTAATCAGATTATGCTGTAGACCTTCAAGAAACTTTAGGATGACACCTGCCTACTCAGTGTATTATAAGGCACCACTATTCTGTACAAGACCAGGTCAGGCAAGCCTGAGTCAGTCAGAGTGCCAGAATACTTAAATAAATGAAAAAATCCAATCTCTCATTTTCGGCTCTGAGTAGGCCTATCCCTGGCTCAGCTTCCCCTATGCTGGACCTTCTGCTTGTATTGATAGTACAGCTATACACATGAGAAGAACATCAGCAATAAATATGATTTACATCAATCCATTTTCTAATTCTATGCATAATATGATTGCCTACCCAGCCCTGCACAAACCCCTGTACCTGTCACTGTTTTGTCAGGTTACATTGACGTTTTCCTCCTGCTGCTCCTTCTGCTTCTCCTGCTGCTTCTGTTATTTCTCCTTCTCCCGCTGCTCCTCCTGTTCATCTTCCTCTTCCTTCTCTCCCTCCTCAGGATGATACATGGCAGGGGTCATCATCACGCTGTCTCTCTGCATCCCCACTGACCCTAACAGCTTATGTACAGATACACAGTTTCCTTGCCTATAGAAGGATGTTGTCTTTGTGTGCAAACTGTTGTTTATAAAGAGCATAATAGAGTATAATTTCTCATAGTTGCTACAGTAAAATGTATATATTTCTACCAGTGATAGTAGATGACACTATGAAGGAGATGATATGACAATGGTGATGTCACCTATTAAGGAATTGTTTTGGTGAAAGGTCAAAGTTCAGTCAAAATGTTAACTGTTTAGTTTTCACTGTTGATTTGGGATTTGAGGGAGTGTGATTTCTCATAGTTCTGGATAGACTAGTGAAGATGATGATCTATAGCCTGCAAAGTGTAAAGTATAAAGTATGTTGGTGTTCCAGCTTGCTCACATAGAAAAATGACTTCACCTTTGCTGTGAGCCAATGTGCCACCTGATTGAAATCAGTTGTCTGAGCACTTGCACTGTGTGGTCTACTTATGTCGCACCACATGCATCAAAACTGTCTGGCTCTCATTCCTCTGTGTGCGTGAGATTCAGTTGATCTCTACAACTAAAGGGGACTCATTCTTCTGTGTTTCTCTTCTCTCATTCTTCTGTGTTGCCAGCCAGTTCATGAGAGGGACGTTTAAAGTTGTCAACAGACTGTGAGGAAGCAAACAACCTGCGGAGCAGCTGACCTTTGGCCTTGGACTGTTTCCTGCTAATCAGAAATTAGAGTGTTGCCAGAAGTCCAGATTTTTCCTTTGACTTTAGTACATTTATATTAAATAATAAACCAAGCTTTTAAACCTTTTCTGTGATGTGCTATGTTGCCTGTTGCTGAGAATGGTTAGTCAAATCAAGAATCTGTAAGCCCACTGCAAAGTACTGCAATGGCTGTGTTACACTATGTCTGCCATAGTCCAATTTTGTGGATGAAAAGATTGGATCTCTTACTTATGTAGCATTACCATAGTTTAGATACGACCTACTGAATACAAGTAAAACTCTGAAGAATCTATAGCTCTTGTTTTCCTGTTTTTTTTTTATGTTGTCCAATGTTTTGAGAATATGAAAGTTTACAGCTCACACAAAAATATACTTTAGTTTTGTACAATCTACATTTTTCTTTTGGTATAATTTAGGATTTATTTCTTGTATAATGCTGTAAGCTTACAGTTTGCAATTTCTGTACCTTGGTGGAAAAAGACTGATATGCAATGACTCTTTTAGTCAGATTTTTGCTCACTCAAGTTTTAAATAATCACCTCCATTAAATGGCATCTTTAGTTTTACTGTTCATGACACCTTATTTGTAAATAATATGAAGTCACCATTCTGTAAACACTGTTGCCTTGCAAAAATGTACCGTAATTTGAACTACAAATCAAAAAGTTTACATTCTCTTCATGCTACACACAGAGAACTTACCAGATGTGAAATGTGGTAACATATAAAATAAATAAAGTAAAATACAACACTATATTGGCTAGAGTTATTTATATACACAGAGGCCTAAAGGCTACATACACGTATACAGACACAACATTCAGTAGTACATTTTTTCGGGGGAGAATATAAACAGGAGCAATAAGATGATAATATGGTTTTAATATAAAATTATTTTATTAAATAAAAAAGTCTGATATTTGGGAAACACTGTCCTTGACAGCTCGGACACGGTTCAATCCTCCAAGTGCTTGATCCAGAATGAATGTTGATAAGCAGGTGTCTGTTAAGATGTGGGCACAGCCGTCTTTGATTTCAGTTGTTTGGAAAACGTGAGTCCCATTTTGTCCAGACCGAACCTTAAGTAGCAGCCTTAAGTTCAAGCTGGGCCAGCATGGCTCCTATCCTGGCTCTCTTTTCTCCCCTCCCCACCCGTTGTGGTGTCTTGTCGGGTTAATCTGGCTGGTGGATCGAGATCTGCTGCTTTTGATCTAAAAATGTTGTCTTCCTTTTCCAATGACTGTATTTCTGTCACAGCTAATTTGTGTTTCAGCAATAAAGCCGAGGGGGAAAAAAATAAAAATAAAAGTGTAGTGTTGCCTTGGTTCAGTTTAACTCATGTTTAGTTGACAAACTGTTAAAAGGTTTTTATTCAATGTATAGGCTAAATGTTTTTACAGTTGAATAATTTTAGGATGGCTTTAGGCCTACAACATTGACAAAAATTAGGTAGGCTATTCATTTCCTAAAATGTGCATAAACTAGAGTAAAGCGCCTGCTATCTGTGCAACCTCAGTGAGGACTTCCCCTGCCTGATGTCTGTATCTCATCGACAGATCCTTCGCCCTCTTCACTTCCTTAATGTTCTCCTCCAGGTTCTGAGTCAGTCTTCCTTGCTCCTGGTAAGTTGCTGCAACCTCCTTCACTTGCTCAGCCATTTGACCCTTGCTACGGAGCAGCCAGCCAATCAGCTCTTGTAGCGTGGTACCCTTTGAGATGGTGGCCTTGGCACTCTCAGAAGTGCCCTTCACTTCATCCTGAGCTAACTGCAGATGTGGAGGCAGTGGTTCCTCCTCACTTTCCCCCTGTGACCCCACAGGAACCACATTGAGGGAGAAGTCATAACCCTTTATTTTAAGGGAGACCCGGTACTGGGCCTCTGGGGAGAGAGATGGAGATTGAAACAGAGAAACAAAGGAAACTTGATGCAAGGAAAACCTGCTATCACATTGCCCACACTGGCAGGGAGCTGAGTATGTCACTTACCATGCTCATCTCTGATCGTCCCCAAACATTCGGCTAAAGCCAGGGAATCATCGTGGTTACAGCCGTATGTCTGTCGCAGGTTGCGGATGTGTCGGACCATGGCCTCGTAGCGCTCTTGCTGTTCGTTGAAGGCCTCTGCCATGTCAGAAAACCTCTGGTCCAACTCTGGCACACACACTCGTCTCATCACTAGCCTGCCTTTCCGCTTCACAGTATGTACATCTTGGGGTAGACAAAAAATAGTGTCACACAACATGCACACACACTGACACACAAAAAAGAATGCATGTGGTTCAACTTCATTCATCATTGTGTCCATTAGACGTGTACACATTTAAGAAACAGACACATAAACATTTAGAGAGATGATGTACTACTGTGCGCTGGCCGGTTCTGCCTGGCTGATCCAGCACTATTCAAGTCAAATGGTCCAGGGTGCAGGAGAGGCTGCCTCTGAAATAGCAGAGTTATTTTCTTTACATAGAATATATATATATATTTATGCCACTTTTCAGAAGACATGAAGTACTAATAAGACGCATGTAATTACTTGGTCATAAACACCAAATGTGTCATGTGGTCATTCTGCCTGGCGATCTTATTATTGACTCCGCTTTGTATTTGTAACAAGACAATCAAACAATTATCTTAACAAAAGACTGTTACAGGAACTTATTTGTGAGACAACTGCATAGCATGATTCATACATTAACGAGTAGCCTATAGTCCTCTAAGTTTAATTAATAATAGGTTTATCCAGTAATCTCACTGAAGCAGAACCAAGCTTCTCGTCTGAACTCGAGTGAAGCCACTTTATAATCTCATTAAAATTTACCTAAAAACTCAAGTCATACCTCGTTGCCGGAGTTTTCACCGGAGAAGCAGCAACAGCAAAGAAAACGTAGCATTTTCTGCAGCTCCGGTGCCTCTCGGTTTTTTTCAGGTCAGTTATTTTTGACAATGCATGTAGTCCGCATTCCACATTACGTCAACGTCATGCGACTGCTGAAAAACCTGTCTTCCTGGTTTATTGCTTTAGGGATTACTGCAAAGAGATATGAGCGTGACAGACGGACAGGTGCACCTACAGGTGAGCCACAGGTAGATAAACAAAACGCTGCTGTTTTGATTGGAGAAATTCCTTGATATAATAAAATCTGAAATCTGCTCTATAAAGTGATACAAATTACTAAAGTGTTTTGGTCCGAATACCAAAACGTGTTCTCTAAAATCGGTCTAAATGGCATAGGTTAATAAAGGTGTTATGCACTGGAGGTTTATGTGTAATGTGTCAAGTTTGCCGGCCGGCAGAGGGTGAACGCGAGTGTGTCCAACCAGAGGAGGAGCCGTAGAAGAAGAGGGAAACCACAACCCTCTCAGCTAAAGACTTCAGGGTTTCAAAACACACTACCCTAACTTGTTTTATTACCATTTTAACGCCTGACAGTAAGCTAATTTTTATGAGTTTCTCTGTGAGAGTTTTCAAAGAGAAGCTACCGTCAAACTGGCTAGTTTTTATTTCATAAAGCCACAACAAGCTGCCGGCTGCCGCTGCTACTAGCAAGCCAACTGTCAGTTGCTGAGCGACAACAAAGAGACTGCGGCTGCACACTGCTGTACACTGGCGGAGCTGCAGGTGTTGTGATTTAATTTAACGGAACAGATTACATTAATCGGGCTGACATGACCGGGGTGGCCTCTCCAGAGAAGGCGTCAAGCTCCAAGAAGAAGAGCGAGAGGAAGTGTGCCACTAAAGAGGAGTACAGACAGCTGTCCAGCATCATGGGAGTCATGAACAACCTGAGGAAACAGGTGTGCGTGCGTGCGTGCGTGCGTGAGTGAGTGAGTGAGTGAGAAAACGAATGACAGAATGAAAGAGTGTAACTTAGATGTAAAACAGGGTTTAGCAAGAGGCAGTTACTGTACGTGTGTGTGTGTGTGTCCCTCTGTCTAGATACTTTCTAACTGTGTGTTTCCTTCAGGGTACTCTCTGTGATGTGACCCTGGTAGTTCAGGGGAAACACTTTCCTGCCCACAGAGTAGTGTTGGCTGCTGCCAGCCACTTCTTCAGCCTCATGTTCACCAGTAAGTGTGGACACCAAAACACATAATCATGGACAGGACAGACAGCTTGTTTTGTTGTTGTTTTTTTGAGATTTTATTGCTCCCAATGTGTTGCACTTATGTGTGCCTTTCAGAACAAAGATACATTTACATACAGCAACATGACACTAAAAAACATAAATAATGGTGTGTTCATGTGATTAGTGAGCTATGGCAGAGGGGAAAAACTTCTTCTAAAACTTGCCCTTTTCTCTCTTGAGTGTCTTGTATCTGAGTTCAGATGGGAGTAGAGTGAAAAATGGGTTGAGCCCAGGTGGACCACTACAGTGAGAACATTGCCTCCGCTGCGATAGTGCTAGTGTGATTTGTAATGGAACTTTATATTTTGGGAGGTCACAGATGCAGAGATGCCAATAAATGACTACCTTTTATTGAAAAGTATCAAAATCTGTACTGCTTTTTAGTACTGAAAGTTGAATAAGAAGCAAAAGGAAACAAGTCAACTGTAATGTAGGACTACAGGTAAAATCTCAGTCCTGTCTTTAAATATTGTGATCATTAATAATTATTATAAGCCAGTATACCATGATTATTTAGTACATAAACCAAAATCATGATATATAGGATTACACATGATTGATTGTGCAATGCTCCCTAAACTGTTGCCAGGCACAGCAAGAAAAATGTTTAATTCTGCCATGTGTTGTTTGTATGTTTAGTATTTTCTGTAAAGTCTACCTCTGTTTTTCCTCACCTCCAGCCAGAATGATGGAGTCGATGTCCCATGAGGTGGAGCTCAGGAGTGCTGAGCCTGAGATCATTGAGCTGTTGATTGAATTTATCTACACAGCTCGGTAAGAATCTTGGCTAAAAGTAGAGCATAGATCGGGACACAAAAGAGTGGTCATTTATAGGTACAGTGTATCTTAAAGTTTACATATAACACTGTGACCTTCTGGTAATCATGATTGCTTAGAAAAGTTCCTAAACTTTCGATTTAACCATTCTCTTCTAAGTGTTACTTTCACCTAATTTCATCAGAAACACCTCCTTAGTGGTAAAAGTGTGTGTGTATATGTGTGTGCCAGGATCTCGGTGAACAGCAGTAATGTCCAGTCTTTGCTGGATGCAGCCAACCAGTACCAGATTGAGCCTGTGAAGAAGATGTGTGTGGAGTTCCTCAAAGGACAAATTGATGCAACGAACTGCCTCGGTAAGAACAGAAATACAATCAAGTCTATCTCATTTGCTTTTACCCAACAATTTGGTGAGCCCTTTGATCCTATATTTATTGAATCATCACCATCAATTATGAAACAGCCAGAGGGGCTAAACAATTCCAGCTCAGTGAGTTGAACTGGTTCTACCAAAATAAAGAGCTTTTTTGTTTATTTAAGTATTAAAGTCATTTTCCCACCTACAATGTGTTTAGGTCAGGCCTGCCAATCAGTCATTAGATTGACTGACCCATGTCCTGTCCCCCCTGCAGGTATTTCTGCCCTGTCAGACTGTATGGACTGTCCTGAGCTGAAGGCAGCAGCAGAGGACTTCTTCCAGCTCCACTTCACCGAAGTCTACAAACTGGACGAGTTTCTGCAACTGGACGTTACGGAGCTCACACATCTACTGCACCAGGACAAACTCACTGTCCGTGCAGAGGCCCAGGTACACACGCACACGTTCTTTGAATTTACGCTTCATTTCCTTTCTGCTATAATTTTTAAGAACTGGCTCAAGAAACTGTTGGTAATTTGGAGACACTTTGATGCCTAAATTTGGGGACGTAGCAAAACACCATAGAGACCCTAACGATTTATTAAACTTTATGATAAATACTTCTTTTTACATCTTGGATTACCAAATGAATGGGGTTTCATCACATCAGGACAAAGCTTGATTGATGGCTTTGGCTAAAAACAATACCCCCTATAACCTGAATGTTTCGACCTGTTGCCTTTGTGCTTAGATTTATGATGCAGCAGTGCGCTGGCTGAAGTACGATGTGTGTAACAGAAAGCAATATATGGTGGAGGTGTTGGGGTGCGTTCGCTTTCCTCTGGTCTCCAAAACCTTCCTCTCCAAGACTGTGCAGGCTGAGCCCCTCATCCAGGACAACCCACAGTGCCTCAAGATGGTCATCAGTAAGTAGAAGGAGGGAGAGAGGAACACACACAATACTGAGTATATTGTATTCATGTGAAGGAACATTGTTATATTAGTAAAATTTTAAATATTAATAAATAAAAAATGTCCTGTAGATGTGTAACATATGAGCCACCACCACAAAAACTCTTACTTACATAGATAATTCAGATTCATAAGAGCAAGTTGACAATAAAACTGAATTAGGCTAAGGTCTGCTGGGTTGACATGAGCTCACACATTCACACACACACAAAACAAAAATAAAAACAGCCTGTGCTTTTGTCCCAGGTGGGATGCGCTACCACCTGCTGTCCCTGGAGGATCGTGAGGATCTGGGAGAGAGCAGCCGACCGCGACGCAAGAAGCACGACTACCGCATTGCTCTATTTGGAGGCTCCCAGCCTCAATCCTGCCGCTACTTCAACCCCAAGGTACTAGGCTCCACATGCAAACAGATTTTACCCACAGGGGCAGTAAGCCAGTAAATAGATACTGTACATACTTGTGTTAAATTTTTAAGTGTGAAACTTGTTTATTTGAGGCTTTACAGTATTTTGAACTGCACAGTTCATATTAACTGGATCAGATATTGCACGAACAATGAAATGTTTAAGTGTCAGTCTGGCTTTCCATGCAGGACTCCACCTGGACAGACATCCGCTGCCCCTTCGAGAAGCGCCGAGACGCCACAGCTGTCTTCTGGGACAATGTAGTCTACATCCTGGGTGGCTCCCAGTTATTCCCCATCAAGCGCATGGACTGCTACAACGTCCTGAAGGACAGCTGGTACTCCAAGCTGGGCCCGCCGACGCCTCGCGACAGCCTGGCTGCCTGCGCCGCCCAGGGCAAGATCTACACATCCGGCGGGTCGGAAGTAGGTGAGCACAGCAAGGTGGAAGGGGTGAACTTGCCACCTGGGATTGGAAGAGTTTGTGTATCTATTGACTGGGATGGTTAAATTAAGTTTGAAGTTTGATGTGGTTATTACTTCCATTATGATTTACATGTCAGGAAAGTTATACATCCCACCTCTGACAACATGTAATCACAGTGTTGCGTATTCCACATGTGTGCCTGCAGGCAGCTCTGCCCTCGACCTTTTTGAATGCTACGACACAAGAACAGAGTCGTGGCAGGTGAAAACAAGCATGCTGATGGCCCGCTGCAGCCACGGCTCAGTGGAGGCCAACGGGCTCATCTACGTCTGCGGAGGAACTGTGGGCAACAATGTGTCTGGCAGGGTTCTCAACAACTGTGAGGTTTACGACCCCAGCACACAACAGTGAGTTACATAAACATACAGCTCAGAAATGTATAACCCACAGGAAAAAAGTAATATGTTTCCTTATTGATATGTACTGGCTGACACAGAAGGAACTTCAAAGATGATGTAAAGAAATGTCCTTGTTTACCACTCTGTATATTCATATTGATGTAATAAAGTCACCAGTAAGCTTTTATCAGACTAAGAGGTCAGGGAAATTTCTCTACAAAGGAGCAGGGAGATTTTCATCAACATAGAGGTCACAACTGGAGTTTCAATACCTTTTACCTGACAGTAATCATATGCACAGACACAAAAGTGGAACATCACATAATGTTGGTGTCGGTGTTCTCGGTTACACTGGCCATCTTCCTGTCCTCAGATGGAGGGAGCTGTGTGGGATGAGAGAGTCCAGGAAGAACCATGGGCTGGTGGTGGTCAACAACCGGATCTATGCTGTCGGAGGGCAGGGGGCACTGGGTACAAAAAAAATTTATCTTACTATAACCCCTACAGTGATGAAGAATGAGAATGTAATGTAAGAATGAAATAATACAATTGAACATCGTAGCTGTAGCATGTAATAGTAGCAAGAGTGTCCCATATTACCACAGTATGATACTGTGTTTGTGTTGTTTTTCTTTTTCTAGGTGGACTGGACTCGGTGGAGTACTACGACATTGCCGGTAACGAGTGGCGTGCTGCTTCGGCAATGCCGTGGCGGGGTGTAACGGTGAAGTGTGCAGCGGTCGGCGATGTCATCTATGTGCTGGCGGGGTTCCAAGGTGTGGGGCGGCTCGGACACGTCCTGGAGTACCACACTGATACTGACAGGTTGGTATTGACTAAATATTGCCAAAATAAAACAAATATAGCTGATGTGTTTGTCACTGATATGTAGTCACTGGTGTGAAAAACTGAACCACTGCTTTGACGTTTTGTTAACTTGTAACTAATTGTTGCGGGTGGTTTATTTTGCCAGGTAATCATTACTATTAAATATAAGTAGTGCTTGAACCACCAGGATCCTTACTAGTATGTTTATTGCTAAAGACAATTGTATGCACCATTTAAGTTGTAGTTCTCTACAGATTCATTAAATAGGACTTCTTGTTACAATCCCCGAAGATTCAGCACTGTAGCATCTTGAATATGACCACCAGGTAGAGCCACCATTGCGACACATCATCAGTTGTGAACCCCAACGTCATTGGGTGTTTCGGCCTTTTATCACAAGACACCCTCTGTTGAGGCAGGCCCACCACAGGATGATCAGCCCTGGGTGTGTGTCTCATAGTTGGCATGTGGTCATTTAGTAGGTACAGTCATTTCAATAAGGAAGGCGCGCTGACAAGATTTTGACCAGAGGACCAGAACTGGTCTCAAGTTGGTAGTTATGATCTCGGATGGAACTATGAGTCTTTGGCCCAAGTCAGCACGCATTTCCCAGTCCTTGGCTCCATACAGTGGGTCATGCGTGTATCTGCCTTGCGTCAGACTGGTCTTACACCCTACCAAAATGTGCTTTAGGTTT
>NC_060158.1:18069857-18077136 GCF_021292245.1 Micropterus dolomieu | reverse complement strand
TCATCACCATCAATTATGAAACAGCCAGAGGGGCTAAACAATTCCAGCTCAGTGAGTTGAACTGGTTCTACCAAAATAAAGAGCTTTTTTGTTTATTTAAGTATTAAAGTCATTTTCCCACCTACAATGTGTTTAGGTCAGGCCTGCCAATCAGTCATTAGATTGACTGACCCATGTCCTGTCCCCCCTGCAGGTATTTCTGCCCTGTCAGACTGTATGGACTGTCCTGAGCTGAAGGCAGCAGCAGAGGACTTCTTCCAGCTCCACTTCACCGAAGTCTACAAACTGGACGAGTTTCTGCAACTGGACGTTACGGAGCTCACACATCTACTGCACCAGGACAAACTCACTGTCCGTGCAGAGGCCCAGGTACACACGCACACGTTCTTTGAATTTACGCTTCATTTCCTTTCTGCTATAATTTTTAAGAACTGGCTCAAGAAACTGTTGGTAATTTGGAGACACTTTGATGCCTAAATTTGGGGACGTAGCAAAACACCATAGAGACCCTAACGATTTATTAAACTTTATGATAAATACTTCTTTTTACATCTTGGATTACCAAATGAATGGGGTTTCATCACATCAGGACAAAGCTTGATTGATGGCTTTGGCTAAAAACAATACCCCCTATAACCTGAATGTTTCGACCTGTTGCCTTTGTGCTTAGATTTATGATGCAGCAGTGCGCTGGCTGAAGTACGATGTGTGTAACAGAAAGCAATATATGGTGGAGGTGTTGGGGTGCGTTCGCTTTCCTCTGGTCTCCAAAACCTTCCTCTCCAAGACTGTGCAGGCTGAGCCCCTCATCCAGGACAACCCACAGTGCCTCAAGATGGTCATCAGTAAGTAGAAGGAGGGAGAGAGGAACACACACAATACTGAGTATATTGTATTCATGTGAAGGAACATTGTTATATTAGTAAAATTTTAAATATTAATAAATAAAAAATGTCCTGTAGATGTGTAACATATGAGCCACCACCACAAAAACTCTTACTTACATAGATAATTCAGATTCATAAGAGCAAGTTGACAATAAAACTGAATTAGGCTAAGGTCTGCTGGGTTGACATGAGCTCACACATTCACACACACACAAAACAAAAATAAAAACAGCCTGTGCTTTTGTCCCAGGTGGGATGCGCTACCACCTGCTGTCCCTGGAGGATCGTGAGGATCTGGGAGAGAGCAGCCGACCGCGACGCAAGAAGCACGACTACCGCATTGCTCTATTTGGAGGCTCCCAGCCTCAATCCTGCCGCTACTTCAACCCCAAGGTACTAGGCTCCACATGCAAACAGATTTTACCCACAGGGGCAGTAAGCCAGTAAATAGATACTGTACATACTTGTGTTAAATTTTTAAGTGTGAAACTTGTTTATTTGAGGCTTTACAGTATTTTGAACTGCACAGTTCATATTAACTGGATCAGATATTGCACGAACAATGAAATGTTTAAGTGTCAGTCTGGCTTTCCATGCAGGACTCCACCTGGACAGACATCCGCTGCCCCTTCGAGAAGCGCCGAGACGCCACAGCTGTCTTCTGGGACAATGTAGTCTACATCCTGGGTGGCTCCCAGTTATTCCCCATCAAGCGCATGGACTGCTACAACGTCCTGAAGGACAGCTGGTACTCCAAGCTGGGCCCGCCGACGCCTCGCGACAGCCTGGCTGCCTGCGCCGCCCAGGGCAAGATCTACACATCCGGCGGGTCGGAAGTAGGTGAGCACAGCAAGGTGGAAGGGGTGAACTTGCCACCTGGGATTGGAAGAGTTTGTGTATCTATTGACTGGGATGGTTAAATTAAGTTTGAAGTTTGATGTGGTTATTACTTCCATTATGATTTACATGTCAGGAAAGTTATACATCCCACCTCTGACAACATGTAATCACAGTGTTGCGTATTCCACATGTGTGCCTGCAGGCAGCTCTGCCCTCGACCTTTTTGAATGCTACGACACAAGAACAGAGTCGTGGCAGGTGAAAACAAGCATGCTGATGGCCCGCTGCAGCCACGGCTCAGTGGAGGCCAACGGGCTCATCTACGTCTGCGGAGGAACTGTGGGCAACAATGTGTCTGGCAGGGTTCTCAACAACTGTGAGGTTTACGACCCCAGCACACAACAGTGAGTTACATAAACATACAGCTCAGAAATGTATAACCCACAGGAAAAAAGTAATATGTTTCCTTATTGATATGTACTGGCTGACACAGAAGGAACTTCAAAGATGATGTAAAGAAATGTCCTTGTTTACCACTCTGTATATTCATATTGATGTAATAAAGTCACCAGTAAGCTTTTATCAGACTAAGAGGTCAGGGAAATTTCTCTACAAAGGAGCAGGGAGATTTTCATCAACATAGAGGTCACAACTGGAGTTTCAATACCTTTTACCTGACAGTAATCATATGCACAGACACAAAAGTGGAACATCACATAATGTTGGTGTCGGTGTTCTCGGTTACACTGGCCATCTTCCTGTCCTCAGATGGAGGGAGCTGTGTGGGATGAGAGAGTCCAGGAAGAACCATGGGCTGGTGGTGGTCAACAACCGGATCTATGCTGTCGGAGGGCAGGGGGCACTGGGTACAAAAAAAATTTATCTTACTATAACCCCTACAGTGATGAAGAATGAGAATGTAATGTAAGAATGAAATAATACAATTGAACATCGTAGCTGTAGCATGTAATAGTAGCAAGAGTGTCCCATATTACCACAGTATGATACTGTGTTTGTGTTGTTTTTCTTTTTCTAGGTGGACTGGACTCGGTGGAGTACTACGACATTGCCGGTAACGAGTGGCGTGCTGCTTCGGCAATGCCGTGGCGGGGTGTAACGGTGAAGTGTGCAGCGGTCGGCGATGTCATCTATGTGCTGGCGGGGTTCCAAGGTGTGGGGCGGCTCGGACACGTCCTGGAGTACCACACTGATACTGACAGGTTGGTATTGACTAAATATTGCCAAAATAAAACAAATATAGCTGATGTGTTTGTCACTGATATGTAGTCACTGGTGTGAAAAACTGAACCACTGCTTTGACGTTTTGTTAACTTGTAACTAATTGTTGCGGGTGGTTTATTTTGCCAGGTAATCATTACTATTAAATATAAGTAGTGCTTGAACCACCAGGATCCTTACTAGTATGTTTATTGCTAAAGACAATTGTATGCACCATTTAAGTTGTAGTTCTCTACAGATTCATTAAATAGGACTTCTTGTTACAATCCCCGAAGATTCAGCACTGTAGCATCTTGAATATGACCACCAGGTAGAGCCACCATTGCGACACATCATCAGTTGTGAACCCCAACGTCATTGGGTGTTTCGGCCTTTTATCACAAGACACCCTCTGTTGAGGCAGGCCCACCACAGGATGATCAGCCCTGGGTGTGTGTCTCATAGTTGGCATGTGGTCATTTAGTAGGTACAGTCATTTCAATAAGGAAGGCGCGCTGACAAGATTTTGACCAGAGGACCAGAACTGGTCTCAAGTTGGTAGTTATGATCTCGGATGGAACTATGAGTCTTTGGCCCAAGTCAGCACGCATTTCCCAGTCCTTGGCTCCATACAGTGGGTCATGCGTGTATCTGCCTTGCGTCAGACTGGTCTTACACCCTACCAAAATGTGCTTTAGGTTTGCCGGAGCAGAACACAAAGGGCAGGCTGGGTCCTCTCCCAACCAAAGATTTAGGTTGGTGGGCGGCTGATGTAGCCTTTTGCCACATAGGTTTCTTTACTCCCAGGCCAAACCCCCTTCTACCTTGCTGGACTTGGCCCACAATGTCCTGGTGCTGGAGGGCCGACATTGCCTCAGCTACTGCAGTAGCTGGAGTCCATTTTAGCATGAGTCAGACTGACCTCGTAAATGGTAATAGGCCACATAAGTCGGGACAGCAGGCCAAACTGGAATCACCATGGGTTTCTCCATGATCGTTGGTATTAACTCACCATTTATATAGATCTTAACTTCGGAGAGCCAGCCCTTCTCAATGGAGATACTGCGAGACTTACTGGGTCAGTCGATATTTACCTGTATTTTATCCAATAGGCGTTTGGTGCATGCTTTTGTTGTTGTTACTTTAGTCATGTCATCCATATATGCTCTAACTGTTCACTTGTTCCCCTCCGACTACCCATTTCGATGCTCAAATGATGAGCTCCATTGCCATGGTGAAGGCCAATGGAGAAATGGTACAGCCTGCCATTATGCCTTACTTCAGGTGCAGCCAGCCGGTGGTGTTATCACCTGTAGTTACGCAGAACTGGAGGTCCTGAAAATTTGCCTTGACCAACTTCGTGATACACTCTGGGACTTGGAAGAAATTGAATGCTGCCCACAGGGTCTCATGTGGCACTGATCCAAAAGCGTTAGCTAGATCCAGGAATACCACATGGAGGTTTTCCTTCTCCTTCTTGGCAGTCTGAATTTGATGCCAGATGATGCTGGCATGTTCCAGACATCCTGAGAAGCCATGTATTCCTGCTTTCTGCACGGTCGTGTCGATTTATTCATTCCACATCAGAAATGTTGACAGTCTTTGGGCCATGATGCCAAAAAAAGATCTTTCCCTCAACGTTAAGAAAACTGATCTGGCGGATCTGACTAATGGTTGAAGAGTCCTTTTCTCTGGGGATTACTATTCCTCCTGCCCACCGCCATGCTTTAGGTACAATTCCCTTTTCCCAAGCCACCCGTAGCAACCTCCAGATGTGGAACATCTTGGATTGTTCTTGTACACTTTATATGGCATCCCATTGGGTGCTGGGGCTGATGCTGTTCTTGCCCGCTTTCCAATGTTTAACACCTCATTCTAGGTAGGGGGCCTTATATCTCTCTGATGCTTTGGTGGGTGGATTGGTGGCATGTCATCAGGAACTGTGACTGGCTTCTGCCTTCCTCAGGTATTCCTCCAGTTCCTTTATTGCCGCCCTAAGGAACCCACCCCTCTCCTTATCGAAAAGGCTTTTGACAAGCCTGTATGGATCCGGTGCTGCTGCTGTGTTATATTCTGTGCTGGTCTTCTGAGTCATAGTCATTTCCATTCCTGAGTCCAATACCATGTGGTCTGTCCGTGAGTCTTCTTGCACCCCTGCTCTTGCTGACTCTGGGGGTATACTTCTTCTTGATGTTTTCATAGCATTTGTTGGGTGGGCCCAAATCACTAACTTGTGATGGATCGTGCTGGTATGAGTAGCTAGCCCATGCCAGCCCCGGTGGGGTCTTTTCTCTCCTGTAAGCTGTCTTTTCAGGCTGTCACTAAGTCTTTCCCTTGTTGTCAGGTCCCCTTTCATAGCAGTCACTGGTTTCCCAGGTATACAGAAAAATAACAAATTAATGTTGAATTCTGTCAGTAATAAGCACAATGGGAATCCATTAAAAAATTGCTTGTTAAAACTCTATTCCTGTTCCATGCCGTCTCTAAATCAGTTTTCTTCTGTGCGTCCAGATGGGTGACTTGCAACAAGGTGCGAGCATTTCCTGTCACCAGCTGCTTGATCTGCGTGGTTGACACGTGCGGAGTCAATGAAGACGAAGACATGGACCTCATAGACTCCCACTCACACGCTGCAGCCACTGCCTCTTCATCTGCCTCCACCTCATCATCCTCGTAGGACAAGAGGAAGATTCGGTGCATATTGAGTTGTGACGTTTGATGAGAGAGGTGTGCGTCCTGTGGACTGTGGAGCTGATTTACACGAGTCAAGGCCCTGACAGCTCATACTCGTGAATATTCATGTCTGTATTTAGGCAGCAAACTGGTTATGTTCTTTAATTATGTGCAGTAGCCAAATTCCTCTTTAACTTTTAGCTGTGCCAGAATTGTAGGTCCTAATGTTTAAGTGCCAGTGGGACGCTGTCCACAAATGATCTGGCAAGGACACTTTTAATGAGAGAGTGTTGTGTAGGTTGGATATAAGAAATCCAAACCCCTCCTCCTAAAAAAGACTGATAAATACAGTCTAATTATTTTATTTAAATTTCTTTGTCCTTATCCTTCTTTCTTTTAAACTTTGTAATGTTGTTTTTGTAGCTTGTGAATTACTTGCTGTTACAGACTGTAGATATACTGCATTTATGCAGTTGGAAGACTTGATTTTGTTGTGTGTATATATGTAGTAAGAGTGCTTTGGTAATGCACTGTAACACAAAGCTGACTTTATAAAGGATGAGTAAACATTTTATTCTCAGATTACAATAAAAACTAGCTGAATGTGATAATAAAAAAAAACATGTCTGTTTGATTCATGAATTTTTTTAATATAGAAAGGCAAGTAAAATCGAGCACCAAATACATAAGCAGTAAGGCAAATATAAAAATTACATAATCATACGTTTGTCATCAAGGTGCCATTAGCTGCCATACATCTCGCTGGTCAACAGAGATGATAAAATAAGACATCTCTACATTCACTGTTTAAATCTTGTGTTGATGTAACAGAATAAAACTGTCAGGCTGAAAACAGTTGCATTAACAGTGATCTTAATTTAATAAAAGCTTTCATATATGCTAAAATATGGCAAGCGTGTGCTTTGGGAAAACTGATCTCTGATGTCTTGACATCACTTGACTTGAGACGGCCAGTTAATAATAGTGAGGAAGGTTAAATAGTGTAATACAATTATAAAGGCAGAAGAAGTGGTAAACGTTAAAAGATGTAGTTCTTTACTTCACAATGACTACAGCATCCCCTGAGGGTGTTTACTAAAACACTGGAATGTCCCCTCTCATTTGGCCCTAAGCAAGTTCTGTATATCGATCTATTCATTTTGCCTCCTCACCAATCATCAAACTCTTCATTGACCATCAGGAAAGCAAACCTGTTGTTTATCTCCCCAGTCCCTCTCCCCCCTCCCCTTGCTCCTCTCCCACCTCCCCCTCTTCCTCTCCTTCCCCGGCCTCCACCTCTCTTCCTCCTCCCTGCTGCTGAAGAGGACTGATGGGTTTTGGAGCTGCAGTTCCACACGGCGTCCAGCAGCGAGACGTAGAGTTGTCCGGACACAGAACCCCCGGCCAGGAGGGATTCAGCAGCTCGACCCCCTTTCAGATACTTGATGAGGCCATGCACCAAGGTGCCGCTGTACAACCTGAGACACGCACAGAGAGGGAGGAAGCCAAATTACAAAAATTAAAGAAATTCCACTTGGTATCTGCATATACTTTTCAACTTTGGAAACAATTCACTCTCAAACTAAATTCCATCAACGTCTATTGTATTGGACTGGCAGCAGAAATTCTCAAAAGACAGTTGTCTGAAAAGCTCTGCAAAT
>NC_060158.1:18066576-18069757 GCF_021292245.1 Micropterus dolomieu | reverse complement strand
GCAGCAAACTGGTTATGTTCTTTAATTATGTGCAGTAGCCAAATTCCTCTTTAACTTTTAGCTGTGCCAGAATTGTAGGTCCTAATGTTTAAGTGCCAGTGGGACGCTGTCCACAAATGATCTGGCAAGGACACTTTTAATGAGAGAGTGTTGTGTAGGTTGGATATAAGAAATCCAAACCCCTCCTCCTAAAAAAGACTGATAAATACAGTCTAATTATTTTATTTAAATTTCTTTGTCCTTATCCTTCTTTCTTTTAAACTTTGTAATGTTGTTTTTGTAGCTTGTGAATTACTTGCTGTTACAGACTGTAGATATACTGCATTTATGCAGTTGGAAGACTTGATTTTGTTGTGTGTATATATGTAGTAAGAGTGCTTTGGTAATGCACTGTAACACAAAGCTGACTTTATAAAGGATGAGTAAACATTTTATTCTCAGATTACAATAAAAACTAGCTGAATGTGATAATAAAAAAAAACATGTCTGTTTGATTCATGAATTTTTTTAATATAGAAAGGCAAGTAAAATCGAGCACCAAATACATAAGCAGTAAGGCAAATATAAAAATTACATAATCATACGTTTGTCATCAAGGTGCCATTAGCTGCCATACATCTCGCTGGTCAACAGAGATGATAAAATAAGACATCTCTACATTCACTGTTTAAATCTTGTGTTGATGTAACAGAATAAAACTGTCAGGCTGAAAACAGTTGCATTAACAGTGATCTTAATTTAATAAAAGCTTTCATATATGCTAAAATATGGCAAGCGTGTGCTTTGGGAAAACTGATCTCTGATGTCTTGACATCACTTGACTTGAGACGGCCAGTTAATAATAGTGAGGAAGGTTAAATAGTGTAATACAATTATAAAGGCAGAAGAAGTGGTAAACGTTAAAAGATGTAGTTCTTTACTTCACAATGACTACAGCATCCCCTGAGGGTGTTTACTAAAACACTGGAATGTCCCCTCTCATTTGGCCCTAAGCAAGTTCTGTATATCGATCTATTCATTTTGCCTCCTCACCAATCATCAAACTCTTCATTGACCATCAGGAAAGCAAACCTGTTGTTTATCTCCCCAGTCCCTCTCCCCCCTCCCCTTGCTCCTCTCCCACCTCCCCCTCTTCCTCTCCTTCCCCGGCCTCCACCTCTCTTCCTCCTCCCTGCTGCTGAAGAGGACTGATGGGTTTTGGAGCTGCAGTTCCACACGGCGTCCAGCAGCGAGACGTAGAGTTGTCCGGACACAGAACCCCCGGCCAGGAGGGATTCAGCAGCTCGACCCCCTTTCAGATACTTGATGAGGCCATGCACCAAGGTGCCGCTGTACAACCTGAGACACGCACAGAGAGGGAGGAAGCCAAATTACAAAAATTAAAGAAATTCCACTTGGTATCTGCATATACTTTTCAACTTTGGAAACAATTCACTCTCAAACTAAATTCCATCAACGTCTATTGTATTGGACTGGCAGCAGAAATTCTCAAAAGACAGTTGTCTGAAAAGCTCTGCAAATGGAACTAAAACTATCTGCATGATCAGATCCCACTAGGTGAGAAAAGTTGTTACCAAGTGATCGGGAACATGGGTCCCGATCATATAAAGCAAAAAGGCCAAACATTTGTCGGTTCCAGACTCTCTACTCTTTCATGTCCCTGTGCCTTACCACGATAGCTGGGGTTCAGGCAGAGGCAGCAGCAATAGTTGATTGAGACACAGGGTGCTCCAGAGGCAGGCCTGCCATTGGCTGAAACTGTGAGCCACTCCGACATCCAAGCCCCGTCTCTCTCCTGGCCTCACACGTTGTCTATCCAACCCTGCCAACACATGGCGCTCTGCGGCCCAGTTTAGCTGCGGCACTGGGATGATATGCAGCAGTCACAGGTTACTGAGATGCCAAGTGTACCTTGTGGAACAAAACAAAAGGTACAACACAACTACCCGGCATGTTAGTAGTGGGTACCTCCAGGCTGGTTGTTCCAGGACAGCTCTCCGTAAACCATGCCCAGCACCAAAGCTTGGAGCTGGGACCGTGAGGGTGTTGGTATGGCCTCTCGCAGCCAGAAACCCGTCACTGCTACTGCCAGCCTCAGGTGGAGAGGAACAGAAGTCAGGGTGGACTCCTTCATCCCCAAGACTTCGAACAGGACACCAAGACGAACTGCCACAGGAGCCTCGGTAAAATTAAAAGACAACTTGGGGAAATGTAACCAAACCACATGAACTATTTCTTTTAGAAACCATACATTCCTAAATGATATGAACCAAAATTGATGCTATTAGAGACATACTGCATACTTTGTTGTCATGTTCACCTGGCTGAGTGTATCCAGACGTAGGGGGGTTCTGGGGGGATGTGCCTCTACCTGGTTTTTCTTCAAGTTCACATCCAGACGGTCATACTCCTCTACACACACGAGGGCACCTGAGCCCTGAGCCTGCACTGTACCTGCGACGGCTGCGTGTTCAATGTTAAATCCTACATTTACACCCCTACCTCCACCAACCTGAGCACCTCTGTACCCCCTTCCCCCTCGCCCTCTCCCACCTCTCGTACCCTGGCTGATGTTTTCTTGTACCCTCACATCCCGTGCTTGGACATCTTGGCCTCTCTGCAGTAATATTCCATATACAGCCTGGCGTATGAATCTGGCGATGTAGTGGCTGCTGGCTAGCTTGCTGTTCTCCACCTGTGGGAGGAGCAGAACCCTGCGCATCACCATAGCATCTACCACCAAGGGAGCTAACTGTCCCTGCGCTGCAGCCTGCGACAGGCACTCTGGCAGCTGTGCGAGCCCAGAGGTCCGCCCTCCAGGAGCTACCTTATCTCCAGAGAACCAGCGAGCCAGAGAGCTTTGAGGGGTGATGTGGTACTCCTGCATACCTGCCCACAGCTGTGAACTGAGCCCACCTATCTGTCCTTTCTTGCCCCTACCGCCTCCACCTCTGCATTCCTCCCCCATTAGCCTGCTCACCTCCTCCAGGGCCTCCGCTGGACTTGAAAAAGAGGACAGCCAGAGGAGGAGACCCTCAATCCGGGACGTGGGTGCTTTCCCTTTACCCCTGCCACCACCTCTCCCTAATGCACTCACATCTAACAGACCCAGAAGTGTGTCAGCATCTTTTGGAGCGCCATAATCATTACCGGTCAGGACGGCACATAAGGGTAGCAACTC
>NC_060158.1:18063022-18066476 GCF_021292245.1 Micropterus dolomieu | reverse complement strand
CAACAATGTTAATGCAACTGACTTTTTAAATATGGCCACTTCTTTTAACTTCAAACAACATGTCAAAGGGCAAACACATAACCGTGGTCATACACTGGACTTGGTTTTTACCCTGGGTGTCAGCATTTCCTCTGTGGAATTAGTGGACATGACCATATCTGACCACAGATGTATTGTTTTTAGCTGTGATTCTCCTGTTACTCATGCCGCCTCACCAAGCTCCGTGTGTTGTCGCATCTTTAATGAACAAAGTGTTTCAAAGTTTTGCGCATTCTTTCTGAGCCAAAGCCAACACCTGTCTGATTCCAACACCAACAATCTGGTCGATCACTTCAATCATATCTGCTTGTCGTCACTAAATATTACTGCTCCTCTAAAGGTTAGGCCTACGTCTAAAGCTAGTAAGCAACCCTGGATAAATGACAGCATTCGCAGCCTCAAAAGGGAATGCAGGAAAGCAGAGCGCAGATGGAAAAAATCCGGTCTCCAAGTCCATTACCTCAGTCTGAAGGATTTAGTAATTAACTACAATACGATGGTTAAGGATGCGAGAACGCACTATTTTTCTGAACTCATTACTACACATAAACACAATCCCAGGTTTCTGTTTAAGACTGTGGATCAGCTGGTAAACCCAACCCCTCCTTGTGCCTCAGCTGGAAGTAATAATGACTGTGAATTGTTTTTATCTTATTTTACCAATAAGGTGGTGTCAATCAGAGCCTCTATTACCCCCGTGGCCTCTTACTCAGAGGTCCCTCAACAGCAACAAGAGAATTTTAACCAGTTTTATCCCATCGACTTGTCTGAGCTTTTAAAAACAGTATCACAAATGAGAGTGTCCTCCAGCCCACTTGATGTAATACCTACTTACTGAAAGTAATGGATTCTGTTGGGCCCCATTTGATCTCTGTTTTTAACAGCTCCCTATCTACTGGTTGTGTCCCTGATTATTTTAAAACGGCTTGCCTGAACCCGCTTTTAAAGAAACCTGGTTTACATCCCTCCCTCCCACAAAATTTTAGACCAATTTCAAAACTGCCTTTTATTGCAAAGATTCTTGAAAGAATTGTGTCCAAACAGCTGCTCACTGTACTGGAAAATAACAAAATATTTGAAAAGTTTCAGTCTGGTTTCAGGAAGTACCACAGCACTGAGACTGCCCTGCTTAAAGTCACTAATGACCTTTTAATGTCTGCTGATGAAGGCATGTGCTCAGTCCTGGTACTCCTGGACCTTAGCGCTGCTTTTGACACCAATCATCACAACATCATGTTAGACAGACTGAGGCACTGGGTGTGAGGTTGCTTTTTTACAATGGCTAAAATAAAAATTGCTGATTAAAATGATTATCTTGATGTCGTCAGGGAATGCATATAGGAGACATCCTTACAGAAGACAAGTTTTTAAGTTTACCAAAAATATATAAAATATATACTTTTATCTCTGTCTGCTTGTTTCTGTTTAGTTGTTCCTTCACTGGTATTTTTGTATCTTGTTTCAACCTGCAAATGTCAGGTTGCTATTTCAACAGCTGGAAAACTCCAAGTTCTTCTTTCTTCAGCTGTTTAAGCAAAGATCACCACCAAACTCCTGCAGGTCCTAGTGAAAATGTGTGGTCAGTATTTAGCTTAGTCTGTGTGCTACAAATGTTTTTAAAAGGCACATTTATTTGATTAGATCAGGTCTCTTCAAAGGTTTCGTTAGGTAAAGTTTATTCTTTCCCCTTGTTTGTGGGCCTCTCCAAAATGCATTAGTATGTATTATGTGTATTTGAGAATGGATTCGCCCCATACAAAACATCCCTACCTGAAAGATTTATCAGCTTAAGGCAAACCAATGTCCTGATAACAGTGTGTTTGCAGTGTAGATGGGTGGAAGGTATACATAGATAAGCCTCAGCAGGTTTGTGACACTGCAGACAGCGGGACATGTATGGCCCTTGTGTTGTGTCTATTTTTCATATGGAGCCATTGCCTAAACCCAACAAGTCGGCCATTTTGGATTTAATGGCGATTTACACAATAAGTAGTGGGACAGAAAATAGTATTTGCATTGATTTGGGTGGAATATGTGGTGTCCGAACAATAATGCTGCGATGATGTGTTGAGAAGAAATCCGCTTGACACTGTTCTTGATCATAAAAGTTTATTAAATCAAGGAGTTCAGCATCAATTACAAGCTCTGCAGCAGCTTGGAGAGTGACCCAGCCCGATGGCCACTCTGTCTCTTTGTACATCAAACATAGCTTATATAGGATGTGTTTAGGTATCTGTTAGGTACCATAGAAGGGTTTGAGTCTGCAAAGTAAAAGGTCAAACCCATAGAAGGGTACAGTACTATTCTGAGGTAACAAAGCAAGGGGTTAGAGGTCAAATTCTATAGAAGGGTTCAGTCCCTACATAACCACCAATCACTGCTCTCCCCTTAGGTCACTGACCCTCTGTCCTGCTGCTTCAGTGCTATTTTAAACTGTTATGAGTAAAATGCACATATATTGGACACCACAAATAAATCTTTAAAACTATTAGTACTTGGACAGAAAGTAGTGGCTATTTTGGTGGATTTAGCCACGGAGCAGAGATAGATAGCTAATATGGACGAGCGGGAGAGGGCGTGAATGTGGATATGAAGTGCATTGCTGACACAGGCTAGCTGTTCCCCCCCCCCCCGTCTCCAGTAATTGTGTTAAATTAAGCTAACCAACTGCTGGATATAGCCTCATATGCATTTACTGGCAGATGAAAGAGTGGTATCAATCTTCTCATTGACTCTTGGCGAGAAAGCAAATAAGAATATATTTCCTAAACAGACAAAGGCTACCATATACAGTATGTAGCGATGATGTGAATCAGTTGTATCTAAGGTCTACATACAAGTCTCTGCTTTTTCTGAGAGATTTTCTTGCCCACAATCACCATGATGTGTAACTAGATCAATTGTCTTCCCAAGCTAGTTGCTGATGATTGATTTGGTAGTTTTCTCCCTCCTAGGTATGCTCACACCCAATATATTCTAACCTCCTCTCACCTCATCTTTTTCTCTTCCTCAATATTTTCCTTCTTTTTAGCTTTAAGTAACACCCCCACACTAGTTCCCAATTGACCAACCAGTGTATAAAATAAGCGTACAACAATGTACAAAATATAACCTCCAAATTTATTTGTATAAAATAGACATGCAAAGGGTTAAAACAAGACTGAGGCTAAGATAGTTAAAAAGAGAGTTCAAATGGGGGAAACTGTTAGTTAAACGGAACTGCAGTTCGTCATGGCTGGGTGTGCTCAACTTCGTCTTCCTGCGTGGGCGAAGCCAAACACAACAGGAACGGGTCTGCTGTTGGTCACAGGCTGGTTGGTTGTAGCCTCACTGCTTGGGCCTCTGGTAACTCTACTAAGTAGCGGTGGCGCTACACTGGCAGCTCCCCAGACCACGACCCAGCCGTGTACCACAC
>NC_060158.1:18021994-18062922 GCF_021292245.1 Micropterus dolomieu | reverse complement strand
GAAAAAGGGCGAGCCTCTGTGTTTGCAGCAGAGGTGTATGTTCAGTGCTTATGTGGAAATATTAGAAGGAAAGGCAAGGAGAGCAGAAATAAGTTGGCTAGTGAGTAATGTTTTTATTCATGTGTATTCCAATGTTGAGAGCAGTGTGTGCGTAGACATTTTTCTGCAATGTTCTGTGATCATGGATGTTGCTGGAATCGGTAAGACGGAGACCCCTGGTCTTCTTGTAGGCTACGTGTACTCTTAAAAAAAACTAAGCAGGAGATTAAGAGTTTAATGCTTAAAATCTTAAAACCTCATCAAATACTTCTTATAAATAGTGTCTTTTGCTCTTGTACTCGTGACCAAAGTCTTTCATCACACCCCTATTCTCAAACCTTATATCACCACCTCTTTTCAACCCAAAGTGATGCCCTTGCTGTTACATACGGTAGGCCTACTGCTTATATTATTTCACCATCTGTACACAAATGTAGCATAAGTAGTGAATGTGTGTTTGTGGAGATGTGTGGTAAGTTGGGCTTGCATGGCTACAGGCTACTGTTTTCATACCCGACCCCTGCAGTCGCCTGCAGCTCACAGACTTTCAAGTCAGCAAAAGTCAGCCACAGTCCTCTCGAACGCACCTCTTGACCACAAGCTATGTATACGTGCTAACTTCGACAGCTGTATTCTAACGTTAACATAGCTATCCTCATTAGCTAGGCTCCTTACATGTTTGCTAATAACTTTTATGAAGGTGGGTCTCCTCTGGATCCTCCGTCCCTGAGAATTAGGGTCCAAAGGCAGATTATCAATCATGATGCTGATGATCAGAGGTTCTCTGCCTTGTTTGACCCGTGTTCACTGATGTGATGCAGATGTTTTTATCCAGTCTTTTAATAATCAGTGCTTAGCTATTTTAGATAAAATGGCACCAGATTTTTCAACGTCTTGAAAAATCTTCTAAACTTGAAGAAACCATCTGAGAGAACTATAGGGTTACCTTAAACAAGATGCTGAGAATTCTGAGAACTCACTTCTTTTCTCAGCTTATATCCTAAAATAAGCACAATCCTGTGTCTCCTAAATCGGACTGTAATGAATTCCTTCACTTCTTTGTAAATAAGAACAGAGATGTCAGGGCAAACATCTCACCATCACTTTCTCAGAACTCTGCATGTGACCTGCTCATTCTTGGTCCTCTTTTAAACCTGTCACATTACATGACATCACCTCTCTACTACATACATTGAAACCCTAATCTTGTCCTATGGATGTTCTCCCTACGTGCTATTTGTTTGATTCTATTGACCCCTGTATTGTAGAGTTGCTTAATACTTCACTTTTAACTGGTGTTGTTCCTTGTTTTTTTAAACATGCTGTTGTTAAGCCTGTCCTTAAAAATTGGTTTATGTAAAATGCATCCCACAGAAACTGCATTACTTAAAGAAGGTGTCTAACAGGACAGCGAGGCATCGAGGGCTGTTTGAAACCGCCGCTCAAACGATCTCTTCCTGTCTCCTGCGATGCCTTCAAGCTGCCCCAGTTACGGCCAGTTTTGAAGGCAGCATTGATGCTCACTATTACCCATAAAGCAGCGCAGCTGCGGCCACTGTAGCTTTCGAAAACTGTTCAAGATGGCGGACAATTTGTACACAAATATACGTTTTTAAAGGTTTTTAGTAGTTTTCTCGCTTCGATTTTTGAAAAGCTAGCGAGAACTAAACACTGAAGTATCATATCAGCCCGTGAATGTAACCAACCAAGTTTGTTTATTATGATTTCTGAGGCGTCTGTTAGCCGTTTGGCTTTTCAATAGCTAGTTAGCTGCCTTCACTTGAAAGTGATGCCTTCTGAGGCAGCTGTCTATTACGGTAGAGAGGCAACGAGGCAACTGCCTTCCGTTTCGAACACAGCCAAAGTTCTGATGTCAGCTAACTCTAAGGAATACATAGTTTTGGTTCTCTTGGACCTTTCATTTGCTTTTGATAGTGCTGATCATAATATTATAATAAATAGACTCCATGATCTGGTTGGGATGTCTGGATCAGTGTTAAAATGGTTTTCATCCTACCATTCTGGTAGAAGTTGTAGTGTTTATGTAAATCAGATCATGTCTGAAACTGCAGGGTTGTCTGTGGGGTACCTCAGGGTTCTGTCTTGGGACCCATCCTGTTCCTTTCGTATATATTTCCTCTTGGACAGATAATTAGTCAGATCAGTGACATATCTTACCATCTGTATGCGGATGACATTGTACTGCTTGTTTAAGGAAACTGAGTTCCATAAATTGTCTTCTTTAATTAACTGCTTGACCAGTATCAAACAGTGGTTTTGTGACAACGTCCTGCTTCTGAACTCAGAGAAAACAGAAAAACTAATTATTGCCCCTGAAAGTACAATACCTCAGATTAAAGAGCATATTGCTGACTTAGGAGTTTAGGTGTTGTTTTTGATTCTGCGAGGTCCTTGGAATACCACTCTAAACAATTAGTCAGAAATTGTTCATTCCAACTAAGAAATATTTCCAAATTAAGAACACTGGTGTCAATGGGTGAGTTGGAGATGATCATTCATGTTTTTATTTCCTCTCGCATAGATTACTGACTTTTTACTTGTTTGAGCAAGAAGGAGCTTTACCGTCTCCAGGCTGGTCAGAACTCTGCTGCGAGGCTTTTAACTCACATTAACAATAGAGCGCACATCACACCTGCTTTAGCATCACTTCACTGGTTACCAGTCCAGTATAGAATTCAATTAAAAATCCTGGTTCTTACTTTTAGAGCCCTGCACGGTCAAGTTCCTTCGGACCCGTGGTCTGAGGTCATCAGGTAAGAGGCTGTTAGTGGTTCCCCACACTCATTTTAAAACCAGGGGGGGGGGAAAATCGATCATTCCAAGCAGTGGCACCTAGGCTGTGGAATGCATTGCCTCCCTTTCTACGTTATCTGAATTCTGTCAATTCTTTTAAAAAGCAACTCAAGCAGGCTTTAGTTAAAGGAGAGTTTATGTTTTTTGTTTTCTATTTGTATTTAAATTTTCTTATGCATTGTATTTTACTATGAAGTTGTAACACCCCCAAACTAGTTCCCCAATTGACCAACCAGCGTATAAAATAAGCAGGCAACAATAGAACACGCTGTACAAAATATAACCTCCAAATTTATTTGTATAAAATAGACATGCAAAGGGTTAAAACAAGACTGAGGCTAAGATAGTTAAAAAGAGAGTTCAAATGGGGGAAACTGTTAGTTAAACGGAACTGCAGTTCGTCATGGCTGGGTGTGCTCAACTTCGTCTTCCTGCGTGGGCGAAGCCAAACACAACAGGAACGGGTCTGCTGTTGGTCACAGGCTGGTTGGTTGTAGCCTCACTGCTTGGGCCTCTGGTAACTCTACTAAGTAGCGGTGGCGCTACACTGGCAGCTCCCCAGACCACGACCCAGCCGTGTACCACACTCTTGCAAAGAATCAGCAGCCTCAGCACACCCACACACTGCACACAGGAAACAAACAGAAGACTGTGAACAACATTAGACACATCAGACACTACCACCAGCCCACATAACAAAAGCTACCCCCAGGGAAGAAGACAGTCAAAATCACTCTGTACCTGCACACAGGAGACAAACAGAAGACTCTTGAGCCTAGTGTGTGGCTGGTTAAATAGTTTGCAGATGGATGTCATGCCCAAGCACACCTGTCTGCCATTAGTCCATACCCATGCAATTAACCCAAGTGCGAAACCACAACCACCAAATGCACACTCGCTCTAAGTGCTCACCCCTCACGCTACCACTGCACTCAAAATTGGCTGATACAGGTCTACCCCGTTACATTTACCTCCAATTTCCTTCCTTCTGAACTGTCCCATGCACTTACTCTCATTTCTTCTAACTTCTTCCATCTTAGCCACATGTATTTGCAGCACTTGGCGGCAGTAGAAGAGAGGAAGATCAAGTCCCTGGTGGCTCTGCTGGTGCAGACCCAGATGAAGATGCTGGAGATCAAGTTGAAGCACTTTGAGGAGCAGGAGACCATCATTGACCGTGAGAAGAAGGCAGTGAGTGAAGATTGCCCAAACCAAGAATAATGAAACCTCTTCATCATCTACTGACTCTGTGTTTGCACATTAAAGTCCCTCTGTAGTATTCACTTAAATTCCTAAACCTAAATTGTCAAAAAGCTTTGATGCTCTAGCTTTTGACATTTGTTTATTTGGTCTATATCCAGAAGCATCCAGAAGTGACCACACACACACACACACACACACACACACACACACACACACACACACAAACTAAAAATCAAACACATTCTAAGAAATGACACACCCACAAATCAGATTAATTTTTTTAGGACACAAAAACAAATGTTTACATGCAATGAAATCTATGCTTTGACACCTAGAGTTTTCTCATTACATTTTAGCCCTGCCTCCTCCTTCAGGCCAGTCCATGCCCAACCGGATGATGCCTGGTGGAGGAAATTCCCAGGCAATGGCCCCTCGACACCGTGGAGCTCCCAATGGCATGTGTGAGTATTCTTTACTGATGCCATTGGTTCAAAATGTAAGTATGTGCTGAACCACACCCCTTTAGGCAGACTCTTTCAGATTCATTGTTACTCTCCACCTTATTTCAGTGGTTCAGAATGACATCTGCACTGGTGTGTTCACTGTTCACCGTTACTTTACCTGGTCCGTGCTTGGTCTGTGTCTGTGTTTTGTAACAGAAAACATCTCTCTCTGTGTTTCTCAGCAAAATACTGAAATTGGGTTGCCAAATGTACCTGGGCAGCCCGCCCAAGTAAAGTCTATATGTGGGAAACACTGAAGTTGTTTTTTTAGCTGTAAGCCATTTTGGTATGAGTACCATGGTGGTGTTATGATATTCATACTATGATACTACTATGGTACTGGTTCCATGGTTTCTTTGACAGTACCATAGTACATGTAAGGTTCTGTAGTTTTTTGACAGTAGGCCTACCATGGTGCAAACTAATATGCACATGTGATAAAATAAAGTATAATTCTTTGACTAGGAGGATTTTTTGTGTATACTTAAAGTATCAAAAGTAAAACTACTTGTTAGCTAACACAATGGGCCATGCGCCCCCTTCAGTCAGTTACTATACTTGTGTGGGTACAGTGTTTTTGTATTTCACAATACCAATGGGAATAATTATCATGATCCCATAGTTATATTTGAGGAACCAAGGTAAAATCTGAGGTACTGCAGAATGTACCATGGTTATCTCTGAGGTACTGCAGAATGTACCATGGTTGTATCTAAGGTACTGTGGTATGTATCATGGTTGTATCTAATGTACTGTGGTATGTATCATGGTTATATCTGAGGTACCATGGTACAACTATGGTATACCATTGTATTGAACTATAGTATATAGTGTATGGTAAAGTTTCTTACGACACCACAAGTTTTGATGAGCATCTACTGAAATATTGAGATGTCAATTTGACTGTAATTTATTTAACATCTAAAAAACATTTTCCAAGAGAGGGTGGGAAAATATAATAAAGATATTAGCTTCTGGTAAATTGCCAGGGGTTCTTTAAATGCTACATGGCTGAACTTATACACCTGATGATGCAGATGTTTGCGGAAGCTTTAAGAAAAGGAAAACTGCTCCCTTCTTTATCACAAGCCATCCATCCATCCATCCATTATCTACTGCTCATCCTGCGTACAGGGTCGCGGGGGGCTGGAGCCAATCCCAGCTGACATTGTGCGAAAGGCAGGGTGCACGCTGAACAGGTCGCCAGTTCATCGCAGATCACAAGCCATTATTACCTTATTTTTAGGAAGGATAAGGATCCATGTGACTGTTCACATCAATCAGCTAAATCAGCTTAGATTTATAGAATTGACAAAGTGTTCACATCTCTTATTCGTCCTGATCTGATGGGATTTATTAGTAAAATATCTCATCAGATAACATAAGGTGTCTACTTGATATATTTTGTTCTCTTCAGTAATTGTATACTTCAATTGCATATATTTCATTGGATGCTGAAAAAGCATAAGATTGTGTGCTATAAACATCTGTAGGTTACTTTCCAACAGAAGGTGTAGGATGGGAGTCAACACAAAAATGTACTTCAAAACCACAGATTATCAGCCATCTTTGTTTTTATTGTGGAGTTACGATTCCATTGATCTTTTGCAGTCAACTCCAGGGGAATGAACTCATCAGTCAGTTCTTATTTTTCTTGTTCTACAAAGAAAAATTGAAAAGGGGGGGATTATTGACACTTGATACTGATATTGTGAAAGGATATTATGCTTTAAAGGTCATATTATGCTAATCTCCAGGTTCAAAATCTTATTTAGGGGTTGTACCAGAACAGGTTTACAAGGTTTCATTTTCAAAAAACACCATATTTTTTGTCATACTGCGCATTGCTGCAGCTCCTCTTTTCACCCTGTGTGTTGAATGCTTTGTTTTAGCTATGGAGTGATGCATCTTGCCTCTACAAGATCTTTGTTGGAAGTTGCACATGCGCAGTACCGAGTTAAGGACTATTAGCCAGTCCGTAGGAGACACGGCTAATGGTTGAGCTGTATATGTTCCCCTCACCCGCTTAGCAACATAGACAGAAACTCTTGTTTCAGAGTGGTGAGTTATTAATCTGTAAAAGATGCATCTTTCATCCATAAAGTTTTAACTGTGCACTGTCTCTACATCACGGTAACTACTTTATGTCCATTGACTGCCTGGAGGGCAGCTAATGTTTGGAAGGGAAAGGAGAGGCAGCAGGCAGACGTCTTGTCATTGTGTGCTGCAGAGTGTTTTTCGACCAGTGTTTCTGAGGGCATGTCGGACTAGTCACTAGGCAAGCATTATGACGCGCATTTTGCTGTGACGTCACAGAGAACAAAGGGAAAAGGCTGGACTACAAACGAGCTGTATTCAGGCAATTTAGAGCAGTGTTTTCTGTGGGAGATGGGAACTCCCTTTGGGCTGGACTTTCACTTTGCAAATCTATTACATGCACAAAAAAGGTATATAACTCATTAAAGGAGAGGGAAAAATCCAAAAAGCATATTATGACCTCTTTAATGTTTAAATTTAACATTTAAATATAGGGCAGTTTATTCCTTACTTTCTTTTGGAGAGACTGGTGAATCACTTACCTTATGTGCAAAGTACAAGAACAATCCCGCTATCACCACTAATGCAGCTACTACTATGAGTAAACCAGTTGGGGTTAAAGCCAGGCTCGTACATCCGAAACCAGCAGCTGTGCAATAAAGTCCTTCCCTAAAAAAGGTAATGAGAACCAGTCAGCATCTGTACTTAGTGTAGCGTGTCCCCCGAAATTGTTATAACTTTAGTAATCCTCTGACTTTTCATCTTACATCATCATCAGGTTATAGTTTTTATTTGTACTTTAGTAAATGAACAAATATCCCAAAACTAATGACATCTACCTGAACTGTACTTTGTGTTTTGTACTAATCCTCAAATCTTAGTAAGTTGAACATCTTACCTGCTAAATATTACACTGTGGCTGTAGACTAAATCAGTTAAACGAGGCCATGAAATGAAATAAAATAAAATTACAGCACTAAAATGATATAACAACTATTAAAGCTTTAACCTCATGGGAATGTAACTTAGTTTGTTTAAATATCTAATGTATGCACTGTTGGCAACCCACCCTTCTCGGCCACTACGCTCCTTCAACGAACGCCGCCTGGCTCTGCCATCCCTTCACACAAAGCAATCCCAGTCCCGGCATTTCTTATCTGTGACACCACGATGGTGGAACGAGCTACCACACACCATCAGAACAGGCTGTCCCCCTCTAACTTCAAGAAGCTCTTGAAAACTCATCTCTTCCGAGAACACTTCAACACGTCTAACTCTTAACCTCTAACATGCACTTCCAAAGCTCTTCTTCTTTTGTCCCTTTACAGTTATCTTGTATTGATAGCACTTTTTTGTTAACTCTTACTTCTTTCCCTAGGTATTTACACCATTGATGTGATATGTGCTATTAGCTCTTACTAGTATGTATTGTCAATTGTAGATCGTGCTGTATTTGATACTCTGTTGATGCTTGTATGTTATATATGTTGGATAAAAGCAAATGTAATGCTGCTTAAAAATAAACTCATTGTCTCTTTATCACTCAACCACCTAAAAACAGAACCACCTATTGTTAAAGGTAAAATTACTTACACAACCAAAGCCATCCTCAATTTCTTGTCTCTCGACAGCGGTCAGAACAGTTGTTCAGATTTAATGTGTGTGTGTGTGAGTGATGTTTAAGCTGAAGGCTTGTGTTTGGTTTCAGTTGTGGGCTCACGCCTACCAGAAAGTGTAATTTGTCTGATTACATTCACCAGTGGACCAGGAACGTTAAGACACATTCATAAGCTTTGTCACCACCTAGTGACAACACTGTTGTCTTTGTCAAAGCACCTTAAGTTTATTTACTGTAGCAGACAAATGCCCCCTATTATCGCCTTACACAGAATAAGGTTCTGGTCAATTAACAGTCTCTAAACTCACAAACTGATGTCTAGGATTCAAAGGTTTTTCCCCTCTGCTGTCTCTGCTGTCCTAACTCTCAGCACGATACATCAACATAACATTTTAGTTAAAATTACGGCAGAAGATTAAATTGTTATTATATGAAAAACATTTTTTCAACTGACCTTTTTTGAGCCTCTACTAAAATGTTGAGATGTCAACATGACTGTAATTGAAAACATCTATATAAAAAAAAAGCACACTGAGAATTTCCCCAAATATACAATAATAGTTATCTTCCTCACTATCTCACCTGTCTTCACCTGTGTATTCTGGGAACAGGTGTATCATTCAGAAGTTTTAGTGTTTACTTTCAGTTTTATGTGTCTTAGCCTTTCCTGTACGGCTGCCTGAAGGGGTGCGGTTCAGCACATAGCAACAATTCAAAAACAATAACTGAATGCTGACATTTTTCAGTTTTTAACAGTGGTGGAGGAAGTAAATCCTTTACTTTAGTAAAATAGCAATAGCCTATGACAGTGTAGAAATACTTCATACAAGTAAAAGTAGGACATTTAAAATGTTACTTAAGTAAAAGTACACAACAACTAGCATCAAAATATTACCACAAAGTAAAAGCCTACTCATACATTCATGATATTATGTAACATATTTTTGGATTATAATTATTGATGCATAAATGTGTCGGCATAACTTTAATGTTGCAGCTGGTAAAGACAGGCCCAATTTAAAATACTTGATATACTGCAGATTAGCTTAACTTAAAGTCATCTCAAGTCAAATCATAAATTATTTGTTAATTGTGTTGATTTTGTTTTGATTATCAGATTCTGCAAAGTAACTAGTAAGTGAAGCTGTCAAATACATGTAGTGGAGTAGAAACATTTTCCTCCAAAAATGTATTTTCGGAGTAGAAGTATAAAGTATCATAAAATGGAATTACTCAAGTTAAGTACCTCAACATTAAGACAGTACTTCAAATGTATTTATATAATATATATATATATCATTTCCATTGCCAGTTTTTAATCACAAAAGTGCTGACAAGTGGCTCTCCTTATATACATAAGGAGCATAATATAGTATAATTTAGTATAAAGTATAATAATAATAAGTAAAGTATAATACAGTGTGTTATATAAGATGCAGGTTTTGAATACACAAAATATACATTTGTTATGCAAATGCTGTAAGCTTATACGCACTTAATGTGCCTTGGTGGAAAAACTGATGCAGTGACTCTTTCAGTTTCATTCTTAAAAATTTAAAGTTAAAAATAATCACCTCTATTAAATTGCATCTTCAGGTCAGTTTTGACTTACTAGTTATATTGTTCATGATGCCCTATTTGTAAATATAATATAAAGTCAGCATTCTATGAACACTGTTGCTTTGCTGGTAAATATCATTTTAACTAGAATTCAAAAACTAAACATCAACATTCAGGAAAACATTTTTAACATCCTCTGATTATAGTACCTTTCATGAAGTCATGCTCCAGTGGTACCTTATGGAATGACCACCACTTCACATAAAGTGATCAGCCAGCTTTGTTTTTGTTAGGTGCTCATGCTTGTGGTTATTTCACCATTTGCATAGGAAATGACGCAGGATGTGCCATTTGTCTGATGACCTTCAGCAGTGCAGTAGGAAAGGTAAGAAACACTTTGTCACCACCCAGTGGCAGCACTGCTCCCTTTGTTAAAGCACCCTGAGTTTGTTTTCTGCATCTATGCAGATTGACGCCCCCTATTGTTATCATCACACCGAAGCTTTTGGTCTATGTTCAACTCTAAACTCTCATAGTGACATGTAGAATTCATAGATTTTTCAACTCCGGTGTCTCCGTTCTCCCAACTCTCAGCAGCATGCAGCAACATAACATCTGAGTTAAAATGAGGACAAGAACAAGATTCTGTTGTTAGCATGTAAAATAAGAACAGGATATAAATCCTGCCCTAAAACTGAGAGATGTGGGTAGGAAAAGCAAACATGGAGGGGTCTTCAGGGAAAGAGAGAGACTCCAACTAACCAGCCTCAGCTGCAGAACCACCCAGTCAGAGTTATAACCACCCTACCACTGAGGACAACACCAGCCTCCAGAAGCTCTTCAACGGGGCTCACATGGCAGTCACCCTGCTATATTACCCGCAGTTCCAGGTTCTGCTTCCCTTGCTATTTCATTACATTGAAATTACAGAGCTAAGAATCTGTTTCTAAAACATAACTCTTTGATGATCTTTTAATAACACAAGAATAGTTTAATAACAGGAAGAAGAACTTTTCCTATCATGGCATTTGAGAGAATTTTGAACATGCAAGTAATTTACTTTGTCTTTACACAGCTAGATGTGAGGTGGTGACACGTCCCGACAGCAGTAACTTCAGTGAGTGGAGGTAAACACACAGATTCACATATTTCTAGTATGCTAAAAATTTGAAATACACAATACACATTCTCTGTCAAGTGCCATCCAGGACTCAAACTGAAATAATCAGAACTTTCATAACATGTAAACATTGTTCTACAAGTAAGCAAATCAATTTTATTTTATTTTTTTTACACATTAAGCATTTAGTCTATGCTGATCTTCAGAACTACATACAGAGTGTAACAGTAGGAAATAGTTTGATTCAAGAGATTTCATCATCCAGCCTACAGTGGATGATGAAAAGCTGCTGCTCTGAGAAGACTACACTCTGCTACCTGCTCATCGTTTGCCACACATATTGTATAGGCTTTCTGGATGCAGATACAGTTTAATGAGCACCATTTTCTTTGCCCAAGAGTGGATGCTGCAACATTGGACACACACTCACTGACACACACAGGGAATACACTGGAGGGGATTTGGACATCCTGTACACCCCTCGCTGTTCAACGCAGGAACAGGATGGAAAAACCGACGTGGCCTGAGCACAACATGCACAAACACATGCACACACAGAACCTGGCGTCGACTACGGTGTGCTATTCTTCCATTCTGGTTCTCAGTAAGATCCATCTGTTCATGCTGCACAAAAAGAAAACAATTCTCCTTTGCTCCCACACAGTCTGAAAACTAACCCAACCTGCCTGCGAAAAAATACCAAATACTGGAATTAAATCAATCGCTATATAGGATGAGCGAGAGTTTAAAGACAGGACATATGTACTGGTGTGTTTTTATCATGCCAGATATGTGTGTGTGTTTCTGTGTATGGGATGGTGCGGATGTAATTTTGTTCTGCTCTGTTTGGCTGTGCATTAGTGAACATTTTTCTGTTTCTCTCTATCTCCACCACTCTTCAGCTCCCTCTCTTCAATGTTCAACCATGTCTGTCCATCCCCTGAATCCCATCACACTCTCTCTCTCTCTCTCCCTCTTGTGACTGTCCCTTTCTCTATATTTCCCTCGCTCACTCTGCCAGCTCCTCAGACAGTACCCCACTCTTCTGTCGTTGAGAGTGAGGATATGAGGTATGGACTCAGATTTAGATTTGATGGGTTTTTTTGAACGATAATTGATGGGAAAGAGCGGGACGCTGCACACAGCAGGGGCTGGGATCAATTCACTCGCGATTCAATGAGTAATGAGTGAAAATGCAATTTGTTCAACAGGAACAGAGCAGTTGGTCTTAATTAATTCATCGTGTATTTGACATAATCTCATTTAGGAGGAGAGTGGGTAGCCCTTCACAGGCCATTTTGATAGCTGTCTGGGACACTAAAGGAGACAGGGAAACAGGAAAATGTACAGAGCAGTGATTAAATGTGTTTGGAAGAAATTCTATTAACGCACTTATGGAGCGATAGTGAAATGTGGTGGTGCAAAGGCAGTGTGAAAAGTAGTGGTGGTGGGGAGGGTACAGCACCAGATGCCATTGTCTGGAGTCTATATCACAATATGACAGTAAGAGGATTATCCACCCACAATACAGACACACACACAGACACAAACACACACACATTGCCCTGACCACCAAAATGTCCCCCCTTTCCACAGGCCTGCCACCATTTAATACATGCCCGGCTCTCCCGAAGTATAATAAGCTATCCATTATTTTCTCTCTCTCACAGACATGCAACACCCAAATAACCCCTGACATATAAACACCACGCAGAGAGAGAGAGGGACAATTGGACATAATGTTGAAACACACATATCAGCTGCGGTGTAAAATTGAACATATTGACTTCCAGGGACAACAGACGCTGCTTAAATCCCCCACTCAGCCTCATTCAACATCAGCAGGCTGGACACTGATGAGCGTTTACTCGGGTGTGTGTCTGGGTGTGCGTGCTGGCACTTTGACACCCAAACGAACAGTGTGCGCGCGCGCCCTGCTGTGTCTCGCTTTGCCGCTCATCGCCTATAGCCAAAGGAAAAAGGCTTAACGGACCGCGTGCATGCAGGCAGGCAGCGACGAACACGGCTCATTAAAATCTCGTCTGCAGACCCTCCGCCGGCCGCGCGCAGTAGCCTGCTACCACAGGTCCCCGCGGTGCAACCGACGGACCCCAAAGCGCAGAGTGACACGCGCGCTAAAGGTGTGGAGGAGAGGGCAACAGCTCGGTACAATGGAACCGAACCCAAGCCGTTAAACGGTTCACACACACACATCAGCTGTGACGGAGGCCAAACGTTGGGGTGGATAACGGCGACATGGCGAAAACCAGCAAGATCTGAACTTTGGAGGATCCGCTTTGAGGATTATTGTACAGCCCCACAATCTGACCGGTACAACGAGGGACGGGATCACAGTCTGCATCAGTGTGTCAAACGGATAACCCACGGTATGGCGCGCGCTGACGGTCGTTTGGGAACCTGGCAGGTGCTACTGACCATCTCAGTTGTCCTAATCCCCCTGTCTGCTCACGGTAAGCCCACTGCACGACCGGAGTCCCACCCTGTGCGTGTGTGTAGCCTATGTGTGCGTGTGTTTGTGGAAAAAAGCGCGCACGTGAGTGAATCAAATCACACCTCCATAAGGATATGGAAAATGATTGATACAAGTGTCCATGTATGCGGCATGGGGATACAACTGCCATTTAAAATTTGGGCATTTTGTATTCAGTAATCTTTTATTGTCAGCACAGTCTTTAAGCCTGACAGTAACCTGCTGAGCTTTGAAAGGCTGATTTTGAATTCGGTTTTGTATTGGCGCTGATATTTAAATGCATTAATAATGTCACTGGGTTCATTTTTACACACACACACAATTGCATTCAAAAGACTGTAAATCGCTCGGTGCTGACAAATCCAATGGTTTGATCTGATGTTTTCTGTCTCTCATGCTGAGAATTGCTGTAGGCCTATTGATCCTTAATGACACTGACTGTGGCCAAGCTCATGTCCATTCAGAGTGTGAGGGGGAAAACACCTAGGCTATATAAAGATAACTGACTTGATCTAAACGTTATGCGCTCTAGTATTGCAGGCTACATGTAGGCTATATAGAAGGAAGATAGGTCTGTGGATCATCAGAGAGAGACAGAGACATTTGACAGTTCAATGGCCTATGCTGCAGCTGCCACTGGCCGCTGCGGTGCGTGGCCCAGACAAAGGCGGGATTAGGTGCACCGTGGCCAGGCTACAGGGGGCCTATTCACGGTGCTGGAAGGACTGAATTCCTCCAGACATTCAGGGGAAGCCCGAGACAACCGGGTCCGCTACACTACACCGCCCCCTTCGACTTCTCATTTACTGTCCATCCCTTGAGACGCGGAGGCAGGCGGTGTGGGAACGACAATCTGACACAACCCCTCTGTAATCTGTCTGTCTGGCACGCACGCACGCACACACACATAGGCGCGCGCGTGCGAGTAGTGGAAATGTGTAAAAAAAATTTGGAAACGTAGAAATGAACGCTGCTGCCGCTGCCCAGCAACAGGGTGGCTCGTGCACGCAGAGGGTCGCCGGGGTTCACGTGGGCACGCGCTGGTACTCTACCGCCACCCCCACCCTCCTTCTCGCCGCATCTCGCGCCCTCAATGTGTAACCAGGCGTTAACGCTGTGACATATTGACCGGTAAATATAAGCCTGTCTCGCGCTTTAAAGCCCAGCGACCACGTGGCTGTCGATATGTGAGTCATTAGGAGGTGTATAGGCGAATTTTCATTCATTTCATTGACCATCTGGAGAGAATAAAGTGTGAGATGGTCTATTGTTTTCTCACAATTAGCTACTGAAACAGACCAAGAAAATGGAAAAACAAAATACACCCAGTGGAAAATATATCCGTAATGTTATAATAATATTAATTATTAATAAAACTATTAATAATAGGCTACTATAGGTCCAAAGGCTCGCGATGAATCTGAAGGACAGATTAGCTACCTCATTTTTCAGGTAAGCCAACTTTAACTCATGGTGCAGCTCATGCACAAAATCTTGCTGTCATAGCAGGTCTGTGATGATAAACGATCCTATAAAACTAGAGCTGCAACTTTTTATTACTGATTAATTTGCCAGTTGTATTTCATTATAATTTCCTAAAACCCAAGTTGACAACTTCAATGTGTTTGTCAATTGAAGTATTTTTTATATAGCCCAATAATTTGCTTTCACATCTAATCATTTCAGCTCTACATCAAACCAGTAAATCAAGCCACACATGCACGCAAACATATAGAAACGCAGATTGTCTGTGAAAGCCTTGTAAAGCATTATGGATGAAATCCAGACTCTTGGGTGCTCTGCCATGTGAGTGTGTGCTCTGTGTTCACGGTCTGAGTGAAAGCATACTGCGAGGTCCATCTGCCCCATAGCCCCAGAAAGCTGATGACATGTCACAATAGATCAGATCATCAGCATCTCCTTGACTTTATTCACATACACACACACACACACACAGAAGCAGAGGAAGAATACTCTTTATAGTTTAGGAAAACTAAAATGCATGCTGGTTAATGGGTTGATGTTCTTTTATACAGTCTTTGGTTGCATGTTGACTAATTAGAGGTGTCAACAATGAATAAGAGATACACTCAGAGCAGCTGGACACACATAGCAGTGCAACATTTTACAATTAATGCAGTTTGATTGTGTGTTTGATTGAAGTTTGTGATTTTGAATTTAAATTACACGTTGTGCCCTGTGTATTAACTGGATCCACCACTGACTGTGAATATAGTGGTTGTCATAAACATCGTTCTTGTATAGTAAAGTGCCCATACACAGCTTTATCAGTGTGAATGTGGGTAGTTACAAATTTGAACTAGTTGTGTCTCCATCCAACAACGGGGTGCAGGACAGCTACCCATAATTACCACAGAGTCCTGCTGGTAAGGTAAAGGCTGCTGGGAGTCTGCGCTCTAGCCAATCACAGTGAACTCAGGTAAAACTTGTTACCATGGTGACATTCTCAGCTTTATGCCAGAGGTGAAGAGCTGAGCAGCAGTTAAAGGCACAAATCACACCATTTCTAAGACGGAAATCAAATTGCTAAGCAGGGGCTCATTCGTGCATTCATTTTGCCCGTCTTGCTCTTGTAATCTCTTCATGTTCCCTTTTGCTCTTGTAATCGTTATTATAAGACTGCCAGCTGCTAACACGATGCTGCATCTAAGTCTCGGCAGGGAACAAATTGGCAGATTGAACCTTTTTAATTGAAAATTGAATCTGTTCTGTAATCAGTTTGAACTGCTGGAGCATCTCTTTGACAAACTGTGAAGCATTCGAGTTCATGCCACCTCAAGTTTTTCCCAGAGATGGAGTTGGCACATCAACACTTACTGACTGGCTGGCTGATTGATTGAAAAACAAGAGAGCAAAGAGAGTGAACACTGGATTCTCTGTTTCCACTGCAACTCCCTCGCTCCGCTCCTCCTTTCAACATGGCACCTCTTTACATCTCACCATAGCAACTGTGGTGTGTGTGTGTGTGTGTGTGTGTGTGTGAGGTGAATCTCATGGTTCCTCAGCCACCACGCGTCTTCGTGACTCGAGGCACGTTCAGATGGTTTTAGTATTAGCTCTGAAGTGCCAGACACTGAAAGCAGTGATCTCATTAGACACGGGGATTTCAGTGTGGCAGTGGGAGAGAAGCTGTCCAGCCAAGTATTTGGTTGCATTTGGCCGCAGATGTACCAGGCCAGTGGAAAAGTGTGAAGAAGTGGTTTCTTGAAATTAAGTTAACTGTAGGAACATTAGCCTACCACCAGTGCAAGAAGAATATTCCCAAAACTCTGCAAGAGCAGGGTTGTCTTTCTTTCCTTCTTTCTTTCTTGTTCCCTTTGGTTTCCTCTTAAAATTATAGTTTGACATTTTTGGGAAATGCACAGATTTACTTTTATGCCAAGAGTTACTGTACATCATCTTAGCTTAGCTTAGCAAAAAGAGTGGAAACAGCTAAACCAGCTTTATCCAGAGGTAACTAAATCCACTTACCAGCACCTCTAAACTTCCAAAATTATCTTTAGATGGTGCTGGTAAGAAGAATTTGTTATTTTTTTACAGAGCCAGACTATCTGTTTATCTGTTTCCAGTGTTTGTGCCGAGCTAAGCTAACCTGCTGCCGGTATCTTCACATTTAGCATACAGACAGTGAGAGTGGTATCAATATATTCATCTGACTCTCAGCAAGAAAGTGAATAAACATATTTTCCAAATGTTAATTTATTCCACACTGTCAGACAGTATATATTCTCTCAGCTTTCAACTCTTTCCAACTGTTGATTGAAGCCATGTGATTTTACATTTGCATACAAACCCAAACCCATGCTTTTATGGCTGCACCATTGCGTCAAATGCAAATCTTTCCCAAAATTCAGCCAGAGAAGTTGAGTATTTTTGGAAACATTTGGATCTCCACTTGAATCTAAAATACTTCTGTGGGTTTGAACAATGTCTGGCTGCACAGCTTGACTTTGTGATGACCGGCCCATCGTAGCCCGCTGCATGTTAATAGGTTATAAGA
This sequence comes from Micropterus dolomieu, assembly GCF_021292245.1. NCBI lineage: Eukaryota > Metazoa > Chordata > Actinopteri > Centrarchiformes > Centrarchidae > Micropterus > Micropterus dolomieu. Next base: position 18,045,516 of record NC_060158.1, on the reverse strand, counting down.
ATTCCTGTCCATCTGTACCGCTCTGTCCACTCTCTTGTCGTTCTCTGTCTCTCTGCCTCTGCCTATGTGTATGTGCATCTTTCTCTGTAGATTGCCAAGTACAGGAGAAGTGCCTGACCTGTCAGCCTCTAACCTATTGCTCTAAATCCTAATCTAATCCTCACTCAGTCTCGGTCACCAGAGCGCATTAGTCAGTCACTCAATGTGCCAAATCCTTCATCGCCATAGTCTGATTACACGGCAATCTTCAGCTCTTGTTCTGATTTCTTTGACAATTAATCACTTAGGCCTTAAACATGAACTACAGCAGGGTTGTTTTTTTTTTTTTTTGCTGAGCCTGACTTTTCCACAAATCAGCTCTCTAGTGAAAACAAATTTTTATTGTGTCTAATTCAGCAGAAATTATGGTGAATGATATGGTGGCATAACAGTGTTCCCCGACAAAACTAGCCTGGTACAGCCTTAAGGCATCTCTGCAGAATACTTTAGGGATCCATTTCAATTATTAATGCTTCTGCCTCATCCTTGGTCCACAATCTTTATCAAACAAAACACAGTCAATACCTTGAGGTTAACTCAAATCTTGTGTATACAAGCCTTTGTTTGTCATGTGTGGGACACACTCCTACACTTGTCTGTCATTGATGCAATAGGCTATTAACAATAAGAATATGTTAAAAGGGGAATTAATCAACTTTACACATATAACAGTCACTTTTTCTGTCATGTGGCTTACTACTCAGCCTGTGAAAACAGCTGTATGATGTTTTCAGTGGCTCTGGAAATGTGCTTTCTTATTGAGAGTTAGGCTAGATGAGAAGATTGATATGATCGTCATATCTGTCCATTCAGTAGCTACAACGACTCACCACTCACAAAGACCAGAAATAAGAGGAAACAGCTAGCATGGCTCACTCCAAAAGTAACAAAATCTGCCAATGAGGATTAGGTGAGCTCTAGAGGTGCTGGTAGGTGCATTTCATTACTTTTAGACACGGTCAGACAAGCTGTTTCCTATTGTTTCCCACCTTAAGCTAAGCTAACAGGTGGCTGGCTGTAGCTTCATATTTAATGGACAATGAGAGTCCATTGTCTGAGAATGGTATCCATCTTCTCTTCTCATCTAACTTATAGCGAATAAGCATGTTTTCAAAAATGTTGACCCATTTCTTTAAAGACATGGGTGTTAACCAGGAAGCTAAGGGGTCTGATAAAAAGACACAATGGAGTTGAATAATGGGAAGCATAGCGTCAAGGGTTTTTGGAACTCAAAAGTCAGGATATCTCGACCTTTGGTTTTGACCATTCTTTCTTTAATCTGACTGCAAGTCCCCCAACTTTATAGAAGTGCCATACTGCATTGCCTCTTTAATGCCTTTTTGTGTCTGACTGACAGGGAGGCATTCACTGACCAGGCGCCATCATCACCACAACCAATCATTTGTCAATAAGGAGGCTTTGAACACCAGGATGGTGCTCAGTGATGACTCGGCAGAGAGAGAGCACTTGATTGGAACAGGCCTCGGGCTCGGGGCCAAACTCCCACTCAGCTCCACCAAACATCACCATTCTCATAAACATGCCCACCTAGACTTGGTAGAGGAGGACCCACCTGTGGGGGAGGAGCTCACTGCCGGAGGGGCGGGTCCAGACCAGCCCGCAAACCCTATGTCCGATGACGTCATCACCGTGGAGTTTCACAGCCCTGCGCCGGATATTGTGCCCTCTGATGTTGCTCTGGATTGGGCCAAAGCCCCAAAACCCCAGAAGCAAAAAGCAGGAGACCCTACTGCATGGACACTTTCTGACTTTTACGACTACCTGTCCCCTGACAACGACGTCTCAGCATTAGATACGACTCCAGAACCTGAGCCCACCGTGTCACCCCCAGCTGACATGGAGGACGAGAATCCACTCCTGGCTGGTTCTCCTGCTGTTCCTAACAATGTGAAGCCTAACATGGATAGTGGACCCTCCTTAACAGCTCCTCCCATGCCAGGGCTGAACAAGGATGATGGGTTAGGCTTAGGTGGCGCCATGGGCACTGACGGCTGCAGGCTGGGCTTTGTGCGCTCTGGACCTGGGGTGTGTGTGTCTCAGTGTGACATTGAACCCAATTTCTGCTTCAATGGAGGAGTGTGCACCGTGGTGGCAGGAATGGGAGCTTTCTGCAGGTGAGAAAAACACACTTAAACTGCACTGACTGGCTTGTTGTCATTGGCTAAACTGTAAGGGGGATTACACAGTCTTCCTTTTTCTTATCAACTTTAGTAATGAAGAATGAGGAAATGTCCGTTTTGTATAGCATTTACAAGCTGGCAGTGACCTTTTAGTGGACAACTGGTACACATGCATATTTACAGTATGAGTGGCAGCAGGGGTGTTTGGGGAGGTTGTTAGGTGCTGTAACATTCAGTTTTTAATTTGTCCTGTTGGGACGATTCCCAATAAGTTCCCTCTCCAACACAAAAGAAAAGATTTAGGACACTTCAGACAAGAGTAGTGAAACACAGACACGCACATAGATACAAGGATGGCTTAATGTGTCATGAGGGTTCGTCAAGATCACAGCAGGGTCACCAGAGGATTAGCTCAGTTTTGGAGGCAGGGGGTAACGAGTGTGTGTGTTTGCGGGTGTGCTCATAGGCTGGTGGCAGCTGATGTACACACAGTATGCAGACATCGAAGGTATCAGGATGATGACAATGTAGTAGCGTCTGGGAGGAACACATATAAATAAAAACATGTTCACCACGCCTTGATAACACCATATGTCCTGTGTAAGCTTGTAGGTAAACTGTTGCTCATCTCATCAGACCTGCTGAGTAGTACATACACACACACACACACACACACGGACACGGACACACACACACTTCAAACAAACGTTCAAACACTTGCACAGAGAAGGACAGGAATATGGAAAAGAGACAGACATATGCACGCACGTCCTGATACTTTGATCCCATTAAAGGCTAGGCTGAATGCCAAATCCCTGCTTGGCAGGACAGACCTCAGGACACCATGTCATCAGCTCAGAGTACCATTTTACACTGTTTTTACTTTGGCTTACATGCTGTGGCTATAAATATGGTAAACACACTAGTGCAGTGAGTACACACTCCTATTAAACCTCTTGGCCTTTAGGTTTTGGCAGGTCAGGAGAGAGGAAAATTGATGCCAAGCGCTATTACATTGATCCAAAAGGCCAATATTGCTACTTTGTGTCTCTTTGCATCCAGGTGCAATGTGCAGGACTACATCTGGAACAAAGGCACGCGCTGCGATTGGGCGGTCACAGAGTTCCAGGTGATGTGTGTGGTGGTGGGCGTGGCCTCCCTGGTGCTCATCCTCCTCTTCATGATCATTGTGTTCTTTGCCAAGAGACTGCACCGCCTCAAGAATGAGAACAGGCGCCTTCGCAAACGCAGGTGTGTGTGTGTGTGTGTGTGAGTGTGACCGGGAGGTGAGAATGTAAAAATATGAGGCGTGTGTCAGTCTAACTCCTGTGAGATTTTACAATCTAATGAAATCAAATGATGAAGAGAGCATAGCGAGAGAGAAAGTGAGGGAGAGAGGGGAGAATGGAGATAAATGGAGACGAAGACAAGCAGTGAACCATGAGAAATCTAATCAAATCAAATTTGATTTTATAGTCACAAGCCACAGTTTAGTCTTTAGGGTTGATCTAATTCCCTTTAGTATCCACTGAATTATCTCTTATTTCTTAGACTATGATGATACATTTTTGTGTGGGATGTGTGTGTGTCTACTAAAGGTTTTAACCCCAGTTTCGCACTGTGCAGAGCACTGTAGATAAATGTGCACCTGGAGAGATACAAATGCACAGAATAAAAAAAAACATTTTAACTGCAAATATTTATCACACAAATCTCTTTTTTCCCTCCTGCAGTAAGTACCGCGCACAGAGCAGCGAGCCACAGACGGATGGCCTCTCAGTTTCCACAACAGCCGACGGCTCGCAGCCAAACGTAAGGAAACTGTGTGACACCCCTCCGCCCGCTCCCCAAGCTCACACTCACAACCTGGCGTACTATGACAACATTATCTGTCAGGTACGCCCCAAATCTCCCAGTGTTTATTCTCCTTTTTCTCTCCCTCTGTTCATCTTCTTCGTGTTTCTGTTCCATCACCTGCATCTGCGATTTCTTTTTTCTGTAATAACCTCCATCTGTTTTCCTCTTTGTTCATGATATCCTCTCCTGTGTTATTTCAGCTTACATAGTGATTTAATCTTTGTATCTGTCTGGGTTTTTCTGTCTCTGTGCATGGCCATCTATGTGTTGTGATCCACAGTACTAACACCCAGCTCCCAAGGGTGTAGGTTTTGTTTCAACATTGGAGGGGACACATATTAAGCAGGGGTCTTTTGAACCTCCCCTACAACATTTTGAGCATCAGACACTTCACTTCCTGCATTCTGGTGAATTTTTTTGTACAAATCTCTACCTTTTCTGCATCAATCTTTACTTATGTAAAGGGAAATAAAATTCAGGTGACTATTAAAAATTTTAAAATATAATGTAATATAATGCAGTAAGGCTGTATTGCTTTCAAATATGTTGCCCCTGTAGAAGAACTTGTCTTATTTAATATCATTCCCACTGAGTCAACATACATGTAGGCATGATTTTGCCTTCCCTCCTCTTTTGTGTCTTTTGTAACCTTTGTAAATGATCTTTTCACATCAATGATAAATAAATCCCTAATTTTTGTAATATAATATTTTGAGAAGAAAATCAAAATTGAATGATAATAAAGTCATAATACTCTTTTAATCTACCTGCACTATACTCCGCTGTACATTGGTCTACATTATTGCTCTGCTGATATGGTACTATGCCCTTCAGATCATCTGACACACACAGAAACCCATTTGGGATTGTACTGGATGATACAACTGCGCTTCATTTTCTCATAATATTATGACTTAATTCTCGAAAATCTCAGATTACTATGATTTTTTTGTGGCCCAAATACTCCATCGTAGTTGACAGGCTACAATTTCTGCCTTTTTCTTTGTTATTCTCTTTCTAATTTGCGACTGACTGTTAACTGTTTGTACTCCAAATACACTGACAAGACACTGAGAGACAGTTTATATTTAAATCTTTTGATCATAATTATTGCTAGGGACAATTCATTATCTAGTCGCTGGATATTTAATATCCCAAACACAAAACCTAATACTACGCCCTTGACAACCACTAACGTCTCATTGGGATTTCCAGTAACACTTGTGAATGCACAGTATGTGTGTGTTTAATGCTTTTCACATTCACCGATCCCCTCAGAGGCCATCAACAACCAGCTACACCTGGGAATATAAACCCAAAAACCCTTATAACCACTTCCAGGTAAGCAGAGTGGAAACGTCCACATTGCCTGCAGCAGTTTCCCTCCCTGGCTTTGCTTTGACCTTACCCACTGTGCAACCACTAGATGCCAGATTTTGGATCTCCTTTTAGCTGCAAACCTCACCTCCCCAAACGCTTCCTGCATCTCAACTCAGCTGTGTAGCACATAGTCTGTAGGTGAAATGATTAATCACCTCCTGCAATGTTTCCTGCAGCCAGTTGTTCAGAGGTGTTACGTAGTCACCGCTGTGTGATTAAAGAGTAAGTTCCCACATTTGCTGCCTCTCTTACCTGTGCCTTTGCAGCTTCCTGAGAAGCTCAATGAGGAAACCGAGCCTCCATTTTGTTGCTCGCTTCGCTCTTGTGCCCATAAAGCTCAGACAGACCGCCATTTTATAGTCCCTGTGAGCAGGTCTCCCCTTTTCCACCCAATTCTCTTCCAAAGGTTGTGCATGTAGTGCTTCTATAAAGTGAATTTCATTCTGTAGCAGCATGGGGAGGGGGGGATTGTGTTTGCAGGCAGATTTATGTGTGCCCCTGTTTGGTATTCATCAATCATACTTGTCTACTGGGTTACTATGCTAAAAGGGTATATAAGGTTACTAAGGCATGGTTAAAATTTTAATCTCAATAAACAATGATGTAACAGAGATAGACAGCCTATAAAGTCTATGAGATCGACAGAACAAAAGCATTTTGCTCCCATGACTTTAAGCTTTTTGAGCTTGTTGTCTCTGGTGTGAAAGAGTGTTTAGTGATTTTTGTCCAGCAGTAGCCAGTGTGACTGATCGATGCTCTACTTACTGCCCGTTGTGCCTATGACCTTCATATGTCTGTAAAATGCCAATGTCAATCAATGGTTGAACATTTACTAACTGTACACAGGCACAGTAGTTTTGTGGTCAGACGAACACAGCTCTTTCGCTGATAATTGCATGCATTTACTGCATTTAACACAGATGCACTATGCAAACACAAGCACACACTGGTGGATTTCCAAAATCATCTATTCGTTTTACTCCATTACCCATACTTGGCTGGGCTAAATGAAGTGAACAAATTGTGACTTGCTTTTTTTATATATATATATGCCACCGCTCTCAGAACTCTGCTGGCATTTCAATGCAGTGGTTATAGATGACACTATGCTATGCTCTAAATGTCAGGTCTAGAGGCTAAAAAGTCCTGCAGGCAGATGGTCTGCAATGCAGTGTTTTCAATACCAGAGGTCCGATTGGTATTTTTTTAAATGCTTAGACATGAAAATAAGCATACAGATCCAGTATCAGTCCCTACAGTGACCCGTATCAGTTCAAGAATGATCATCTCTAAAATGGGGAAGCGAGTTCTTGGAGATATCTGCATGACATAACTGAACTGCATATTTTTGTTACTTTTAAGTAGTCAAAAGTGCTTGGAAGTTTGATTTGCCCAATGTCCCTGCAATGTTTTTGTTATTTATTGTTCCACTATTATCTGGGGAGGATGCAGACTCCCATGTGCATCCCCCACCTGGAGTAGCCAGCCTGTTATTTTCACTGTTTGGGTAGTAGTTTACCTGTGAGAGTGAAATGCACCACAGATGTTCATGGAATCCTGCTATGTTGTGCATGTTTTGTTGAACGCTGCATTGACTAGAGCAAATATATATTTGATACACATGAAATTATATAATAACATATCAATGGTAAAGCTATTTTCCATTTTCTTCAAGGGAGCTTGGGCACAAAGAGAGAACCATTTAAGTGCAGAGACAGGTGCACAGACATACAAACATGAGGAGCTGATGCACTCTAAGGTTGCAGAACATCTATTTACCGGTGTCTTCCTGCGTGTGTATATCAAGGTGTGTTTGTACATGTAAGAGGCATGTATAAAATGTCACAAACTCTGCCCACAGGATGAGCCTCAGAAGCAGGAGGACCAAGCAAAGTCCCCACAACCCAAGGAAGAGGGGTCAATGAACATCCTCAACTCCCATTCCCCCAAACACGAAAACAACCGCCCAACCTCTGTCGTCCATGACCACGGCCACACCCCTAACAACACAGAGGAGAATGCTGAGGTAAACATGCACCAGAACAACCTGGTATAATATCACCATCTGTCAGAGTGTGCTGCTGGAGAATCAGACCAAAATATTAAATGTGCACACAAACAACAGCAACATTGTGATAGGCTAACATTGTTTACACCTTGAAAAGTGCTTATTGTGTGTTTAACAGTCCAATCAGGCCTATATTCTAAAAAAAAGCACAACATGAATTTAAGGATACATATTGAGAAGCACAATAGTCATGTTTACAAGGCTGCCATGCCGATGCTGATCATATAGTGGTGCCGCTGCCTACTTTCTTTCCTCTATCAACCTCTTACGCTGGACTAAAATCTCTGGCTTGGACCAACTAATGACTGACTTTTCTCTCTACTGATGCCCTGCCTTGGTCTTCGGCCAATGAACTCTTGCTCCTTCATTGTCTCCTCTCCTGTTTCCCCCAACCCCTCCCCTCACCTCTGCCTGCCCCGCCTTAGTGTCTCTCTCTCTCTGCCCGCATGCATTGGTGTTATCAGCGAAAAGTGTCTGAAAACGTAATATTTGCAAAAGAAGTAAGTGGAAAAAAAGTGATTCTGTATTTGCGAACTATTCATATTTGACATTGCTAATAAGTGGATATGTCTAGATTACATGAGGTCAAAGTAAATGCTTGGAGTTGATATTTGATTCTATATACATATATTACACACGCTGTGTCTTGGTTTTCAATGTGATTTATAATACTTTAATGTACTTGAGGTTCTTTTGTACTTTTTTGGGTATATATGGAGGATTATAGTTCACAGTTGTTGGAATAAATCTTTTTAATTTTATCCAGCTTGTCCCCGTGTGTTGCTGTGAGCTCTACATTTCCCCCAGTTTCTCTCTTTCTCTGCATGTCTGCACATGATGAAGCTAACTGCCTGACTGCTCCCAAGCTAATAATAACTGAATGCACGGCTGACCCTGCTTTTGTGCTACAGTAGGCTGCTCACAGATTAAACTACACAAACACTGGTGACTGTGTGCCCATTCAGCACCACGGACAGCTCTCCCAAAGTCTATACCCCTTCTGTCTTTGAGTTTTCATTGATAAGAAACAGACATGGATGTAGAAATATCTGCTCGGAGCTTTCTTTTTGTATTCCTTTGTCTGTACTTTTACTAGGCAATATTTGTTGTGTTGCAAAAATCCAACTTCACCTTTAATCTTTACTGTAACACTCACATTTTATATGCGTTCACAGTTATGGCCCGTATTAATTTCTATCCAAACTTACAATCCATTTCTCTAATTATCTGTAGATTTTTAATTTTTCACATTCTTAAATAAGTATAATTTGTTGTCCTGTTTTATTTACATGTCTAATGCTGATCATTTGTACTTGTCATCTGTCCTGTGTCCATGGGTGGATTACTTATCATCAGGCACAGGCCCACAGAGGCCCCAAAGCCAAAACTCTGTTACTGTTTTTATCATTTGGTGTTGAAAAGTCACAGACCGCAGTCAAAAGTAGAGATGTCCTTATCACATTCTTTTTTCCTGATGTGTTTTGACATTAAAATTTGTAGCTCTGCTTCAAGTGACCAGTATTAGAGGTTTCTTTAAAATGGCTTCCTGTAACATTTGTTTCAGAATGCTAAATTGTCCAATGGACTTGTGTCAGTGAGGATAGAACAAAATGCTGATGTTCAGGAAGTGTTTTCAACCTTTATCAGAACCTCAGAGATCAAGGATCAAGGTCATTTTTTTATCATTATACAACATAAGGTTGTACAGCAAAAAGAGGCTATAATCAATATTTTTGTATTAACATTGAATCACTTGACTGCTCTTATGTGAAATGAGCTGTTTGTAGCTGTTGTTGAACCTACAGAGACTTGTCACCCGATTCTGCAGTTCCTCTCAGCTCTAAAGAGCTTTGTAGCATGTTTCAGCTCATTGTTTTGGTCTTATAGCCCCAGCTTTACTGTTTTGGTTCACTCTCAGCACTCTCATAGCATAGTGGTACATTTTGTAGCTATACTGAATTTAGTGGAACCTAAAAACACAGTTAAAAGGGGAGTGACTTTTAGAATAACGTTCACCCAGATTTCCAGATGTTTTCTAACAACTTTGTCATATTAACTTAAAAGGAAACAATATGTCAATGTTCACAGCTCGTTGCCACTGCCCCCAAGTGGCTTATAAATGTTGTTGCAGATTTAAGACGTCGTGTCTGTGGCCAGGGGCCTTATGTCTCATAATTCATCCATGCCTGTATTTCTTTGTATATTTTTATTTTTATTATTTTTGCCTTTGTGACTGTCCCTGCATTGTTGCATCCTTCTCTACTTACCGTATTTCCACATCAGGATGGAGTGACTATTGGCCTGGAAGTGCTCCTCCCCAAAGACGCCAAGCTCCATGCAGAGACCAGCCCGCCCCTTCAGTATGACGTCTTCCTCTACAAGGTTGCCGGGAATGGAGACTCCGCCTCTCCCAGCCATGCCCCTCCCACTCATAGCGCCAACTCTTACTCCTCCTGTCATCCAATGCCCAAATCGCCCAAAACACCTAAAACACCCAAGTCGCCCAAGGTGCATAAGTCATACAAATCACCCAAACACCTATCCGGAAACCGTGAACCCTTGTCTGGGAGGCACTCCTCACCTGGCCGTAACTCGTCACCTGGTCGCCACCCATCACAGAGTCGTCACTCTGCGCCTGGGTGCTATTCTTCCCCCACCTGCCATCCGTCCTCCCACCAATCTCCCTCCCACTACAAATGCATGCCCACTTCCTCCTCCACCCCACCTCAGTTACGCAGGCCCAGAGGTCGGTCACAAGCTCACGGCTCAGAGCACTCAGGCACTGGGAGAGAGTACCAGAGTGGACACATTCGTCCATCCCCCTCCTCCCCTCACCTCACCCAGCCTCCTCCATCACCATCAAGGGTGAAGTACAGCCCCGTAAGCACCCGGTCCCTGCCACCACTCTCCTGACCGGGCCACCAGCCTGCATCCATACATTCAAACGCACAATCTGTCATAATCTAATCCATCCAACAATGTGTCCTTCATGGCTCTAACTCTTTTATTAGTGATTTATAGATAATTTATCCATCCATCTATCATCCATCTGTGCACCCTGCCTCCCCACATTTATACCCAGGGGACGAACACGTCATCTGGTCTCGGTCCATGGAGCCAGAAAACTAGAACTGGGACAACTCTGCATACACCACACTCTCTCAAACAATACATGGATGCATCAAAATGCACACATAAAACACTGCGTAGTCTCTGCAGCCATACATTCACACCTTGATGTAAATAACAACCTCTCAAAGCTCAGGTTATTGCTCACACAAGCACAAAATGAACCACTACATGTGAACACGCTCTCCTAGCATGGTGCCAACGTCAGCAACTGCTGAGGACATAGTTCATAAAGGTCTCATAGAGGTCTACTACATTAGCCTTAGTGTTATCAATGGTTTATATAAATCTTTTGCTATTCACGTATGTAAGATTATTTCATGTTTTCACAGGCTTTTATAGTATGTTTTTCATGTTTCTAATCCTCAATAAATACATAATACAACAAAGCGTGCAGTATTGTGTTCTAAAGATGGAGAGAGCTAAGAGGAACAAAGACTCAAAGAGACAGCAAGCCTAAGAGAAGAAAGAGGATTTTCCTCTTGTGTTGCCAAGCTGAGTGTTCAAATACATGTAAGGGACTCTGCCGCCACCTTGTGGACCCAGCAAACACTGCAACATGAACAGGGAAACTAAGACCCCTCCTAAATATGGAGCTCCATACAGTTCAGGTTTAAAATCCTCAGTGGAATAATATATAAAAGCAGAAAATGGGTAAAATCCCACATGATAATTCTGTAACCTTTTTAATGGCCTTTGTGTCTATTTTGTCCGATCTGTCTGTGACAGTAAAGTAAAAACCATAGTGTGTCAAGTAAGGCTGTAACATTAAAGGAAAACCCTTAAATGTGAAGAAAGGCAAGTCTTATTTCTTAGGAATGCAACTTTTCATCAGTGAGGAGAATAATGTGCTTTTTTCCCTTCACTAATTAGCAATCCCTTTTTGCAGTCCAAAATAATGTCAAATTGTTTTTTGTTGATAGTTTATGTTACTAAATGGAGTACAAAAAAAGTTAAAATAAAATATTAGAAATCCTGTTTGGTATCTCAGAAAATTAGAATATTGTGAAAAGGTTCAATATTGAAGACACCTGGTGCCACACTCTAATCAGCTACCCAACCGCACCCTGGAGAGGACTGTGAAACAAAACCCATTCAAAAATGTGGGGGAGATTCACAAAGATTGGACTGCAGGTGGAGTCAGTGCTTCAAGAACCACCACGCACACACGTATGCAAGACATGGGTTTCAGCTGTCGCATTCCTTGTGTCAAGCTACTCTTGAACATGACACAGCGTCAGAAGCGTCTCGCCTGGGCTAAAGACAAAAAGGACTGGACTGCTGCTGAGTGGTCCAAAGTTATGTTCTCTGATGAAAGTAAAGTTTGCATTTCCTTTTGAAATCAAGGTCCCAGAGTCTGGAGGAAGAGAGGAGAGGCACAGAATCCACGTTGCTTGAAGTCCAGTGTAAAGTTTCCACAGTCAGTGATGGCTTGGGGTGCCATGTCATCTGCTGGTGTTGGTCCCCTGTGTTTTCTGAGGTCCAAGGTCAACCAATACCTGGTTTAAGGACCATGGTATCCCTGTTCTTAGTTGGCCAGCAAACTCGCCTGACCTTAACCCTATAGAAAATCTATTGGGTATTGTGAAGAGGAAGATGCAATACACTAGACCCAACAATGTAGAAGAGCTGAAGGCCACTATCAGAGCAACCTGGGCTCTCATAACACCTGAGCAGTGCCACAAACTGATCGACTCCATGCCACGCCGCATTGTAATTAGTAATTCAGGCAAAAGGAGCCCCAACTAAGTATTGAGTGCTGTACATGCTCATACTTTTCATGTTCATACTTTTCAGTTGGCCAACATTTCTAAAAATCCTTTTTTTTGTATTGGTCTTAAGTAATATTCTAATTTTTGGAAATACTGAATCATCACAATTAAATGAAATAAACATTTGAAATATATCAGTCTGTGTGGAATGAATGAGTGAATATAATATCTAAGTTTAACTTTTTGAATGGAATTACTGAAATAAATCAACTTTTTGATGATATTCTAATTATATGACCAGCACCTGTATATCTAAAGCTAAGTTTGCTTAGTGACAAACAATGTTTAGTTAGAAATGGCATTGAAGAGTGGGAACCACCCCAGCATCTAAATTGACCAAAATGACATCTGCAGGTAAGTTTTTCAGTTGCTTAATGTGCTGCACCTGACTAGTTAATGAGCTGAACGTTGAACGTGTGTGTTTAGTCACTCATTTAACAAACTAAACTGCAGGATAAGATGTTTGTAGTGTGTTTGATAAGAAGTAGGTTTGTGCCTCTCATGCATCTTTTTGTACAACACAAGAATAAAAGTAATGCATTATTTTCTACAAATAGAATAATAATTTAAAGTAACATCATCATACAACTGATGATTCAAATTTTTATTTTACCTTTATCTTGTATAAGCTATGCAAAGACATGTACTTTCTACCATCTTAGTTCAGATTAGGAAAAAGAGGTGCAAATTGTAATTATGTTCACAGACAGAATGTGTTTTTTTTCATCTGGGCAGTATTTGAAGATTGTGGAAACACCTTCAGAACAGGAGTGAAAGTTGTTAAATGACCCCTGTGGGACCCTATCATGAAACCAAACACATAAAATATACATATTTATGTTCTAATTTTCCTCAAAGGAGAGCACAAGTGGTTTATAGAACAGATATCCTGTAGCAGCAAAAAACATGCAATTAAATTCAGGTGGACTTTGAAACATGAAAACACACTTACCAACTGTTATTGATTAAACAGCATCCAGTTCAGACACAGAATGGAGAGAATGTGTTATTCTCTTTGAATGCCTTTATATGCTGCTAGTGTCTCCTGCACTGTTTCTCGTGTTGTAACTGTATTATTTATGATGTGAGGGGCAGTGCTTTTATCAGTTTGATGTTCACAATGTGGATCGGCTTAGCAGGCACTTCTGTTTCTTTAGGCAATTCAAATTAAACCTCTACATATTGCCCACAATGTGACCTCCTCCTCCACGGTGGTTAACAGCTGTAGGCTGCAGTGGCTCAGCTCTTTTGTTCTCTGACTTTTTCCTGGATGAAAAGCATCTTCCCCTTCCAGTTGAAACAGGCGAAGGTGAAGTTATCCTTCCTGCTGTTCTCATTCATCAGAAATAGGCTGTGTTGACATGAAAACAGTTACTGACAGGTTTTAAAGTGGAGTGTCTGTATCTCTCGGTAGCACTCAACTCCACTGAAAGCTCACAAGCTCTCCTGGTGTGCTTCACCTGCAAGGTGCTTACAGTGTGTCCTCAGTATGTCCCCAGTTGTCAGGGTTTTTTTTAGCTGTTGAGCATTGAGAAAGTTTCTCTACAAGGACCCAGAAAGATCAGTGGTTTGATTTTATGGTGAACCTGAAAGTAAAACAGCCCTTACTTGGATATAGGATTATGTTTTTCTGGAAATCGTGTTTCTACATGAGTGCATGAAAGAATATAAAGATTTGACTCAACCTTTTTCTTACAATTTAGCTGCAGTAAAAGAAATGACACACATCTGTGGGTCTGTAGATGACCTGGTCCTCCTTTAAATCCATGTATACTCATGTATGATAGAATAAACAACATCATAAATTTACAGAACTTAACATTAAAAAGTTGGTGGTTAATGGTAAAGGTAAAAAGCTATTTAAATAACACCAAGAGTAATTTAACACCAGCTGAAAATCGTAGTTTTCGCTGACCTCTAGTGGTTTAACATCTCCACCTTGCTGCAGTGACATAGAAGTGTACTCCAGGGAGTCACACTGTGACATCACCATTGGGTGTGGCCAGAAGTGTCCCCTGTTGCATCTGAAACCACACCCAACGATATGGTGTGAAACAGGCTTAAAACTTTTAGTCAGAGAAGGCAGAAAAACACTGCATTTTATCCTGGTGTTAAGTTACTATTTAATAAGCCTCCAACGATGTGTCTTGTAGACACTATAGTACATTGCATTATTGAAATGCTTTACAGAAAAGTAGGAACCATGAGCAGACAGTAAAATGAACTACATAGATAAACTACATAACAAACCTAAAATACTTAAAGCACATTGCAGAAGATAAATGGTTTGAGCAAATAGTACAAATAATACAAAAATATACAGGAAATAGGCTACCACATTCTTGCTGCCATTTTTTTTCCTCAGAGGAGAATCTTGCAGTCTCTACAAGTCCAGCAACACACTAAAGTAAGACCACAAACTCTGGTCCTGTTATCTTAGCAGGGTGTATGTGTGGGGGTCAATCTGGCAATGATTTCTCTGCCTGACTTGATTAGAGTGCACGTCAAAGGAGACCTTTTTTCCGGATTTTGTCCTGTAAAGAGGTCAGTTGAAGGAGCAGTACAGTCTGCTTGAACTATTGGCTCATTTAAAAATAACCTGTAAAATATTTGGAACAAAGGTGAGATCATCCACAAAAATGTCATACATGTTCACAAATCGGTGAGCTGAGAGATTTGTCATAGATAGTTTCTGTCCACATCCACAGTTTTCCCTGTGAGTGAGTGAGTGTGTGTGCGTGTGTGTGTGTGTGTGTGTGTGTGTGTGTGTGTGTGCAGCTCCTGTATGAACCACTGAGCGGCAGCGTCGTCCCACAGTCCCGGCATGCACTGCTACTGTGGATACAGATACTGTAAGACCCCCTGGCACTTTGAAACCGCTGATCTGCATCTTCATTAGCATTCACTCTGTGTCGACTGAGGGAACGGGTGCTGATTCAACATGATGCTGTGATAATTGATATTGTTATCAAGTAGATATCTGGGTGATCTCTGATGATCTCAGATGTATTTAAAGCTCTGCAGGGGATGAGAGCTGGGATAGGTGTGTGTGTGTGTGTGTGTGTGTGTGTGTGTGTGTGTGCCTGCGTGTGTGTGTGTTTGCAAGAACTACTAGAGTGCATTGCCTGTTAGCAGCTTCATTACTGCTATAAAGTATTTTTGCTGACTCAAAACAGATGTAATTTTCCCTTACTTGCTCCCACTGTGCCTTCCCTTCTTTCTGTAATATATGCACACACGCACACAACACACACAAGTCTCCTTGAGATGCTTTCAGAGCAGATGAAGGTTTTTATAATTAGTGGAATACCCACACAGTGCTGTGAACTGACTGCAACACCCTATTCAACTTTTAATCATTTTTGACAAAGCTTTGATTCATCAGTTGTTTACTTTCCGGCAGCAAAGAAAAGATTGTGCCTAATGTAGAGTACAGACAGAGTTGATGTATATATTCTTCACCTTCAATAGATACATTAACTCTATATTTGTATATAACATGTTTTTTTTAAATGATACTTTAAGAGACCCCCCTACTCACTGTCTCCCTCTCTTTTTGTGTTGTTGCATTTGTGCCTGCTCTTCTCTGTGAGTCTGGCAAAATGGCTTTCTATTCAAGAGTGAGAAATGTCATCACTTTGTGGTGCGTGCGTGGGTGTGTGCAAGAGAAGTGATATCGTAAAGGATCATTTCACCCAAATCATAAAAAAATATATCTTCCCACGTATACACACACTGGTATCTAACGATGCAAATAGTTTGGGTTTTATTTGTCTTTATTTGATCAAATGTCACTTTTCTTTTATGCTTTGAGCAGCACAAAGACAACTGTATTCCTCTCCTTTGTTTTTGAGTTGTGACAGAAGTCTGGGCAGCACATAGATATAGACCTAGATCTCAACAGTTAAAACAATCTGCATACCTAGATAACACTATGTTTCTTATATTCATGTATTTGTGTGATTTAAGTGGACTGAAGTCATATTCTATATTTTTTTTATTGTCATCAAGTCCCACAAAAAGACCAAAGGCAACAATGAATTGATCCTGCTAATAAGTAGCCTGATATATCATCTATTTTGAGTTAAATCCCACATACACCATCCAGTTGCCTGAATGCTCACTAATACACCAAATCTGTATTAATCCACATTTGAAAATGAGTAACATTATAGCTCAGCCATCTTTAGAAATGAAGCATATACTTGTTATGCGTTTCTGAAGACATACGTCTTCAGTAGGAACAACCTGCGAGCCACAGACCGAGTAGGGAAGGGAAGTAGGAAAGTACTGAGACATGGACAAAGACAAAAGTATAGAATATCACTAGCGTAATCGTTTAAGACACATTTAACCCCCCCAGCACACAGATAATGTAACCAAGTGTCAAAGATCAGTGAGTAAGATCAATTAACCCTCACTTCTTCCTTCAGTCTTGTCCTCCTCCTCCTCTCTACTGCTTCTTCTCCTTTTGCCGCTGTCGTTTTGTTTTTTTCACCTGCAGTAAGGTCCCTCTCTCCCTCTCTTTACCCCCCTCCGTCAGCCTCCCCCCTTGGCTTCCATATTGATTTACTCGACATCCCGTGGTCACATTCTTGTGGCGCTGGTTTCCGGCTGAAAACCGCTGACATTTACCTCCCAGTCACAACACGGCTCATTTAGACCCGACAAAAATAGTGCACGCTTTTACAGTATGCTGACGCTGTGTAGGATGATTGCAGATATTTTGAACATTGCATAGTCTAATGACCCACTTTTCTATTTCTGAGAAGTGAGTCAAAGGCCTGAGTGCATTTAGTAAGTTCTAAACAAAACTATTAACATGTTGGACGATCTTTGATCCCGAACTTTCCCTTCACCTTGTTCCCATTTCTCCTACCAACTCCACTTTTTCTTACATCTGTTGGTCCTTGTTACCATGGAGATACCTCGGATCCAAGGTGGGCTTTAATTGAGGAGAAAGAATACGAGACAGAAAGATACAATGAAAGGTAATGAGAACGACAGACTTTGTAAGGTCAAATAAGTAGAGGCACAGTGCATACACACACACACACACACACACACACATATAAAATATATCTGAGGGCAGGATAGGAACACCTGTGGAGAGGAAGGTGGGGACCCAAAGGCTGCACCCTGCTCTCACCCAGTGGTGCTGGCAGGAAGGAACCCAAATTTACCAACGTGGGTGGGAGGCTTCACTCACACACACGCACGTACGCGCACACACGCGTGCTCATGAGACGCAGGTGTGCACAACTGGGAAGGGCTCACCACAGCAGGACCACCGGCAGTGAAGCTTAGAGGGATGCGCGGCGACAGCCGAGCATATGAAGTTAATAGCAGGGTTCTTCTCTCTGTCCCCATTTAGTCCTTAAAAATGCCTCTTACTGCATTAGAAAATATACTAGACATAAATATAAATATCTATACTTAGGAATCACTTACTTCCCATGGGGTTGTGAAAGCTTGAAGAAATGTATGTACATAATTTAAAGATTTGAGTCACTTGTGTAGCTTTTTCCTCTCAAAATAATGTGCCATGACAGAAAGAAAACATTATGCAACGCATGATGCAGTGCAAAAGCCTGAGTCAGAACAATCAATTCACAAGTGACTCCATTTTAGACTGTGATTGTATTCAGTCTAACAAAAATAACCTAATATTCTCTTTCTGGTGAAAAGATTAATTCAATTTATTCCTTGTGTTAACTGACTCGAGAGCTTATATAAACACTTTATAATATCATTGCCCACTGATACTGAAATTGGTGTGAAATTGCATTAATAATCTCTCATTTCCCTCTTCTCTCCTGTTTAGTGACTCGCTACCATCACTGCTCGAGTTATGACCGGCTGTCTGGCTGAGGGAGTTAATGTGTTCAAGAGCCAGCTGTCCCTCAAATAACACACTCAATAATTCATATTGCAAGGAACACACACTCACAGACTGATCTCTCTGTGTGTGCGTGTGTTGAGATGCAGGTCAGTTCAACACTTTTTGTGTAAACTCGGCAAGGAAGTAGCAACATAAGTGCTGACGAGTCTTCACCGCAGAATCTTTGCTTGCTAAGGAGGCAATAAAAGAATGTGTATGTGTGTGTGAGAGAGAGACAGAGATGGTCACAGAAGGTGTGTGTGGAAAGGAATAGGAGAGAGGCTGTGTGTGTGTATGTCCTCTTTACTAATGGAAATCAGATCTCTCATGTGTTGAGCCAGCAGAAGTAGAGCAGTAGATCCATCATGTCAGTCTGGGGTCAAACTCACAGGCCGACCTTCACTCAGACACTCCAAGTAATTTACCCAAAATGGTTAGATTCAGCCAAAACTTGGCAATCTCTTTAATTAGCAAATGCAAATGCATTTAGGGATTAGATATCAGACAGCTCACAGATAAGAAAGCAGGCTGGTGGGAGCAGTAAAATATCTAGATTTGCAAATGTGTGTTTTCCACTGACTGGTGACTTGAGTGGGCCGCCACACAGAGGCTAGCTTGGGCATGTTTGTCTTTAAAGCAACATTATGTAAGGTGTGTTTTTTTGTGTGATTTGTCACCCCTACCTTTTCATTGTGGGCAGCTGTACGTGTGCATTTGTAATGATTACATTACAAAAACAGGTAAGTCGCGAACTTTGCTAAACCAACCAAAAATCAAGCGAAAACACAAGCCATTGCAATGTTACTTACTAGTAATAATACAATATCATAGGTGTCATTTACGCAGGCATGTCCCCATCACTTTTTGAAATAGCTGATGTTGTCCCTACCACTTATTGAAAGCATTTGTTAAAAGTGTTCTGAAAAATAGCTTGCAACAACAAATGTTAAATAACAAATGTAAGTGCTATAAGAAAGTTTTTTTGGCACAATAAGAAAACATGCAATGCAATATCCTATAGAAAAAACAGATCTGCATTGTCCAAAATTACTTAAGCAAAAAAAACAAAACAATTTACTGATTACTGCATTATATTCCATTATATTTTTCTATTCTGAATTGTCACCTGAATTTTGTGTTCCCCTTTATATAAATAAAGACATTTCCACCATAAATTGGTGCAGAAAATGTGTCCAGAATGCAGGAAATTAAGTGTTTAAGGTTGAAAATCTTCTGGGGGATGGCCCCAAAGTCATATATTTCATCAATGAATATTTCTTTTAAATAGAATTAAAATATCTTCTAGTCGTGTAGACAGGTGTGCTTGGGCGTGACCTTCAATCTGCAGTCATTTAACCAGCCACACAGTAGGTTCAGTGAGTTTTCTGCTTGTCTCCTGGGTACAATGTGTGGGTGTGCTGAGTGTGCTGCTGGCATCCAAGATAGTGTGGAACATGGCTAGGTCGGAATCTGGAGAGTTGCATGGTGCAGAGCAACCGCCACTTAGTGGAGTTACCAGAGGCCCCAGGCAGTGAGGAGGCCACAGGAGACCAGTCCATGGCGTGTTTGGCTTCGCCACACGCAGGGAACAGAAGTTGAGCACACCCAGCCACAAATATTTTATTTTTTGACCCTCAGCTCCCACCATTGAGCTGACATTTAGCTTTCTTTGCTTCGACCTTGATTTTAACCTTTGTCTTTTTTGTCTCTCTCTCGCGGACATTTTGAGCCCTTTATAGACCCTTTTCGTAAGTCCGCATTTCTGCAGACTTTGGCTGAGGGAATTGCCCACAGTTCATAGCGGTATGACGTTAAACACGGGGGTTACCAGGGGAAGCCCAGAAGCGAGAGAAGTATCACGGCAAATCCGCCTACGACCTACGCTGATGTTAAAATTGTTGAAAGTTTTCTTAACTTAAGACGGTGCATAGAACATGAAGTCAGAGGAATGCAATCACCTTATTACACACTTAGTTTATTCAACAATTTATTTTAGTTTTTGCTTAAAGAGGTGGTATTATGCTTTTTGGCTTTTCCCCTCTCCTTTATTGAGTTATGTGTCTTTTTTGTGTATGTAACAGGTTTGCAAAGTGAAAAAGCCCAAAGTCCAGCCCAAAGGGAGTTCCCATCTTCCACAGAAAGCTCTGCTCTGAACCACTTGAAAACAGCTCGTTTGTAGTCCAGCCCTTCACTTCCTTTACTTGTGACATCACAATGAAAACGCGTCATAAAGCTTGCCAAGCGGCTAGTGGGGTCAGGCACGCCCTCAAACCAAGCTAGTCTGAGCAGAGGCCCTTTGGCTCGACTCGCCTTTGTTTGGTTTTCCATTGTAGAAATGTTGTACCTGTACCTGCTTCCAGGTACTTTTTTTCGAATCACCTCACCTCCGTCGAGGTTCCAAGCAAGCTGAGGGATACTAAAATGTAACGTGAAAACACAACAGACTGCTGATTGGTCAGAGAGAATATACACTATTCACTGCATCATTGCGCGCGCCTGACAGAGGCCAGCAACAGAAAGTTTTATATTTTACAGTTTTCGTATGTAATTTCATCACTAAATCCACTTCTGAGAAGTTTTGAAGTGAGAAATCAGCTGTGTAGATTTCGAATATTGAAAGTTTTACGAGAAGTGATGAAAAATGCTTGAATATTTTCGGAGTTGAGGAGCTCCGCAAGTGGCTGCGGGGGAAGTCTGCGCCAACCCGCTTAAGGAGCGTGTGAGGCCGGCCAGCCGCCCGCTCACAGAGCCCTCTGCTCCCGCCGTCACACAGACCGCTGCAGCAACAACGGCAGAGGAAAACACAGCTGGAAGGTTTTCATACCGCTTATCTGTCTTTACATTCTGAGGAATGTTGAAACATTTTAACTTAAATCAAGAGAAAGCTGTGTGTATTGCTAGTGTGTGTGTCGCATTGAACATTACGTCGCGATGACAACAAGCTACGTACTATCTCTGGGTACTGCCTGCAATGGAAAATGGAGCAGGGCCGAGTAGAGTCCAGTCTATCAATTTGCGCTATGGTAGCAGAGAACGTCAGAACAACGGCAACAGTTCAACGTTTAGTCCTGATGGAAAGATGTGGAACAATGATGTTGTGGACTTGTGAGTAACTTACACCATCTGCTAGGTTAAGGTCGCAGTCTGAAGCGGCTTTGATTTGGATCACACCAGAGCCCTATAAAGGGCTATTAAAGGGCTCTGGATCACACTACCTTGTTTCTTACGACCCGCCCTTCTCTGCTTCTGATTGGCTAGTAGTCCTTACCTGGGAACTACGCATGTGCAACTCTCAA
Source organism: Micropterus dolomieu (assembly GCF_021292245.1). NCBI lineage: Eukaryota > Metazoa > Chordata > Actinopteri > Centrarchiformes > Centrarchidae > Micropterus > Micropterus dolomieu. Next base: position 18,023,953 of record NC_060158.1, on the reverse strand, counting down.
CAAAGATTTTGTACAAGTAAGATGCATCACTCTGTAGATCAAGCGCAGAGCGTACAACACATTGGGTGAAAAGAGGAGCTGCAGCAATGTGCAGTATGTGAAAAATATGGTGTTTTCTGAAAATTAAACCATGTAAACCTGTTCTTGTACAACCCCTAATTAAGTTTCTGAACCTGAAAATGAGCATAATACCAGCTCTTTAATGATGCAATTTGACCAACAATAGCGTATTGATTAATTACAAATATATATTGACATTTAGGCTACCTCTCCTCCACTCTGTAGGGCGAGAGCATGCAGGACTTAAAAATAAGGCAAAAACATAAAATAAAAAGTGTGCAACATGTTTCAGCGTCGCCAAGGTAACGTGATAAAGTGGCAAAGGGCTGTCCCGTTCCTGTTTACAGCATTTTGAGCCCTTGTAGCCTCTTAAACTCAATCACTTTCCAAGTGACGTCTGTAAAGTCTGTGAGGGTTCAGGGCTTAGGGTTTAGGGGGGACATTGGGATTGGGCCAAAGTGACAGAACAGCCCCAGTGAGAAGAGCAGAAAAGAAACCGCAAATCTCTCGTGAAATAACCCAGACTGTTGGCAGAAAAGTCTGTGTTAATGTACAAACCCCATTCATTTTAATAAGCTAACTGCAAAGACAGATTTCAGAGCCTTTAAGTGACAGTTTGCAAAACTGCAGTCTGGAAGTGAGACTCGTGCAAGTAAATCTAAAGGCCAGGTGAAATATATTGGCCTTATTAGTGTTTGAAAGCACTGTAGAAGGGTAGACCAGTGCTTCCAGTCTAGCATATCAAAGCACATTTATTGATCCCTCTAAATATTATCCCATTCTATAGATGCTGTACTTGAATCTATCAAAAAGAACATTTTTCGGTCAATTAGGTCATAAGTTCATTGTGTGGATTACCATGTTGAAAACTGACTAAGCTATTGATCTTCTAACACACACACACCAGGCTGGAGTTCAACGTCTTCTTTCTGCTCTGCTGCTTTAACAGGCAGCGAATCCCCCACCCGCACCCCCTTACCCTCTCTCCCCTCAAGTCCACCCCCACAAGAGCCTGATGATGTGCAAGCTCCACAGAGCAGGACTTTCAAACGATATCATTACCATTTCAAAGAACCTGCTGCCTTATGGGCCTACAAGCTGTGGCATGTTATATGGAGCAGGACATTGTTTGCCACAAACTGAATCATCCCCTTACATCTTTTTTATTTATCTAATGATAGCAACCACTCTACGTTATGCATTTCTGAGTCTGCCGTTTGTGTGTTGCTTCAATTAGAGCAAAGGCGTCGATACTGTGTGCGTATCTGCAGTTGTTACAAGGCATCCTGTGAGGCATCACTGCCACTGTCAAAAAGCCTTGTTTTTGTGCTGTCAATTACATGGCAGATATAGAGCAGAGACCAAACAGAGGGACTGAATCACATGCAGGCCTATGAGGATACATTTTCGAGGACATGATTCTCATTTGATTATTTATTGCCCAACACGGTGAGGAGGGGATCTGTCAGCCCCTCCAGCTTGAGGTTTTCTCATTTAAATACCGTTCGAACACAAACACACGCATACAGGCTTAAACGCCCAGCGGTCCCTTCTGCAACATTAATGTCCTCATTTATCCTCTTATGCACAAATGTCAACCTTTGTCAGCCTCCATCCCCACCCTCTTCCCCTTTAGTCGCCCTCAACACCTTCACCAACTCTCCACCCTGCTTGTTTCTACTCCTTTGTATTTGCCTTCTACCACATTCATTCCTCCACCCCTACATATATACCCATTCCCTCCTCTGAATTCATTCCCCACTACTCCACTATTTTCTGCAACTCACTGTCTCCAGCTCACCCCCTCCTCCTATCCCGTGTCCTGCATAGATATTGCACATTTCTCCACAATATCTGCCTCTCTTGTTTTGTTTCATTGTCTTTTCTCTCGCTCTCTCT
>NC_060158.1:17985695-18021894 GCF_021292245.1 Micropterus dolomieu | reverse complement strand
AAAACTGACTAAGCTATTGATCTTCTAACACACACACACCAGGCTGGAGTTCAACGTCTTCTTTCTGCTCTGCTGCTTTAACAGGCAGCGAATCCCCCACCCGCACCCCCTTACCCTCTCTCCCCTCAAGTCCACCCCCACAAGAGCCTGATGATGTGCAAGCTCCACAGAGCAGGACTTTCAAACGATATCATTACCATTTCAAAGAACCTGCTGCCTTATGGGCCTACAAGCTGTGGCATGTTATATGGAGCAGGACATTGTTTGCCACAAACTGAATCATCCCCTTACATCTTTTTTATTTATCTAATGATAGCAACCACTCTACGTTATGCATTTCTGAGTCTGCCGTTTGTGTGTTGCTTCAATTAGAGCAAAGGCGTCGATACTGTGTGCGTATCTGCAGTTGTTACAAGGCATCCTGTGAGGCATCACTGCCACTGTCAAAAAGCCTTGTTTTTGTGCTGTCAATTACATGGCAGATATAGAGCAGAGACCAAACAGAGGGACTGAATCACATGCAGGCCTATGAGGATACATTTTCGAGGACATGATTCTCATTTGATTATTTATTGCCCAACACGGTGAGGAGGGGATCTGTCAGCCCCTCCAGCTTGAGGTTTTCTCATTTAAATACCGTTCGAACACAAACACACGCATACAGGCTTAAACGCCCAGCGGTCCCTTCTGCAACATTAATGTCCTCATTTATCCTCTTATGCACAAATGTCAACCTTTGTCAGCCTCCATCCCCACCCTCTTCCCCTTTAGTCGCCCTCAACACCTTCACCAACTCTCCACCCTGCTTGTTTCTACTCCTTTGTATTTGCCTTCTACCACATTCATTCCTCCACCCCTACATATATACCCATTCCCTCCTCTGAATTCATTCCCCACTACTCCACTATTTTCTGCAACTCACTGTCTCCAGCTCACCCCTCCTCCTATCCCGTGTCCTGCATAGATATTGCACATTTCTCCACAATATCTGCCTCTCTTGTTTTGTTTCATTGTCTTTTCTCTCGCTCTCTCTCTTACTGCTTGGGGATCCTCAATTGACATCATCACTCCTACAGTTACCATGGTTTCAGGGGAAAGGGACTGTAATAACTGTTTGGATCAAATAGACAAAGCTTGGTGCTGTTGTATCTCACAAAAAAAGGGGATGAAGACATTCAAAGGAATTATTCTTTATTACAGAATCCAGACTAGTTTGTGGGTTTAGGTGAACATGTGACGTGTGTGTGTGTGTGTGTGTGTGTGTGTGTGTGTGTGTGTGTGTGTGTGTTGTCAGGTCAGTGTTAATGATGGCTCTGTGTGAATGAACAAGTTGTTGTCGTACAGGTCTTCATCCAGGTCGCCTTCCTCTTCGGTGAAGTAGGTAGGGAACGGAGGATTGAGCAGGGTGGAGCTCCTGGTTGGCAGTATGGTATCTCTTAGCTGAACACACAAAAACACTTATTGTAATAGCTGTGCTGAAACAATTAAGTGACAGAAAATGTGTTTCTAGGTGCCAACAGCTCTGAAAATAGTTGGCATTAAATCATTTATCAAGCAAAAATGCCAAGAATTTGCAATTTCCACTTTCTCAAATGTGACGATTTCCTTTTTTTGTGTTTGTTTGTGTGTTTTATTTCTTTTTGATTAGAATATCTTTGGGTTTTGGACTGTTGGTCGAACAAAACAAGCCCTTTGGAAATCTCACTTTGAGAACTGGATGTTATCTTACAGACATTTGCCTCCATTAAAGTATTTAAATCCATAAAAGTATTTAGATCAAATTAGCAACTTTTTAAAACTTTTTTCTATCATGCCATCCTCCTTCAGAAACAGAATAACATCACACTGAATTCAGATAAACATGAGGGATTCCCAGGAAAAAGCATGCATGTAATCCAGCGCATTTTAAATGTTCACACTTTAACTTGTATATCGAACAGCCGACTGCTGCTTCACACTGAAAGCGTTCAGCTGGCAAAATGCGGGCTGGCTTTAATTGTGAAGCAGCCACAGGAAACGCAATATATTTGTCACAGAGGTTAGCTCTGACCGCAAGCGTTCATCAAAAGTGCATCTGCAAAAAAATACATTTTTTTTGTCAGCAGATCATCCTTAATATTTGCTAGAGACGAACATGAAGGAGTAGCCACGGTGAGCTGTAAGATAGGCTGCAACAATTTTACTGCGCCCTTCTGCCGTGTGCAGCATAAAATAAGATTGTGGTTGGACCTTTTATTGATTATAACAACCCTGAGCTGCTTTTCTGTTGTATTTCTGACAAACTAGCTGCTCCAAAAGTGCTGTGAACCGCACTTACTGCCGTTACCACAGTAACCACAGTAGTTGCCAAATCAACCAGGAATGAAATGTTAAGGATTTTGTTTTTAACAATAATTTAAAATATTTGGGAAACTACTAATAAAGCTAGTGAAGTTACATTTTATTGAAACAAAAATATTTAGGTTAGCAAGATCAGTGTTTTCACATGATTTATATTCATTCATTCACTCAACATCCCCCTAACCATACACATCCCAGCGGGCCCCTGACCCCTTGTCTGAGAACCACTGGTTGGCCATAATAAAAATACATCAATAATGAAAATTATTAATTGCTGTACCTTGTACCCCTAGTCTTAATTGTAATCAATAAAACATAGCTGTTCCTCATTTCCATAGAGACATTTAGGCTACACAGAATAATAAAAACAAACAATAACGAACAAACATTATTAACCTGCAATCTAAAGTGGATCCGGGTGCATTTGTGTGTGTATGTGTGTGCGCGCGCGTAAGACGGCTGAGCTGGGTGAAATGCAATGCACATTTGTATTCATTATTGCTTGTCTGCAAAACAAATAATAGGCGTGTGTGTCCGAGTGCACGTGTGTGTGTGTGCGCGCGCACACACACACACACACACACACACACACACACACAGCACAACATGCTGAGTATTGAGATAGATGCTGTGGATATTACCAACATTATTGATGTGCACACTCCCATTCCCTCACAGAAAGAACACACACCCCCCTGAACCAGCACAGTGTCAATGAAGATACATCACACTGTGTTGCTGGTGCGATGGCGTTTTACAGGTGCAAGGTCACTTGTCTTTCTCAGAACACTAAGCATGCTGGGGTTGACCTTACACTCCACTCCAAGTGTGTGTGTGTGTGTGTGTGTGTGTGTGTGTGTGATTTTTACCTTCAGTAAGCAGTTCCTGTGGCCGGGGACAGAGCCGTGAACATACAGCACATTATACTTGGTATTGACCCTCCATATCTGCAAGAGAGAGACGGAGCGGATGCAGATGAGGGAATATTGAACTGAAATTGCAGTCAAGGACAAACAAGTTCAAAATCCTGCCTGTGTCTGTGTCCCCCTTGTGAAAGGTTGTACCTTCAGTCCATAAGCTGTGACGTAGATGTTGCCCATCATGCCGGGCATCTTTTTCCCTTTGAAAACTTTGGCTGGATCCTAGACGCAGATGATGAACGACACACACACTCACATTATTATGTGGATTATAAGCCAACTGTTCATGTCTGGCATGGATGAGAAGAATCTTGCACTGTGTGTGTGTGTGTGTGTGTGTGTGTGTGTGTGTGTGTGTGTGTGTCTCTTACCCCTCCAGGTCCAGACGCTCCTGGTCTGCGATGAGTTTTGGTTTGGCCGTGGGTGGCTGGCTGACCTTTGAACCCATATCGCTTCATTACGCCTTGAAAACCCTTGCCAATGCTACAAACAATACACAAGAAAATGAATGTTTGCACACGCATATTATCAGATTACATTTATTGTTGACTTGTTGCCTCAGAGGATAATGATACAGAAAGAGTAGTTTGCACTTTCTTGCAAAGTCAATAACTGATCCATCTCCAAAACACGATGCTGAAGCTGAGAGAGGGCAAGAAGAAGGAAAGGAAGGCAAGAGGAGAGAACGCCAGTGAGTAGGGAAAGCTGGCAGAGATGAACTTACGATTTGGCTGTGACGTCCACGTACTGGCCTGGACGGAAATGTGCTGCATACAGAGGAGTGCCTGAAGACACCACAATGATTACATTGCAAAATCTGTACAAAACTTGCTTTGCTGGCCACCATAAGATATTAAGAGTCCAGCATATGATAGGGATAGTGTTGTGGATGAGTATCACTTTAATCGTACACTCACAGGCGTGCGCATACCTGGCTTGATGATGGCGTTGTCGGTGACTTTGAACGTGGTGACTTTCTGTTTGGGAGGCACCCCTGCGTTCCTGAACATCTCCATATCTGTTTCAGACCTCTGTCAGTCAGGGATGAAAGGAGTGAGAAATAAAGCGTTAAAACAAGTACGAGCAGTGAGCAGCAGTTGGACTTTGGCATTTTAAAATTAATTGTGGGACTGTATGGGAGCCAAACACACATTCACACAGGCATACGCGCATGCACAAACACACACTTGGCAGCAAGTGTCTCTGACATTTGCTTTCACTCGGCTCGCTCTCATCTCAGCCCCTTCAGTCACTCTAAACTCGCTCTCTCCCCTTCTGTTGACTGAAAATCAGCCTGCCAAAGCTTCACACTCCGACAAACTCTGCCTTAGACTAAAGAGTAATATGGCTGTGTGAGAGGGATTCAAAACAACTTTGCATTCGACAAGTGAAACCCTGACACCAGCCCATCAAGAATCTATCACGACTCCCAAATAAATTACACTTTGATTTATTCATCGTAGCTTTTTTGTTTTTACCTTAAAAAGATGGATGCACCATGTTAAAAGGACAAATTCCCCATCATACATACTAACAGGCTATTTTAACAAAAAAAACATCTTTTAAGTCTACGCTTTCTGAGATGGTAGTAAATGTTCAGAGTAAGCTGACGAGCCATTGTTGCCATCTGTCACCTCAGGTTTCGGTGTTTGTGTTATAGAGTTCTGATACGCAGTTTGAGGCAGTGATGGGACCTTAAGAGTTTATTACAAGCATGAAAAACACTTTTCAAATGTGCCCTTCATTGTTAGTGGGACATAGCAGCAATGAAATCTATTGAATCACATTTTTTTAATACACCTTAGATTGAATATAGTCATTGATGGTTAGTGGGTGAGAGTAATTTCCTGACTATGGGTCTGTATTCATAAAAAAAGGTCTTAGAAGGGAGGCTTGATATGAGCTGGATGCTACAGGGAAATTATAAAATTTAGTTGTGTTTCCATAAAGCTGCCATACTGATTTGATTTTTTTGCATGATTATGAATTGTAGCCACAGCTACAGCTAAAATGAGAAGAAATGTGTTCCTGGCTGACGAGTTGTGGCTCCTCTGCAGGTATTACAAGCATAGCGATTAGAATGATATTATATTCTCAAACAATACAGTTCAGTACAAATTAAACAGTTCAACAAATCATTGGTTTACGAACCATTTATGATTAAAGTAATTACCTTTGTTAAGTAATTGTCTAAAATGCTGAGATTCTTATCAGATGTTTATTTAATAAATAAAAATAAGTTTTTTTTGTGCATGTAGTCAAAATCATGATGTAAAAATGTTGACATTGCTCAGCCCTTGTGTAAACACACAACACAGCTTTGCTGAAGCATACAAATAGGCTTTGTGACAGTTAAAAAAAAAAAGAATTACAGTTTTTTGATTAATGTTGGCAATTCCTCATGCAATTGCAAGGAAAAATAAATAAGCACAAAATTAAATTACATTTTCTGTGGTGGGACAGCTGCTGATTATAAATAGCCTACTGCTGCACCATTACTGAACACAAAAATGTTTTCCCATTAAAAAAAGTAATTAAAAAAATCTCAATTTTAAAACATTTTATTTTGCTTAAAGCGGGATTACGTGGCTTTGGAGAGAAGAATTAAAACAATCTTCCTTTTACAGATGAAAAGGTGAATTCAGAAGCAATTAAATGTACCATTGCTGAATTCAATACACTCTGGGGTTTTGCTGCCCCAGCCTTGGTCTGGCATGACCAGTATGACCACTTGCTTATGGTGGCTACTGTTAAAACTGCAAAACTGTGCTAACAGTGCTATTTTAGGTAACAACATAAAATGTAAACACATCCAATTTCCATCCATCGATCGTCAACCTCTTATCCTGCGTACAGGGTCGCGGGGGGGGGCTGCAGCCAATCCCAGCTGCCATCGGGCGAAAGGCGGGGTACACCCTGGACAGGTCGCCAATCCATTGCAGGGCCACACATAGACAAATAACCAGTCACGCTCACACTCACACCTAAGGACAATTTAGGGTTACCAATCAACCTAGTCCGCATATTTTTGGACGGTGGGAGGAAGCTGGGAGCACCCAGAGAGAACCCACGCAGACGCGGGGAGAACATGCAAACTCCACACAGAAAGGCCTGAAACGACCAAGGTTCACATTCAATTTCACAGCTAAAATAAAAAACCTTCCACACATATTTTTTTATGATATTACTGCTATTTCTTACATGGAATGGTGATACGTTTTTCCCTCCTACCACAAGGGCAGCACTGTGTCCATCATATTCTTCCTTGGACAGGTACTTTATTACATGGCAGTCCTGCACCTGAAAAAAAACAAAGCAGGCTACATTAATGATAGTTAAAGTCGGATTCTGTATATTCTAATTAATATTTTACTGCTGTACTTTTACCTTGCATTTACTGTTTTATTGTTGTATTTTTACCCTGTAAAGCACCTTGGTCAACCTTGGTTGTTTTAAGTGTGCTATAGAAATGATATTGATATTCATATATCGGTTGATCCCTAACCCGACAATGCCACCTGTTTCTATTCTGACCTATAACATACATAAATACAACATTAGATGAAAGTCCCTGCTGTAAACATGTTAATGCTCTGCTCCCTTTCTCTTCAGTTCTCTTTTCCCCACACCTACACCTCTGCTGCAAAGACACCTGCTTCCCCTGCCTCTTCCTGCCTCTCTCTCCCTGTATGTGTCTTCTCTGTTGACTTTCTCCACCCGCGATTCAATTTTCAGCAGCAGGTGCGCCGCATGTGGAGGAGGCTTGTTTATGACGTAGCCTACCAAAATGAAACCAACAGTGTAGCTAACAAATAACTGCACTGGTGTGTTCACTGTTACTTTACCTGGTCCGTGCTTGTAAAATATCCACCATGTCGTGACTTGTAATAGATAACATCTCTCCCTGCGTTTCTCTGCAAATTGCTAAAATGGATTGCCAAATATAACTGGGCAGCCCGCCCAAGTAATGTCTATATATGGAAAACACTAAACTCACAGAACCTGACAATCACTATATTTTGGCCAAATACAATACAACATTGCAGGCATTTTGCAATACATGACACATTGTAAGAAAATCAGAAGTGGATGAAAGAGGAGGAAAATTTAGCCAAAAGTTTAACTTCCTTTTACAAAGCAACAATCAAACCTGTACTGTATTTATTCACTGCATTATGATTTTCAGTTTCACTTCAGATAAAACATGCACCGGAATGCCTAAGTGGTGGGAGAACCTTCACCCTGAGGAAGTAAATTTAAATGTTGTACTTTTTATCTAGCGGAGACGGTGTCTGTATCAGCTGAAAAGAAAAACAGGACTAAATATTACAAAGTTAATTGGCAGATGGGGATAGACGTTTGTGTATGGCCTTACATCTGACATCAAGTGGCATGATGACTAAATTAAAATTGTCCAACTGTTAACATTTTACTGAAATTGAAATAGGAGTTTGTTATGCTACCCACTCCAGTACGTCATTATCAATGAAGAGTAGAGTGAACACACACGGCCACGGCTTGCTTTCAATTTACTTCACTGACAGATTAGCCGATGAGATTAAAACGTGAGCTGAATAAACCTGACATCAAATATCTCCTGTTTACACCTTGCTGTTTGGGAGGAGTAGCTTGCTAAGGAACACTGAGGCTTTTCCAATGCATAATCAAAACCTGCAGTTGCTCAATATTTGCTCTCCCTCACTCCCCAGAACATTATTGGACTTCTTTTCAGACCTGCCGGTCATTTCAGTATGGACAACAACCATAAACACAAATGCCTGGTTTTGATGCAAAGTTAAGGCACAACGGAAAACACACCAGATGTGATTGTGGTACCTGTAACATGGTGACTACATGTCTTTCTCCTGTTTTTGTCCAGATGGGAGCCATCCCTATCTTCACGGCAACTAGCCCAACTCTTCGACTACCTGGAAAGAGATGAAAATACGTTTAAAATGCGAGCCAACAGGAAGAGAACTGATGATGTACACAGCTCTCACTAATCATGACACCTACCCTCTGTCCACTCATGTCGCTGCCAGGGCTCATCCTTGAGTGGGTTGAGCTTTTCAGTTGTTTGTCTCCTGTATTCCTCTGCCATGCTCTTCCTCATGTACTCCTGGTTCTCCTCTGTGAGGTGTTCATCAAACCATGTTGTGGTCTTTACTGTCCTAACACAACCCACCAAATGGGCAGGACTGCAAGAAAATAAAAAAAAAGGATTTGAGTTAGACTAATGACGGGCAGACACCTATTCACAACTGTGTTCAATTAAGTACCACATAGCATACAGTATGCAATTATTTACTTTAGGGCTACAACTAACTTATTATTATTGTGTCTTGTTGATTAATTTTACAAAACATTTACCAATAAATTATTTTGTCAATAAAAGATCATAATAGTTAAATAGTCCAAGGTGACGACTTTGGATAGCTTATTTTAGCTTATTATAGCTTAAACAGCCCCAAATTCAAACATATTCAGTTTACAGAGCTAGGTGCAGCACATTTATACATTGTAGAAGCTGGGACATGGCATTATAGCTGATAGAATTAAATGACTAATTAATTTGATAAATTAATTGATTAAACCACTATTAAAATGTTTGCTCCATCGCTACTTTCTGTATTCCTTAGCACTGAAATTTGCTTGGCTGCTTCAGATTGCATGTTACTCTGTCATCCTAAGTGTACTAAGTTGAACACGTCATTACTTATCAGTCTGCGGCTGCAGAGTCACTGCAGCGTCATAAAGGATGAGTATGCAGCAGGTCCACACATTCACACGGACAGTTTGGGCATTTGTATAAAGTGTATAAATGTCACTGCTGAATGAGGAGTCAATAGAAATAAAAAAGTTACAAAGAACTGAATGAACCCTGGTGAAAAAGTCTGCCCACGTCTGCTTGCAGACGGCTTTCAGCAGATTACTCATTTATTACTGTACTGACTGGGACCACCAGTTTTGTCCTCCTAACAGTCTCCACATTAATCATTACGTAACATTATTTATGTAGCTAGAACAATAAATCTCAATGTTTCCATACAGCGTAATCACTGCGCAAATTCTCCGGTGAACCTTTAACCTATGCCAAATAATTACACACATTTCGAGAAACCGTAAATATGTGCAATTAAATGGTAAGATACGTCAGTAAATACCAACTCTAAGTCACTAGGAAGCAGGGGCAATTAAGCTAGCTTTAACGTTACTTTTAATGAGAAAATTACAACATTGGCAAATGTATTAGCACATAACAGGCCCAAGTGAAAACAGCAAGGACGGTGCAGAATTAATCTGAAAACTATACTGCTATTTCGCCACAGCAACCTAGTTTAGCTAAGCTAACGTTGCATGCTGAAGTAAACTTCAGTTATATTAGCACAACTAGCCTTAGCATTAGCTACCTTTCTGCTGCTGCTCGGAGAGAAATGAGTCGACTTCCCCGCTGAAGAAGAAACCGACAGCTCCACGCCGCCATTGCGTTCTTTACTATATACATTTACACATAAATATTAAAAAAACTACACACAAACTAAAAGGTCATGTAGTCTCACAACATCACAACCATGCCTGTTCTAAATGTCACCCTGGATATTTCCGGTACGGGACCAAAACAGTTCCGCAACACTGAGACTCATATCAAAGGTTCCGCACAAACGCCAGTCAGTATTTTGTTTACAACATTTAATACATTGTTGACCTTGGAAACAGCTGTTGACAAAATAATTTCACTTTAAGGTCCGTTTATTTCTAGAGTTTTCAGTCATATTACCTGATCTTAGTTAACAAATTGAGTTTGCCCCATTTTCATGGAAATGTTGATGTTTAAAATTTCAATTCTGAGCAGTATAGCATGATAAATAATATTTTAATAAAAATATAAATAAAAACAAGTCCCATTGATTTGAGGCTTATTTCTGATGACCCTCTGATTCATAACAATACACTGTGTTATTTATTCTTGTTATTATTGGCTCATTGTCTCGTTTAACTGCATTAAACATAAACAGTAGCCTATAGCTTTAGATAATGATGTGAGGTACATAGACAAGGCAAGGCAATTTTATTTCTATAGGACATTTCAACAACAAGGTAATTCAAAGTGCTTTACATAAAACAAAGCAACATAGGGAAATATAAAAAGCCATTGAATTAAAAGAGCTAAATAAAAACAGGACAGTAAAAGTTACAGTGTAGAGCAAGAAAATAATCTACAGCCTTAAATTTGATTTACTAAAAGGCTGCGGTAAAAAGAAAAGTCTTGATTTAATAAGAACAGAGAGTTTCAGCAGATCTGCAGTTTTCTGGGAGTTTGTTCCAGATATATGGAGCATAAAAACTGAACGCTCCTTCTCCATGTTTAGTTTTGACTCTGGGGAGAGAAAGCAGACCTGTCCAGCAGATGACCTGAGGCCTCTGGATGGTTCATAACGTAGCAGAATATCAGAAATATAGTTTGGCCCGAAACAATTTAGTGCTTTATAAACCAACAGCAATATTTTGAAATCAATTAAAAATCAATTATTTATTATTGAACAGAACAGAATAGAAGGCACAGGTTTCTCCCAGCCTTTATACAACCGATTCTCTCAGACCAAGCCTCTCAGTCTCTCTCAGTGTTACTTTTCTGATGTGGTTGGTCTCTCAAACAGATATCAGGAGGCTCATGTGTTGAATACTGATCTGACTGTCAGAGACTGAGGCACGTATGGAGTGTATTCTCATGACAGTCCAACTTTGGTTTGCCCTAATTGACTACATGGAGATTAGTGAAATAATGCATTCTTGCATTTTAATGTCTGTATGGGAGATGCAGAAAGAGAGAAAGAGGGATGTTGTGGAGGAAAGTGTCTGTGAGCCAACTGGCAGTTTGAAGTATTGTGGAGTGCTGGTTCATTCAACAACAAGGCAGGGCACTCCATGAGAGACACACACACACACAGAGAGAGAGAGAGAGAGAGAGAGAGAGAGATGCATGATGTCTAACCTCAGTGGATGTCTGCATATACAAATAGTCTGCATATTCAGTGGCAGAGAGACAGAAGCTCAGAGAGCAGAGAAAAAACCCAACTAATAGGTTGTCACCTGCTCATTCTTTGTTATTCTAGATTATACCTTCACACTGCACAAATACTAAGGTGTTTATCTCACTTAGTTTTCGTGTTGTTTTGCATTAATTCCTTAGAGAATTAACCTTACCTGAGCCGTAATCACTACATGCCCAATCTTGTAACTTTGACTAACAATTTTTAATTTAAAATGTAATGGTTTACCTTGTGGAGGCCAGCCTGGTGCCCTCAAAGGGGAGGTAAGTCCCCCTTTTCTGACTGTGTGAACACATTCATGTCCCCACAATACAATTGACACGTGACTGTTTTTAATATCTATGTGTTGAATTGATGTAAAAATATAATGGTTCAGGCCCTACAGGTTTTGAAACATTGGCTGTCTCACTTTTTTGGGTGAGCAGTTTCAGAGACACTATCTTTGACACTGCTCACTTTCTCTCCTCTCTCTCTCTGTTTGAAATGCTGTCTGTAATAAATAGTTTAAATACTTTACTACAAACACAGTCAAACACACACAAACACACATCACATACAAACAAATTTTGAAGGTAAAAATGTCAAAAGGTATGCCACAAATGCAACAATTTTTTTATTAATAATAAAGAATAATTTCTGATTTACCAGAATTTCTGCTTAAACTCAACTCATAAGGTGGCCCATTTTAGCTTAAATAAATGGCCCATTTTATCTAACATGTTAAGGTAAATTGCACCGGTAACTAAAAATGCTTTTTATTATTTTTTTTAAAATCTGGATTATTTAACAAAATATCATCATTTTATCTGACAGAGGCCATCAAGACATGTGTTATGAATCATAATTTCTAAATGTCAGTTTGTTTTTTACTGATTTATCAACCTTGAGAAGTAAAATTTGATATGGCCACTCACCATGCTTTTTGATGGCATGGTCTCAAAATGAGTCATTGCCTCGCTCCCCTTAGCAACCTCAGACCAATACAATCATTTGCTAAATGTCAAGTGGCAACAGTTTGAACTTCTTTGCAGTCATTGGATGTCTTAAAGAGCTAGGACACTCAAACCTTAAACTGCCCATTTTACCGGATGCCCCAGTTTAGCTGAGTTCAACCTACACATTCACATAGATATCAAATCACACTAAAATGAAAACCAAAATGACTTTATTATAATCAACATGCAGAATACAGAAAAAAACAGTTTTCAGCTCACAGATGAGTGTCTACCACAGACGCTTTGCTATCCTCCCAAAACTCTTTACAATGTAAGAAGGTTATTAAGAAATTATTACAATTTTTCAGTTGTTCGTTTCCATTTAGCAAAATCTCAAACAAATCTGTAGAAAAGAACCCGAAACACCCAAGACAACCCTGAATGTCACTCAAATGACAGAGATACTTTATTTCATAACTAGCAAGCGGCTACTGGAGATTGGATATTAGCAGGAGCTGAATTATGCATGCATTTATGCAGTACACTAACAGGGATGCTACCATTCCCATAAATAACATTTGCAATGCTAATTCTAATAATTTCCAGCTATGCAATCACATATTTTGACTTCCCTACCCTCAGATATTTGGTCTTTACTTGCTAGTTATCTAAATAAGGTAGGAGTGTCATTTCTTTGGGTGTGCTATGGTCTGCATGCTGGTCCAGAAGACTGCTCTTATTTCTATAAACATCTTTCAGATATACAGTAGATATTAATAATTTTACAGGTGATGCCATTGTGGCCAAACATGCAATAGTCATCAATGGAGTAGTTCAAATTGTTTCACCAGAACGAGCTAATTCTCTGAGCTAGACTACTGTATGTAGTATGGTTATGTGTACATGTTTGTTTGTATGTGTATATGTGCTTGTGCTTTTGTATTATGTATTATACAGTACATAAAGTATATATATATGATATATATATATGTGTGTGGGTGTGTAGTTGAGAGTGTGTTTCCATGTATTCCATTGTCAGGGGCTGAAGGCTCTTGTGGATTCGTAGTCTGACATACACTTGGGTTTGATGCCTTTAGCGTTGTAGTAATCCACCACCTGGTTAGGGACTTCTGCCAAAACACTCTTAGCCAGTGCGGCCGGGGAGGCCTGGAAACACAAAGACAGACAGAGAGAGAGAGGAGGAGGAGAGAGGTCACAAATACACACACATCTCTAGCCATGCGTGATTCTAGGATGCCAGAATTTACTGTTGAGCATGATGCTGTCAAAGGTCAAGACCAGTAAGACTGATGTGATCAGACAAGCTTATTTGTAACTTCAAAACCTCCCCGCTTTCACCTTTTTGTCCTGTAGTACCATAGCTTGGGCACTATTTGCTCAAGGAGAAAAATGCATCAGATCCTGTCTATTCATTAAAAAAAAACAATGCATAGACAATGCAAACAGTAAATTTCATGTACATTAAATGTTGGTACAGTTTGTGTTATATGAGTTAATAATAGAAAGAAATCCTGTTGCATTTGATCATATTTGCTATTATATGATAAATATAAAACTCCAATGTTGGTCAGTTGACAAGCTTTGTGGTAACTTAAGTTAAGGTTCAAGAAACCCTTTCAAAACATTCATGGAAGAGGAATATTTTCCTAGCAGGAACAACTGCAGCCAAAAAAGAGACATTTTGTGTTGTAAACCTGCATACTGAATTATAGAAACCCTGTGGATTAACACTTTACTTTATTTTAAATCTGAGCTTTTCGTAGCCAGGATGCATGCTGAGAGAAATCAAGACCATTCAAGCCTTTCAGTTGATTCCAGTTAAAGTTAAAGTGTTATAATCATCTCGGTGTTTTTAATTTATTGTATTGTGATCTATTATGTCCTCTAGATTTCAGAGAAGGCTTAAATATTTCAACAATAGGATTATTATTTTTGCATATGACTTTTCTCTTGTTTTCTTTTTTTGCTATACATGCAATAAATTAATTAAAAACAGCAGGTCACAAGAAAATCAATAGGATAATCCATAGGATGATGGTAGAATGCATGGTTATCTAGTTTAAAATAAGGCAGATTTATGTTAGTTTATAAAAAACAATTTTATTCCATCTAAGGACATGAGGAGTGATGATGAAAGCAATGAATAAATGGGAACCTGCTCCTTCTAAATGTACAGTAAAAGTATGAAATATTCAGATAACGTGGAAACACTTAAAGCCACATTTATGTTCAGTACTGAAAAGAAGAGAAAAAACATTCCTATGCATACATATACGCACACACACACACACATAATTCTGCACAAACAGGCCAGCCACTTGTCTGCATGGACACACATGCGCTCACACCGCACACCCTTCTGAATCCTCAAAGTCAGAGTGTCTGTCGTACTCCGTCTCACTTAATTCCCCGAGACAATGCATCATCAAAGTGCACCCACCCCGACACCCCCCCTCTCATTTCCACCCTCCGTCCTGCTCTCTCTCCTCTGCTCCTATCTACCTGTTATCCCCCACTCTGCCTGTCACACAGCAACTCCGTCCTGCTAATCCCTTCTGAAAAGAAACGACAGAGCAGAAAATCACCTCCCCACCTCTGTCACACACTCCCTCGCTCCCTTTTGTCTTTAGCTCCAGTCTCCTGTTGACCCCCCTCCAACACCACCGCCACCGCCGCTGTCTCTCTCCCTGCACCTTCCTCATCGCTTTCCCCCAGATTTATTCTTCACTAGTCCTGCCTGACTGTCACACTATCTCTATCTACTTTTGGGTAAACTTTATGTTTCTACTCCTTCCTACATTTGCTGAACCCCCCACCCCCTTTTCTGCTTAGCTTGATGTAATTGGTTGATTTCTCAACCTGTCACAGACCAGACTCACCATAACAGATCCAGCCAAACAGACCCTGTCAAAGACAAAATTAATGTCACCAGTGCCATACACACACACAGCTGATAGCTGATGTGTTCTGACGAGCACACCAAGTATATTACGCCCACATACTCACACTCGTTACCCCCTGAATACAGCCTTTCTTACCACCCACCCAAGACACACACACACACACACACACACACACACACACACACATACACACACACACACAGAGCAACTGTTGAAGTAGAACTTTTTAAATGCAATTACTCTGGGGTAGACCAAGCAACAGGATTTTCTGTGTCCTTATTGTCACAGAACGCAGAGTACTGAAATCAAGGTTTAAAAATTGGTACTAAAAGCTCGATCGGATTCTTGCCTTAACTGTGATCACATATTTTCTCTAGATTTTGGGTCAGCAATTAAGTTCAACTATGGGCCAGTATTTTCAACATGTTCATTGGGGAGTCAGTGTTTTACAGGCTCAATATGTTTAGTTTGTTCATTTCTTATACAGTTATTCATTTAATACAAAAATTAATGCATTGGTTTGTTTTAGGATTGTATCCAATGGCAGATGTCATTTTCCCCATTAGTCTGGTTATACCAGACCAAGAAAGGCTTTATCAGCAAAATGTGAAATACGGTATTTATTGTGAATTACATGCGCTGCGTGTTTACATTGTTATCTGCAGTACATTTGTGAAAACTCATGTAAAAGTTCTGATATGAATTCTAAAAGTGAAATCTTCAGCTTTTGTTATAGGGCCACATATTTTGATTAACACTGCTCTATATCATAATTTTGCTGGTTTAGACTGAAGACAAAGAAAAGAAAATGAGGTTTGGAGAAAACTGAAATCAGCACTGATTGATACCAGTATAGAACACCAGGTGTTGTTCTGGTAAAGGTGTTAAAAATCTTCAAAGGAATACTTTGCCCAAACTTAGAGACTTTGTTTTAGATTTGTGGCCCTGGTGTGAAATTTCTTAGTGTTTCATGACTAGATACTCTTTTTTTATGACCTCACATTTCTTATGCCCTTTAATGTTGTTACTCAACTTGAGAAAGCTCTAAACTTCTAAAGTACAGTTTGGTATCCACTACAGTTATGCAGGCTGTGAAGAAGTAGGCACAAAAATGCCAGAAAACTGCATCTGCTGCAAAAAAATTTATTCTGCTGCATTCTTATATAGTGACTCATTTGCATAAGTCTTGATGTTGCCTGACTTCCCTGGAGAATTAGTCAAATTTTTTGCCTTGAATGCATTTATCAAAGCTCTATCACTTTTCCACAAATTCAAGCCTTCTATCCATCGCCCGTTACCCCTCCTCCCAACTGCTACCCACATGTTTGAAGTCCTTGAAGGGGACGAACTGCACGATGTCACGTAGGACTGGCTCGCCCTTCGGTGAGCGCAGGATTCCGTCGTCTCCGTCCAGTATCTGCATGTCTGTGAAGTCTGCGTTGCCCACGCCGACGATGATGACGGACATGGGCAGGTGGGAGGCGTGCACGATGGCCTCCCGTGTGTCCGCCATGTCGGTGATGACGCCGTCTGTCAGGATCAGCAAGATGAAGTATTCCTGGTGGGACGGGAAGAGGAGGGACGGTGGTGGGAGGGGAGAAATTTATGGGTTGAAGGGAGGAGGTTGTGGGCAGGGAGGAAAAGATGTTCAATGAATTTTATGTTTTAAAAGTGGCTTCTTGTCGGGGGCTAATTTGAATAAAACTCATTGTAATCCACCAGAGAGCCAGAGGGAAGCGGGAAGCATTAAGGCAGAGAGGAATTTGTGCTCCAAAATTTATGACTGGAATTCAATATTCAATATCAATCACTTCTCCCCCCTTTTCTCTTTTTGCTGTTCTTTGTCACATCTTTCACCTCCTCTGATGTCTCACTTTTTGTCTTTTCATTGCTATTGCTATTTATCTTTCTTTTGTGTCCCAGTTTGCCAGTGCAAACACCAACAGTCACAACAACAGGAACAAAAAATGGTCCAGACTTTCTCATTCCCTCTCTCACCATGGCCTCTTTGGTGTGCATCTCCTCGGAGGCAGACGAGGCCACTTTCTGGATGATTGGGGCGATGTTGGTGGGCCCGTACAGCTGAATCTTGGGGAGGCAATTCTGGTAGGCCTCCACCACGCCTTGGATTCCTGCAAACACACACACACACACACACACACACAAACACACAGGTTTTTGTTTATTTGTCTTCCTGTGTACCTGTCCGTGTGTTGCACTGCAGTGACCTCACCAAGTCAAAGTTCTTGTACTTGCAAAAGTATCTGCTAAAATGAATCAGACTCTGCCCATGTGATTGCACTCCAAGGTGACTGGGCATTTTTCAAAAAGCATTCCCATTTAGTCCACACAACCACAAGCTCACACACACACACCTTCACGGCAGGAAGGCAGCTATGCGAAGAGACGAGCGCAGAAGCCCATTTCACACATACAGATTAGTGTTGTTTTTCTCTTTATCGTAGAGCCTGAGAATACTTCCTGCAGCATGGTGACAAATCTCCCAGCTGCGTGTGTGTATGTAAGTGTGTGTGCATGCCTGTGTATTTGTGTGTCTAAGAGGAAGAAACAGAAAGTGTGGACAGATATAGAGCTAGAAATATGGGACTGACAGCGAGGGAGAGATGAGAGGCGTGCAGCGGTGATACTATAGGACTGTTTTGGTCCTGTGATGTATGAATGTGAAAGTCTATGTGAGTCAAGAAGTCAAGTGTGTGTGTGTGTGTGTGTGTGTGTGTGTGTGTGTTTGTTTGACAGCTCACCAGCACATTCAGGATTGTCTTCATCAAAATTCACTGCAAAATCGTGTGAAACCTACACATGGGGGCAGAGAACACAAAGCCTTTTACTGCCACGTTAAACCACACACTCAGCACAACATGCTCAAGTCTAATTTACAGGTTGACAGATGCCTTCTCTTTTCATGTTAATCAAAAGCAAGCTGTGCTTCCAAAATCTAAAGTAGCAAGAACTCCCCCTGCTTCACACATCCACACATCCCAGATGTCCTACCTTGAAGTCAGGTGGTATCAGTGCTCCAAAACCAAATGCAGGGAACATTTTATCACTAGAGAAAGGGAGAGACACGTTCATACACATACACTTTCATTGTGTGTGTGTGTGTGTGTGTGTGTGTGTGTGTGTGTGTGTGTGTGTGTGTCAGCATTAGCTAAATGATGATTGATGGAGTGGCTCTCACCTGTCATAGTCTTGGCAGATCTCCCCTACAGCCACCAGCGCTTTCAGGTACTCATTGGGCTGGTAGGGGTGGATGTAGTGAAGGGAGCAGCTGTTTCTGGGATCCCCATTGGACGCTGTGAAGTCTATTGCCACCTGGCAAAGAAACACACACACAAACGTACGCTCACCACACAACATGAGTAGGCATGGGCAGACAATGACGTGCTGCTGTAAACATTGAGGAGATTATATTGTATGTGACAAAACTTACTGTGAACTGAATTTGGCAGCCTCCCATGATGTAATCCAGGAAGGAATACATTTTGATGATCTGTCAGGGGAAATGTTGAAATTGAGGCCATGACATGGATTTAAAACTGGATATAATAATAGCTGAATGAGGTGGATGTAGCTGGGGGTGGTGACGCTGAACATTAGCACTGAAATAATTAAAGCTTTACACCCAGACAGCAATCCATAAAACAAATGTTCTGACACAAAATGAAACAAAATCCAGTATCTGTGGCTGTTGCAGGACTGTAATAAACACGGCTAATTATTTCATTCGTATTTCATTCAGTCCAAATAAAATTATTGGCTGGCCTACTTGCCTATTTAACTACCTATCTACCTGTGTGCACATTCAGGCGGTGTGACAAACATACCTAACAATGGTTTCACAGTATTGAATTAATTGACAGTTGGTGGCGCTAATTCACCAAGAAGCATAGTAATACGCCAATGAAGATTGGCATTAAGAAGACTACTAGCAAGCAAAAACGTGTTGAATCCCAATCTACACACTCACAGAATCACAGACTCACAGACTTTGAGGCACGTTTCTGGTAAGTCCATGAGGGCTTAGGGTTGTCTTACTGTCAAATGCCAAGGGCCTTTTACCAGACTTTTTGAGCCCTTCGTGCACACTTTCCTTAAGTCTGCATCTCTACAGACTTTGCCTGAGGAAATTACTCACAGTTCATAGCGATGCAACATTAAACACGGGGTTACCAGTGTTTAAAAAAAGGTCAACAAACATGGAAAGTGCAAATACAAGAAAAAATAAGTTTACATAATGTAGTCAGTGTGTGCTGTTTTAAAAACGAGTATATTGATTATTGGAAAATGACCTTTCCTTCACTCTGTCAGAAAGGAGCCTGGAATACGTTCAGATCAGGCAGTTGGTCCTAGCAGTGCCTCGGCCATGAAGTAAGTAAAGAAATGTAAAATAAAAAGCCTCAAATCCACAATTCTTTTGGCGTAGCCAAGGTAACGTGATATGTTGCAAAGTGCAGTCCAATAATACCATTTCTTGCCCTTGCAGCCTCTTGCACTTAAGCAAGCACTTAAGATGACGTCCACTAATGCTAAATCTATACTACTTTGTTTTTTCTGAGTTTTAAAACAAAAACAATCTCTGTCCAAACCATTGTTTTTAGCTGCGTATCAGGATGGATCTCCGTCTTTCTTAAAATAACTGAAAATGCGCGTGAAGTGGCCATTCACGTGCATGTGCCGTTGTAAACAGAAGGCAGATTGTCTATTCCGCAGTTGCAGAAGATTTGGCTACCGAAAGACACTACTAGAGACAAACAAAAAATAGCAATGGCAAAGAACCCCATCACAGATTTTTTTGCAAATGTTAAATGAGGAGAGAAATACATTTAGCATGGTTGATAGACTTCAGCGAGACACGCTCCTAACCCCTAACCCCTTGTTTGTTTGTTTAAAAGAAAGCTCCGCAGGGCAACTTCAATCAATAATGACAACAATCATTATTTGCAGCTGTTACCTGTGAGACTCAAACAGGGAGGGATTGTAGGAAGTAGAAGGATATCAGACAGAGATTGTGTTAATTTACCTTACAGTGGTTGAGAATAACAACACCAGAATTTCTGTAGTTCTTCTTCTTCAACTGGTATTTAGGGTTGATGCACTCCCATTGAAGCTGGGCAAAACACACACACACACACACACATTGCGAAGAGTGTAATTACACAGAACAACCACAGATGTATGATGAATGAATTATACATTTATGAGATGGACATCGTTTAGCGTATGTGGCAAAAACACAGAGATCTTTAAGAACCTGACCAGCTGAACACAGAAGCTGTTCGCACCCAGGACTAACGCAGCTATGTTAGTGTATCTAAATAGATGCATATGCGTGGAGATTCTTCTAGCAAAATATGCCTCTAGCTTTTTGTTATGTACAATAATTTAATAATCCTACTCATAGACTAGTTTAGGGGAAATTTAAGACACGTAAATACTTTGTTAGCGTGCAGTCGTAACTCTTTTTATCCTTTTGTGTGTGCTTGAGCTTACCTGTTTGCCCTCCTGCTCTGCTCTCACCTCCTTATAGGTGGTCTGAAACTCCCCTATAAAGTCATGTTTTCCATTAGAGTCCCAGTCCCAAACTGTGCACTGGAAAAAGACACAAAGAGACACACATGCACAAGTACACACATTCATTCAGTTAGAACGCAGCTGCAACACTGTCATTTAAACGCACACACACATGCACTCATGGCATGCAGGGAAATGCCATGCTGAATGATTGATAAGGCAGTGTTGGTGGGGGGCAATGGAGCGGTGAAATATTAATCTGAGGATGCTGAGAGGGACGGGGCTTAAGAGACAGCTTTATGTGTGTGTCTGTGTTTAGGCGTAATAGTTTGTTTCTCTCGAAGGCGGTACAAGACAAGAAAAATGGCCTCAATCACCGGGGAAAAGTGCGGGTCAGCGGGCCAAGGCGTAGAACACCATAAAGAAACAATCCTATCATTTCAAAAGGTGACAAAAGGCGCCAATATCTGCACTGATAAAGTTGGTCATTAGAGACACACGTTAACACACACACACACACACACACACACAAAGATATATGCTTTTACCTTTTGCGAAGGTTTAATGGCTGTGAAGGAGTCATTTTGCTGTAGAGCATAGTGACCTTGTTGCCTGAGGTCATCCCAATAACTAGTAATCAGAACCAATCCAACAACGCTTGATTAAAAACAACCGGCAGTAATCCCCTTATTTCCTGCCACCCACTTAAGCTGTCAAGTGCTTGCACCTGAAGTGTGTGTGCCTTTTTTGTCTATGTGTGTGTGTGTGTGTGTGTGTGTGTCAATTTGTGGATTGCATGCGTGATGTGTTTTTGACAGTAATGTTTTTGTGAGGGAGCGAGCGCGGTCTTTGGCAGCCTTGCATCCACTTCAAGTAGCTGAGAGTTGTGTATGAGAGAGTAATGAAAAAATTAAGAACCTCCGTTCCATTCGCTGAATACTAGCTCTTGGACGGAGAGGGACGCCAACGGAAGTGGTGGAAAGAAAAGTATAGAGGTGAGGAAATGGATAAGGAGGCATACAAAGCGAGAGACAGACAAACTCTGCATAGGAGGGTTATGAATTTATGCATTGGTCAGTTAAGAGCCCAGTGAAATGGAAGCAGTGGTCTGAATAGAAATCTCTGCCCTGCCATTTCTCACTATAGCTCTTCAAACAGGTAGCCCTGGAAACCATAGCCGATGGAGTGCGTGTGTGTGTGAGCCCTTTCTCCTGCTGTCAGGAGCCATGCAGAGTTAAGACACCTCTGAATATTTAATGAACAAGCTCATGTTTATTCATGGTAAAGAATAACTGTTCGGAGCTGATGTGCAGCCACCACTTTCGCACGTATGCACACACACACACACACACACACACACACACACACAGATCTATTATCTATCTCAGGTGAGAGTTTAGGATGACCACTGAGCTATTTCACACCCGCACAGCTCTTTAAATAACACAGTGACATCTGGAAAGGAAGCGCATGACCTGCTCAACTCATGACTTGGTGAAGAAAATGCAAGGAGATGTTGAGGCTGCTTTGCAACTTTCTCACATGGTTTGATTCAGTTAAATAGGGTATGTGGCACTTTTGCAATTCTTGGGTTTTACAAATCTCATCATTTGTATGCTACAACGGTGACAAAGAAAACCCTGCAGGCCTTCAGGTGTTGTTCAGCCTCTCCCTCTAAATGTTTATTGCCTCACTCTGACGGAACTTGAATAATGAAGGGAGCTGTGGCCAAGGTTTTGTACATTCAGAGTGTTGCAGATTGTATTTAAGGTTAAATAAAAAATGATATTGCCATTACTTTGACCTGCAAAAAAGTAGTTACAGTTGCAGACTCACCTTCAGCTCCCTGTCATGGTCACCACTGCAGAGTGTGTTCAAGGAAACTTTGAAGGATTTCCAAACTGGGCTCAGGTTGTTCATGACCGTCTACCACGTGCAGTGCACAAAACATGAACGTTTCTGTTAATCACAGGTCTGTAGCAATAAATAATACATCTATGTGTGTGTTTGTGTGTGCAGGTAATTACCTCAGTTCTGTGTACGAGTGACTCAGTGCCGTCGTCATTAATTCTGAAAATCTCCAGGAAGGGGTCTGACTTGCTGAAGAAATCCTTCGGAGGGAAAACACGCATGTAAGGTAGAACTACCTCTGATCACCATAAATCATTCATATTCAGATAGAATCATTATTTCACCCCCTTTCTTCCTTGTTTCTTCCACCCATCCCTTTCCTGTCCTCTCAAATTTATCCGCCCCTCCCCTGCTTTCTTCCATCTTTTCCCTAAGGCACAACTTGTTTGGATTAGTCATCCATGGCCGTGCGAGCGTGCGTGTGCGTGGGGAGGCTGAAAATTAATATAGTTATCTGTGTGTGTGGTGGGGTGGGGGAGATAGGAGGGGGTTATTTGGTAGAGAGGGGTGCCCACCTATCTCAGCAGGCCTCCTCTAATGCCAAGACTGTACTTCTGAGTATTTTGAGTGAGTTGCTTCGTCACCAAATCCCACAGCCCCTCCACCCACCTATTTCTTCACACACCTGCCTGACAGTGCGCACACACAAACTCATATCTCTGAAGATTAATTCCTCTCATATCTAAAGGAAGAGCACACATTCTCAATGCTTTTGAAAGCGCACACGCGACCGCGCAAACCTTGTCGTCCAGCTTGCGAGCACTGAAGGAGAGTTCAACGTAATCGTCATTACCAGACAACTCCTCCGCTGTCACCTTTACAGGGAGGTGGGAGAGAAAAAGAAGAAGAAGAAGAAGAAGAAGAAGAGGAGGAGGGGGAGACAGAGAGAGAGATGGACAGAGGTGAGGTGAGAAAATGAGATGGAAATGAGGAACAGAGCAGATTGAACAGGCAACATCATCAAATTAATTATCTTCAGAGTGTCTGCGCAAGAGGTGGTGCGTGTGTGATTTGTGCATGTTTGTGTGTGTGTGTAACTGTACTGGGCTGACTTTAGAAACAGTGTGATACCGTTATGGAAGACTTTCCAGCAGTGTTCCCCTGTTTGAGCAGAGCTTTGCTCAGTTTCCTCTGAGAGACGATCTGAAACAAACAGACTAAAATCAGCTTACAGATTCCAGAGATTCCCCTCAGAGGGACTGCTTGCCCTGTTTGTGTCATCCATACTACCCCCCACCCCGCCCCCCATTTTTCAATAATTTTGACTTGACAGACACCAGCTTTGCTTTAAGTCCTGCCCCTACACAGCCTCTGTATGGCTAACTCTAACCATAACTTTAATCAACCTTACCAACTGAGGCAATTGGAGGCAGGATAAACATGGTGGGAAATGAAATATCACATTTCACCCTGGTGTCAGTGTTAGCGTACGACTACCTACTTTCTACATCCAACGGACATAAAGCAGCATGGTGGAGTCACCTTTCTCACTACCTGTCAGATGTAATCATCTCTGTATCCCTGGTTTGATCCGCCAGCTACTAGACTCTTTTCACCCATTACTATTTTGTGCAGCCAAAGTTTACATTGGGTAGACTGGGTATAAACCACACGGACAGTTTTGATATAAAACATATTTAATTTTAAAATGAAATGTCATTACAAGGGAAGCAGAGGCAACATTCTTTGCTTCTTTCTTGATTCAAACCTGCAATCATATCTTCTTCTTTTTGGGGGGGGGGGGCAAACGCAACTCTGACAAATTACATTTAAGTTGTTTTCATTAACATGTTATCCTAAAGGTGCCGATTTACACATCCAGATACAGAGCAACATTAGCACTCATTTAGAGTTATGTTTCTGGCCACTTAGCGAGTCCAATATTCACCAACTCCTGTGAAAAATTTCTGACTAATGTTTAAATATGTTCGCCAGTTAATCATAAACAATAATCTGAAAGATGCAATAAAGCTCTGTGGAGCTGAGGGGAATTACAGAGAAGGGGAATAATTTTGGGTGGCCTGCCACTGTACACGCAAAAAATTATTCAAAATGAACACAGTACCGCAGCAAATGGCATTATGTAACACTCAACACAACTTTTCTGTCATCTGTCTCAATTTTCACAACATGGATTTCTATTAATAGATCATTTACTATCACTTACTGAAATTCTCATACGAGCCTCTGGTGCTTTCATATTGAACTGATATAATGCTGTTGCTGCTGCCACAGCATGCAGACAGTTGTTAGCCCCAGATAAAATGTTGGCAACATGTTATCCCATTCCAGTAAACCTCCCTGGCTCTCGCCTTCAAAATCCTCTTTTTTCCATGTCAATTATCTCAGTTCTCCCAACTACTGTAAATCCACCAGCTTTATGTAGCTGATAGCGTCTCTGACAATGAGAAGTGGAAGCACTTTAGTACTGTTTGGACTTCTGTCCTTTCTGCTTTCTCTGTATTTCCTTCTACTCAGTGTGACTTAGCAAGTAATTTCCTGAAATCAGTTTCTTAATGAGTACTACTGCTATTACAACTTTCTTTTTAAATGCTCTTGGATATTTATGACGCCTGTAAATGAAACAAATCTTTAAATATTGATTAAAACTACATCATTAAGAGGAGCACCAACATCATTAAGTGAAAAATAAGGTTATATGCATTAGCAAATGCACATATAAATACTTTAAAAAACCAAGTTTAAAGAACCCTTTAAGTAACTAAGGACTCGAGGACAACGAAAGCTCAGTGTAGAAAGTGACAGTAGCCGACCTTAAGTGAAAAGATCACATTAGGATTCCACCCACGGCTAAAGTTGGCCTCTCTAATCTTAAAGTTGCTCTTTCCACCTAATTAAAAGTACATACTACCTGATACATTTGTCTAATATCCCAACCACCTCAATGTACTTTTCGAAGGATTATACACTCCAGTCTCTAATTGTTACTCTCAAAGCATACAAGCTGCACACTCTGCACTATACCTACTGGTTAAATGCAATTTGCTTGTTGCAGGTGTACAGTTTGTCAGAAGTGATGTCATTCAACTGCTTTATTCTCTACAGTATAACAACATATATTTAATGCTAGCCAGTAATGGTTTTAGATTAGATGTCCTGTCATTTAGGAAGATATATCGGCCTCATGAGCACTGGTTTTGGTCGATGCCGATTATCTCAAAATGCCAGATATCAGCATCACTAGCAAGAAGACTGCTAAACATCAAGAAGAAAAAGATTTTTTCTGTGACCTGTCCCAAGGTGCACTCCATGGCTCCCAGGAAGTCAGCATCACGGAGGCCATTGTTGCCAGAGCTGATGTCATGAAGTTCAAAGCGGAGCCTCTGAACCTCCTCAAAGTAGTAGTCCACCAGGAAGATCTTGGAGAAGACTGAGTTGCTGCTGCTACGAATCACCTCTGTACGGTCCACCTGCAAACGAACACAGGCATACACATGCACAGAGGCAGGAGCGCATGGACACACATCACACACAACACACACACACACACACACTCCAGGTTAACACCGGTATGATTGATGGATATTTGGAATCTAAAAGATTACAGCTGCTATTTCTGTGGGTTTCAACATTCTCAAAGATCCCTGTGCTGAGTTTTGACCGGTTTTGACACAGCAAAGATCGCAAGGATAGCAAATGATAGCAGAGTTGGTAAATGGAAAACCATCTATTAGGTGGAAATGCTATGAAAAATAATAAAGTAATAAAGCTAAATTGTTACATTAATTTACAAAATCCATTAATTCATCCTTTTATTAATTTGTCCATTTAAATACAAATGAATCAATAGTTTTATAATGTGATTTATTTGTTAACATATTAATGTATTAAACTCTCTTTTTAATCATTGTTTTTGTTGCCCAATTAAATATTAATTTATTAACTATTTTATAACCATTTGTTTCATGCATATTGGTCAGTCTTGTAATCTAATTACAAAAAGTTAAACCTTAAATTATTCTTGTGTTATACAGACTTTAGAAATAAATATGTTTACATGATTTTGTATATTTTTAAGGATTGTTGTCATTGTTGGCAGTTTCACATCAAATTTAGTTTTTCCAAAGTGGACTAAAGTTTTGCGATCTCATTCAACATCCAGCACACTGCCACAGTGCATTGATTCTGAACCTCAGCAGACTTTTCAGAATAACAGCAATTACCACAAATAGCCATTACCACATTGTTTACACTTATCAAATTGAGAATATGGATTTTTCTTGATGGCTAAAATCACACAAGCTGTTTGACTACGCAGAGAAGTGACTAGAGTTGCAACATTGATCTCACATTTTCTTCTCTCTAACTGCCTGACACAGAAATGAATAGAAAGCCAAACAAAAGTCTCAGCCCCGCCAACAAAACCTATCCAACAGCAGCAGCAACGACTGGGTCCCTTATATTGCTGATAACCCTTTGGCACAGACACACACACACACACACACACACACACACACGCAGTCACAAAAGCGAATGGCACACCAGCAGAGTCAACAAACACATACAAACAGACTTGGCCTTTTTTTGACACTTACTTCAATAGATTGGCATCTCCTTAACATGACACACACACACACGCACACGCACACGCACACACGCCCAGTAGCTTGAACACTCTCTCCCAACAATTACCTAATTAAGAGACTCTGAATCTGATTGGCAGCAATAACATTTGTCCATTCCCACACTCCCACAAAGGGGCTTAATGTAACACACACACACACAGCAGTATGCTGTACAAAGTAGCTTTTTGTGTAGTCTCCAAAGACAGAGTAATGCTGTACTACTTTCTGAGCACTTGATCTTGAGCCCCTGCAGAAATAGAACGCGCGCGTGTGTGTGTGTGTGTGCGTGCGTGCGTGCGTGCGTGTGCGTGCGTGTGCGTGCGTGTGCGTGCGTGTGCGTGCGTGTGCGTGCGTGCGTGCATGTAGTATAGTGTAGAGCATGTGCCTCTGTCACTGTGTTAATAAGCCACATCTGTTAGAGTGGGTCACTGTAGCACTGTACATGTAAGGATGTGAATGCACGCGTGGGCGTTCGTATCTACATATTTAACAGGGCGACAGTGCACTCAGCGTGTCTGTCTTTCCCAGAAACAAGGGAGAGAGAAAGAAAGATGACTTCTTTCTGACATTCTTCTAGATATATCTTTTCCTTCATGCTGTGTCCTTATAAAGTTTAGCTGATACATGTGCTACTGCCACCAGTGAGAATTCAATGGGAATATGAGATCTCTTAAAGCAGGAGATTTCATCTGAAGTCCCTGAACAAGCAGGTTGGGCTTTGGAGGTAAGAAAGTGGAACAGTTACTAGCAAAAAGCAACATCAGTTTTCCGTTTCTCATCCATTTCCAAGTGCTAAACTTATAATCTGCTTAGGCTACCTATTCTAGGAAGATGTTGTCCCCATCTATCTGAGACATTTTACTGTATACAATGAGCCCAATAAAACTACCCATGATTCCAGAAAAATACTAAACCAGCACAGATTCCATTTCAAGGTGACAAAAGCGTTTTGACAGATAAACACAATATATACACCAGGAAGCTGTTATTTCTGTTGCCTTCCGTGACAATTAGCATCCATAATTTCTAAGAACCAAACACAACCTGCAATTTAGTGTGAGAAGGTTAGTGACACAATCACAGCGCCGCACGATGGCGTAGGTCCTTGATTACACACAATCATTTAGTCAAACATGAATTCAATGATGTGCTTGAATAATTTCAAGTGTTGTCTACAGAGAAACTCAAAAAGAATTCTTTGCAACAGAACCTAGAGAGCAGATGAAGGCACTTGTGTTCCCAGTGCGACTGGAACATCAGGTCACGTACAAAATGGTGTAGATTATGAAAATAGCAGCTGTTATTGAGAATGTCAACAATGGGCGAACGAGTGTTATGAGCAAAGACACTTCAGAGCAATAAACACTTTGACTGATGTGACCATTACACTTTCATTTTCAGTTTATGATACGGCCTCTCTGAACTGGAGACCCCCCCACCACCGCTTCATCTCTCCCCATTACCTCATACCTCAAACCACTGCCCGTGTGACTGCATCTTCAGCACCACGCAAGGGTCAGGTTTGGAGAGAGCGTCACGGTCCGAGATCCCCCGGCAGGCCACTCTCAGCTCCACTTTGGTCAGGCATGGAGAGCTGATGAAGCCCAGCGTGGCCTCTGCAGACTCATAGATGTTACTCATGCTGAACACACAATCACACGCTGAAAAGAGAGGATAAAAGACATCAGGATTATATGATAGATAGATAGATAGATAGATAGATAGATAGATAGATAGATAGATAGATAGATAGAGTAAAAAAATCACATGCACTGCAGTACTTTTGAACTGTTGTTTGCTTTGACATGAGCAGATGCAGCGGCCCTGACTAAGCAGACAGCACTCAAATGGTTCAAGGTCAGGACTCTGAAGCCACCAGGACAAGGTCCCTCAATATTACATAATACATTCACCAATGCGCACATACTGTATACAGTATTAAACAAAGTAACAAACTAACACAGTTATGCATTTAACACATGGTAATGCAAACACGCATTTGGATGTATGTACACATTCTGTATATAGATAATCGCAAACAAACACAAATGCACACATGCGCACACACACACACACACACACACACACACACACAGTGTGCTCTGCTGAGTTACCAGAACAAATTGCTTTCTTTCAGAATGAATTGGTTTCTCCTCAGGTTTCCACAGAACGTATAGTGTTCATGGTCCCTAAATAGAATACTGTCAAGCATCTAATCGCTGTGACACAGACGTTTTCCCCCATGATAATGTGAGATGAGTTGTTAATCATGAACAAATGACTAAATCTCTCTAAATTACATTGTACAGCAAAGCTGCAAGAAAATGACCCGTCATCAATAAAGGCTGAAAATGTAAGCCGCTTTTTGTTTGTTCGAGGTGAGAGTTCCTGTATTACCACACCAATGATGGTCAATATCACACAAGCATGGCAATAATTTTTTATGCGTTACAAGGGACGTACACGTCCATCAACCACCCACACAAGTTTTTTAATTATTCTGCTAAATTAGACCCGGGGCTTTGTGGGCATGTTGAGACTCGGCTTGATTGACATCTTCTTCACTCTCCTTTTAGTCTTTGTTGCACCTGTTTGAGCAGAACATCCTACACCTTTATAGTCCTTAATGGTACATTGATTCTTGTGACTTCCCAGTATAACTCCACACACCTTCAACCTGACCATGTATCTAATTATCCAGAGGTGCTGGCAACACCTGTGTGGGTGTGCAGGACTTTAAAAAGAACTGTTTGAATTGTTGATTAGCTTAGCATAGAGACTGGAAACAGCTAGCCAGGCTCTGTCTAAAGGCAAAACCAAATCCTCCTTCCAGCACCTTTAAAGCTCATTACTGGAATAGCATTATATCTAATTCATCTATTCTGAACAAAAACCTTTGAGTGAGATTTAGGTGGATTTTGTTACCTTTAGACAAAGCCAGGCAAGCTGTTTCACTGTTTCCAGTCTTTATGCTAACGATCTCCTGACTCCTAAAGCTTCATATTAAATGGAAAGATATGACAATGGTATCGATCATCTCACCAAAGAAATAACTGTTTCTACTGTGTACTTTAAATGGCATTGTAGCATCATAAATAATACTTAATAACCTCCCCCAACATGTGGTCTTTACTCAAAGCCGACAATTTCCAAAGCAGGATGCAGTTAACAGTTACTTAAACCAAGCTATAAATATATTACTATTACATTGGAAACACTGCATTGCATGTATAATTAATCTCAAAATGCATGGACCAATTTTTTGCAACTTTGGGTAGCCTCA
Organism: Micropterus dolomieu; assembly: GCF_021292245.1. Taxonomy (NCBI): domain Eukaryota; kingdom Metazoa; phylum Chordata; class Actinopteri; order Centrarchiformes; family Centrarchidae; genus Micropterus; species Micropterus dolomieu. Next base: position 17,991,412 of record NC_060158.1, on the reverse strand, counting down.
AGTTCATTTAGTCCAAAATAAAGAATAACCACTGGTCTGATGTGCTAGATGGTACAAACTGAATATTAATGCAGAGGTCTAGTAGTATTACCCTTGGGGAGTGAAGCTCTTAGAACTGGGTCTGACTCTGACCCGAATGTCTCTCTCTTTCTCTCTTTGTCTTCCATAATTCATGTTCCATGTGTGTGCTGGCTGGTGGTGATTATTTTTAGCTAAGCACAGTGAATGGGCTGTATACAGAGAAACAGACGTGGACAGAGACACAGGGCAGGTGTGTGTGACATACAGCAGACTTGTGTGTCGGTGGTGGGTAGTTAGTAGTGTTTCTGTGTGTGCACCTGATGCATGGTGGTGCATTTCTGCATGTGTGTGTGCAGCAGCAGATGCCTGTCTGTTCCGGTTGACAGCAGATGACACGGAGAGTGACGGAGGATGTGGAGGATTTCTATGCTACTGTATAAGTGCTGTGTGCCGGATCTGCCTTTACAGTACAGCAAAGGATCAGCTGTCACTGTGTGATCATGTGTTGCACATTGCTAGAGGTGACAATGAAATTTCATATCACACTCCGTCACAGGATCTTGTAATAATAGCTTCTTGGGATGTGGGGTTGACAACTGGTTTCTTTTGATATTTACGTACTTTAACACAAATGGAACGCAAAGGTGAGGATGGTTTTAGAATTTGGATCTGTACTTTGACAACATTTTCCCTGATTTGTACAAACATATAAACAATATATATGATTCACTGTATTATTGTTGATTAAAGTATTCATCTATTAAGCAAAGAGTGAAAATTTTATAAGGAGAAGCGGAACGCTTTGTAACAAAGTGGTACGTGCGCTCTGAAATTTGTGTGTAACTCAAAATAATGCCCTAATAAAAACCAGCATAGTGTTGACTGATTGCTAGGGGCAGTTTAAGATCTTTTAAAATCATTCCAAGGCTCCTCACTGTCAGCTGTTATTCTCCACACTGTGACAATCAATCATCGCAGAACTCAATTGCCGTGACCCTTTACACACTTGTGTGTGTGTGTAAACGTGTATATGTGAGTGTGACCATTCACCTTCACATGTTCACGTATGTAAAGTGACTGTGACAGATGTGACATTAATGATTCAGCCACAGGAAGGTCTATAACACTCAAGTACAGTGTAATTGCTCAGTCACATAACGATTATCAGACAAAGTGGAGTAACAACGCCTTCCAGCCAGAGCACAGGCAGCATAGGCTAAAGAACTATGTGGCATGTTATGCAACCCCATATGGAATATTAATCATGACAGGTGACAGCAATATGCTTAGCTGAAAGAGTGGACACATGAAAGGCGGCTGGGTCTGAGAAAAGACAGAGAGGAGTATCAGAAGTGAAGCAGTCTGGTGTTGCAAACTCACAGTGTTATTAGAGCTGACAGAGTGAGAGAGATTGTGAGAAGAGGGATTAGAGAGATAGAGTGAGAGAAAAAACTGGAGAAAGGCAAGCAAGTGAGAGTGAATGAAACAGAGGGAAAAAGAGAGAGGAAAGAATGAAGCGGATCTTCCCCTCTCATAGGGCTTATCTCGTCTTCTGGCACCCCAGCCGAATAAAATTAAAGCAGAGGCTTTCTAAGAGTAGCCTACCAGGTATTTTTCAGTATTTTCTCAAGGAAGGAATCTCCGTGGAATCACTGTGAATTTGTTTAGAATAATATTTTGTTGCCTGTTAATAAAAAATATTATTGTCTATTTTATTCTACAGAATGATCAATAAACCCACAAAGTGACACAAGCTGTAAAACAATTTACATGTTTCATACAGCTGTATCTATCTGATGTCATCATATGTCTTTCACTTCCAGCACAATACAGAAAAATGTAACAATGCAGATGTTTGGAACAGCCTGCACTCCTCTCATGCACCATCCTGGCTGCTCCTATCTCCTGCAGAGAGAAAACTCACCTCAGCGACCTGGAGAAAAGATCCAAGCGGAGCCGAAGAACTTCACCGCCGTTTACTTGACAATCACGGATACCTCACCGTCTCCGGACCCATCTCACTCTCTTTGTCTATATTTTTCCCCCAATCCCTTACACTGCAGAGCTCGGCCGGTTTGGCGCGGACAACCAAACAGAGCTGCTTTCTAAATTCCCACAGGGCGGGCACGGTGAGGATGCGCTCCGTGCGCCTGGGTTCACTCTGGTTGAAGGATGGGGAGGAGGAGGAGGACGGTGCGCCACTTAACTGGAGTTTGTAATCCGCTGGCTCCATCGGGGGCCGCAGAGAGCGCACAGTACCCAGGGACCAGCGGACGCAAAGCACAGTGTACCAGCGCCATCTTGTGGCTGCTACACCGAACTGACACTTCTAAAACTGATTTTCCGGTGCTCGGCTTTGATTTGCTGCGATGCGCTTCAGCGGTTTTATAATAAGCGATGACCGCACACCTGAGACCACTTGGTAGTTAATTTAAAGTTCACGCTGTGCCCACCAGATTCATTGGTTCAGATGAATTTAAAACGTTTCAACAAAGTGTATGAGGCGATTTTGCAGCTGGAATAAGCAGGGGGGAAATCGAAATAACCAGAAAGTAATGGTGGGATAATAGTTCTTGTTAGTGCTCTTACCATGGGTCTCATTTCATTTTTTAATCTATTCTGTTGGTTTTTATTATTTCACTTTTTATCATTAGGCCCAGGCCTACTATTTTCATGTAGGCCTACACTGATTCCCACTTGCTTACAGTTTATATCTATATGCTGTCTTATTATCAGCTTATCAGTCACAGTAGGCCTACGTAGGCAATCAATCATTACGATAACCTTCGTGAAAGGTGCTCTGCAAGTAAACATGGATTGATTTCTTTTAACTGCGCTGAACGTTCACTGACTTCTATACTCAAAAGTGGACTAAATGGGTAGGCCTATAGGCTAACAGTAAGCTACTTAAGATTTTTAACAGGTCTGCATTACCGTATGGATTGATTAACTTGTGTCCCCCTGTTATCACTTTAGCTCGTCTAAACCAGCTCTGAAATCCCCGGCGCTCTTTATCAAAACTTCTAATAGCCTAGTCTATATAGCCTATGCATAATAGTCCATTTGAAGTGCATCCAATTCAGTGGTATTACAGCTTATCTCTTTCCTGTAGGCTTAGGCCCTGTGCCATATTACAATAAATCACAAATCAAGGCATTTAGGAGAAAACAATTATAAGAGGATATTTGTTCTGAAATGGATTTGTGTGGCTTTTTTGAAAGCCCATTTACCCTAATGATTTATTCGTGCAAATCGGCCACTACTTTGACACTACTTTACACTTTGGCATAATGCTAGCCTATACTTTTACCAACATGGTATTTGGTTCACTATGTATCAGTCTATACATAAACATTATGCTACCTAAATGAATTCTCCTATAGCCTCTTGATCACAGATTTAGGCCTATTGTACTTATAAATAGTATACTCAGTTGTACACTGTCCTCCTGTACATAACTTGGTGTGTATGGTCACGGATGAGATCATTTCATGTCTGGAGCAGGGACCCTTGCTTTTGTGCGCGCCGACCACGCCCCGGCCCCGGCGTGCGGTGCACCAGGCTAGGTCAGCACACAGCTGCTACATCCGGGCGCTCTGCTTGGTTTACAAACCCTGCGAAGATGGCGACTTCAGGGAGGAGTGCATTATTATCCTCCACGTCCACTGGACCTAAAAGCACACTGGAGAACTCCAACCCGGAGGAGGATGACGGACAGGACTTATGGTGGGTGATGTGTTATTTAACCTGGGTTATTATGAGCAGCGTTTGTGCGCGCGGAGGGGTCCATTGTGCTGGGTGGAGAATGGTTTGACAGCTAGTTTGCTAACGAGGCTAGCTAGCATCAGCACCAGACTTGACTGGGCTCTGGTGACACAGCAGCACTAGCTCGCTTTAGCCACTCGCTGTCAGTCGTTGTTTGCTAATGAATGAACACGTCTTGTCTGGTCGAGTTGTAACGAGGCTGTTCTCTCTGCAGGTCCACCATCCTGAGTGAAGTGTCAACCCATTCAAGATCAAAGCTACCGTCTGGGAAAAATGTCCTGGTCATGGGTGGGTATCTGTGTATGTCTGCAGTCTCCCGGCTAGCCAATAGGCATCGTTAGCTTGAATAGCCAAGGAGCTGGTGATCATCTCATTCTGTTAGACTTAATACTGTTCGATAGCTGAGCTAGCTTACTCTGGACCTATGGTGCTTTTGTGTTCAAGTCTGGTGGCTAGCGGGTGCGTCCGCTAGCAGAGAGAGACAGGTGTATTTTACTGAGCGCCTACACAGGTGCGCGCGCGGGCGCGCACACACACACACAATCTCATCATTTTATGAGGGAGAATCGGGCCGCTTTGAAACAGTGCAAGTCATTCTAGCATCCAGGGATGCTTATTAGCAGCAAGGTGGAGATGATGCTGAAGGGACCAGACAAACCACCAGCCTTTTTCTGAATGTGACTGGAGCGGAGAGGGTGCCTCCCTGTCTCCTCATATCCTGCTGCTGGCCACAAACACACGCACCGTACGCATCCGCCCGGGATAATCCGCAGCCTGCAACTCATTCCTGCTAATCAGCGAGTTGGTTACCGATGTTTAGTGAGGATGTAAAGCCTTTTGTCCGTCTATGGCAACATCAGCAAGCTCTGCTTTATGATGCCTTGAGTCCCCCTGTCGGTTTAAGGTAATATGGCATAGTGCAAGAACTGATGCAGTCTTGACCTTATAACACACACAATAACAAAGTCCATTATGAGCACCTGTACAGTCCTTCATGAAAACTGTCTACAATGAAGCGAGTGCACATGGTTCTGGTCAAGGGTATTTGAGTGTTTACAGTAAAGGCCTATTTCTTATATATTTGTGTAGAGCTGAAACAATCACTGTGGTTGATTGATAGAAAATATGTCTGCAACTATTTTACTAATCAGTTAATCTCTTATGTCATTTTTCAAGCAAAATTGCCAAACATTACCTTGTTCCATCTTATTAGTTGTTTGGATCTGATGCTTTTATTTGTCCCATGTGACAGTAAACTAAATATTGTTGAGTGTTGGACTGTTAATTGGACTAAACAAGCACATTTAAGATGTCACCTTGGGCTTTATTGTGATTGCATTCTGGCATTTTCATCACTCAGCTGCCAGGCTTTTAACCAGAACAAAGAAATATGACCACATTACTCCTATTTTAGCTTCATTACACTGGCTCCCAGTATGTTTTAGAATTGACTTTAAAATTCTGTTGATCACTTTTAAAGCTCTTTATTGCCTCTCGTCTTGTTATATTTCTGAACTTTTAGTCCCATACACACCAGCACGTACCTTGAGATCCTCGGGCAGAGGTCTGTTGTCTGTTCCAGAGTCTCGACTGAAAAATAAAGGGGACAGAGCGTTTGCTGTCAGGGCCCCGAGGCTCTGGAACAGCCTGCCCGAGGAAATCAGGTCGGCTGAGTCAGTGAACTCTTTTAAGTCCCTTGTTAAAACATACTTTTATAGGAGAGCTTTTCCTGATCTTATTTGACTTTATTTTATCCCTTTTATTTTATTCTATTTTACTAATTTTATATTTATCTTAAACATGTATTTTAGTCTTTTCAATGTTTTCATGCTTTTATCTTGTATTGTTTTTGTATTATTGTCTCTTGGGTATTATTGTCTTTACACTTGTTAAAGCACTTTGTAACTTGTTTTTGAAAAGTGCTCTACAAA
>NC_060158.1:17962908-17985595 GCF_021292245.1 Micropterus dolomieu | reverse complement strand
TTTAAAGCTCTTCATGGCCTCTCGCCTTGTTATATTTCTGACCTTTTAGTCCCATACACACCAGCACGTACCTTGAGATCCTCGGGCAGAGGTCTGTTGTCTGTTCCAGAGTCTCGACTGAAAAATAAAGGGGACAGAGCGTTTGCTGTCAGGGCCCCGAGGCTCTGGAACAGCCTGCCCGAGGAAATCAGGTCGGCTGAGTCAGTGAACTCTTTTAAGTCCCTTGTTAAAACATACTTTTATAGGAGAGCCTTTCCTGATCTTATTTGACTTTATTTTATCCCTTTTATTTTATTCTATTTTACTAATTTTATATTTATCTTAAACATGTATTTTAGTCTTTTCAATGTTTTCATGCTTTTATCTTGTATTGTTTTTGTATTATTGTCTCTTGGGTATTATTGTCTTTACACTTGTTAAAGCACTTTGTAACTTGTTTTTGAAAAGTGCTCTACAAATAAAGATTATTATTATTATTTTTATAGACCAAATGGTTACTAGATGAATCAAGAAGGTAAAGTGCAGATTAATCAATAATGAAAATTATTGTTTGTTGCAGCCCTATCATATGTGCAGTTTTGTGCATTCTTAATTAGGGCTGCAACTAATGATTATTTGCATTGTGGATTAATCTGTCGATTATTTTTCGCGATTAATCGATTAGCTGTTTGTCTATAAAATATCAGAAAATCAGTGTTTCCCAAGTTCAAGATGTGGTCCTGAAATGTCTTGTTTTGTCAACAACCAAATGATATTATAGAGGACCAGAGAATCCAAAAAATATTTACATTTAAGGAGCTGGAATTAGATCATTTTTCTTAAAAAATGACTCAAACAAATTAATTGATTATCAAAATAGTTACCAATTAATTTAATAGTTGACAACTAATCAATAAATCATTGCAGCTCTATTCCTAATGTTGCATAGTGTATGTTGCACACCATATCCTATTGCACCCATATTAATTATATATATTATTTATTATGTAACTAGTAGGCCTTAAAGCTCATCAAAGCAGGGTGCATTGACAAATAGCACCCTCAGCAGTGTTGTAGAGCTGCAACAATTAGTTAATTTAATCAAGAAGTTTAACTATACTATAACTATTAATCGCCAACTATTTTGATCATTGATTAATTGCTTTGAGTCCTTATTTTCAAAACAAACCCAAACATCCAAATTCTCTGATTTCAGCTTCTCAAATGTGAATATTTTCTGTTTTACTCCTCTTTGGGTTGTGGACAAAACAAGACATATGATGACCTTGATCACCTTAGGCTTTGGGAAACACTGATTTCAACATTTTCCCCAATTTTCTGGACCCGACAACTGCTTGATTAATCGAGAAAATCAACAATTTAATTGATTATGAAAATAATCATTAGTTGCAGCCCTAGTATGCCTTAATTAGTTTGCCATTTAAGATTTTTGGCATTTATAATTAAGTTCTAAACAGCAGTGTTATTAACATAATAGCAGTGGATGTTGGAATCGACGAGTCTACTACCAATCATTTTGTTATTTATTGATTTTGCGTGTGTGTGTTTTAGGTGAGGTGGGTTCGGGGAAGACCACCTTGGTTGCAAAGTTACAGGGGATTGAAGAGTACATGAAAGGGCGTGGCCTGGAATACCTTTACTTCAGTGTCCATGACGACGACATTGATGGTAACCAGCAACTGCTTGCAGTTCATGGACTAATAGATGTCTGACATCCATGTAGAATTGTCTTGTTTTCCACTACAGAGCATCTAATGTATGTATTTGCCTCCATCTGTTTTGTGCGTATGTCTGTTTAGACCACACTCGGTGTAATGCCTGGGTGTTAGACGGAGACCTTTACCACAAAGGTCTGCAGGGAGTAGCTGTGCCAGTGGATTCGATCAGCAACACTTTGCTGCTGATAACACTTGACATGTCACGGCCGTGGAACGCCCTGGACTCCCTTCAGAAGTGGGCTGCCGTCGCTAGGGAACACATCGACAAACTCCGGGTCGCTCCGGAAACGCTGCGGGAGCTGGAGCACAGACGTGAGTCATGCTGACAGCCGTCAAGCTGACTAGTAGATAAAGTTGAAAACAAAGTATATGTTATTCATGGATCTTAGCAGTATAAAATTGGTTCTTAGATAAGTCTTTGTAAAATGCTTTACATTGGACCTTTTGTCTCGGGAGGCCCAGTTATGAGAATGATAACTCCACCTGTTTAAAATTGTAACCCCCTGAATGGCTAACTAAATGCTTATCATTGTTTGTTTATGTTTGTTGATGTACTGTGTGTGTGTGTTTGTGTGTAGTTGTAAAACAGTTCCAGGAGTACACAGAGCCAGGCAGTGGGGAGGATGGCACCCCGCAGAGGAGGAGCGAAGATGAGGAGAGTGTGCTGCTGCCGTTAGGCGACAACACACTCACACACAACCTGGGAATACCAGTGGTGGTGGTCTGCACCAAGGTACACACTCATTCAATATAACACATTCTCTGTGCTGTAAAAATGTCATTATTCTGGGACCTATGGAAAAGTCATTGTAATAATTTCACTGTGGAATGGTCTTAAAGAAACGTCTTTGTATTGTTTTTGCATTGCATCTATTTCCATTCACCTCTATCTGACACCTACTTATCTGTCCTCAGTGTGACGCCATCAGCACATTGGAGAAGGAGCATGACTACAGAGACGAACACCTGGACTTCATCCAGTCTCACATCAGACGTTTCTGTCTGCAGTGTATCTTTCACTAAACATTGCCCCTCTGCCCTTGGCTGCTGGGAGCTAAAAGTTCCACAAACAAAAAAAAAATAGTGTCAGAAAACAATGAAACTATTGATCAGTACAGTATATGCAGGCATTTTAATGGGGCTGCTAATCAATACCACTGACTCTGCAATTTTCCTGTCAGATCCTGACATTTAAGGCATTCTTTCGCATGTTGGCCTGTAGTTGATTCTTGTTGTTGATTCAGCTCAGTGACCGGCATTACAAGGTGCTCTGTTCTCAAGTTTCCAGCAGTATTTTGGCCATTGTAAGCTGTTATTACTTTGTTGCAAAGAGAGTGGGATAAAAGTTATAGATTACCCAGTACAGCTTGAAATAGTTAGTTTTTCAGAATCATTTCTCCAGTCTGAGTGGAAACAGTATTACACTTTGAAGGGTTATTGTGTTTAAAATGAGCAAGACTGCACACCGCCTTAGTTGTTCTGTTTACTGGTTTCAGTTAGTCGAAGCTAAAATCTGTTTTTCTGTAGTGCTACTGTTATTAAGAGATGTTGTTGTTTTGTTTGTTTTTATCACTGCAGCATTAGTTTTATTTTTGCTCCTGTATTTCAAAACGTTGGTGTTGAAAATATCCTTAACAGCCATGTCAGATGGGGCGTCTCTTGTTTACACATCGGTGAAGGAGATGAAAAACCTGGACATCCTGTACAAATATCTGGTTCACAGACTCTATGGCTTTCCCTTCCACAGCCCGGCACAAGTGGTGGAAAGAGATGCCGTTTTCATGTAAGCCTGCCTTAGGGTTAAGACAAGGTTTTAGGGCTCATGTTAAAGTTTGCGTTATGTTAGGGTAAAGGGGTTGGGGGGCTAGGAACAAACAATGTGTGCGTGTGTTTGTGTATATGTACTAGGACTGTGGGGCCACCAGTATGTGGTTTGTAAGCCTTCCTCTGCTCTATCAGTCCATCAGGTTGGGACAATGAGAAGAAGATTGCCATACTACACGAGAACTTCCAGACAGTAAAAGCAGATGACAGCTTTGAGGACGTAGTAGTCAAACCGCCAGTCAGAAAGGTACAGGCCCCCCCAAAAAACAGCTAACTTGGAAAGATCCTCTAAGCTTACAGCAAACAGATTGATTGCTGCTGTAATATTATGTATCATGACTGTCTACATAACTTTTCACAGAATTTTACCCAGTATCAATGCAGGGAACAAGAGAGTTTAATCCTAATGTATTTATTAGCTGTTGTAGATGTATAAAGAACGACTGAAAGCAAAAAATACTTTTATTTTTTTTTGCTTGTCACCAGATTGTTCATGAAAAGGAGATTCAAGCAGAAGACGACCAAGTGTTTCTGGTAAAACTGCAGGTCAGAGAATATTTCTGTTGCGTTAACGCCATTTGGTTCATTGCTTGTTGGTACTCCAATTAAATCTGCCTTGAGAGTCTTGAAATGTTAATTGAATACTAATTGGAGTGAGTGTGCATATTGTGTTCTAATTTGCAGTCGCTGCTCGCCAAACAGCCTGCTGTGACAGCAGGGCGACCAGTGGTGAGTGTTGTTTTTTTTTCTCTATTTTTGGCTGATTAATAAAAAAAATAGAAGAGAAAGAGAAACCTCCCTCCAGTGTCCATAATATGTGTGAAATGAACTGTTGTTGTTGTTCATAGGACACCACCAGCAGAGCACCCACCGGTTCCCCCAGGACGAGTAACCGTTCCGCAGCGGCCAACGTAGCAAACGCCATGCCACAGTCGGGTACGTCATGTATTTCATCGCTTCACACAGCCGCCCATGACCATTGCCGCGTGTGTTTGTGTTTTAACTCTAATCCCTGTGTGCTGCAGGTCAGACCAGTGAGGGTGTGTTGGCCAACTTCTTCAACAGTCTACTGACAAAGAAAGCAGGGACTGGGGGGCCCGGGACGCCAGGCGGTGGTAACAACACTCCAGGAACAGTACGCAAGTCAGGTGAGAATACACACTACATGTTGGGTTGTACCCATGCTCTGGTTTTGTGGGATAGTAAAAAATAGTCATTAATTTATTCACTCGTGCATTTAATGCCATTTTCAGTCACTCCTCATCACTCGGTTTCTTTTTGTTTGTTTTTTACCTCCCATCTGCCATCCTGTCACTTTCTCACCTCTTCACTCTCCTGCCCTCTACTCCAGACATGAACATAACATGCTAAAGAGAATGATGAAAGGGGCCGAGTGCATCTACCAACCACACAAACAAACAAACACCCATCGTCTTTTATGCCTGTTGTAGCTCTGTGAGGACTGTTTTCATTCTTAACTGTGCTCATAGTCTGTTAATCTCACTGTTAACATCATCCATCATGTATGTATGTGTATGCACTAGTCAGAGGATGCTGGCCACGTTAAGGTGTGTGTGTGTGTGTGAGAGAAATATATTCCTCGTTTATTATTGCTTGTGTATGTCATAGTTCGTTCTCAGAAGCATCCCTGGTTGGGGAGGGGGGGGTCATTTAATTTGACTGACTGATGATTTAATAACAATTGCACCCTTAATGTTTCCCATTCCTAACAGCCTGTCTCCATTCTGTTCCCCTCCATTTTCTTTGGCATGTCGCATTGCATTTCTCATGACTAACATCTGCCACAAACATTGCACATGATTCTAACTAAGGCTGGGCGTTAAGTTGTTTGTGTTTTTAAACTAGGTAACCACAATAAATGATACAATATATCATATTGTTATTGTTACAACATAGAGACCTGAATTAAACATTGTTGCGTACTTATTCAGTTGCAGGCCTGTCATCACTGGTTTTCAGACGCAACACTTGTCCCTCGCAACAAGGACAGTTTTTACATTAAAGGCATGTTTGACATATTTTAGTGCAAGAACTAATATGCAAATAAGTAAAAAATACATTCGGTATTACCTATAAAGTCTATGGGTATTACCAAAGGTCTGTCACATTTGTATTATTGCAAAATAAATTATTTCTGTTGACCTGGGTGTAAACAAATTGTTTCATACTTTCTAAATGCCATAGGAGTGACATTAATAAACATTTACAAAAGCTAAACCAATCAACACAGTGAAGTCAATTATTTTTGCAGCTCTCTGTGACTGTACAGAATGAGAGTCAATGAGACCAATGAAACCAGCCCAGTCTTCTGAAATTTCTGTATTAGGTTGAAAAAATGGCCTAATTAATCATACTAAAACCAACCATATTATCTCAATAACACTACTACCAATGTTATCATGTTCACCCAGCTCTTATTTTAATCATGTGTAATTGCCTTTGAGCTTATTGCATTGTGCTTTAACCATTAAATGAAAATGCACTGTTCTTTAATGCACTGGCTAAAATGCTTGTTTGATTACTTGATTCCCTGGTATTCAGTACCAATTATTTATGTCTCTGTGTCTACCCACATTGGATACAGGTTCGAAGCTGGGCCTGGGCGATGTACAGGCAGAGCTGGACCGCATATCCAGCCGGGAGACCGACTCAGACCTGCCTAATGCCAACGACACCCCTGCCACCGATGGCCAGGACACATGAAGACCAACGCACCCTGCACCCCCTCCCCCCAACTTCAGCCTCATCTTCCACCTCCCTTGTTCTTCCTCCCTCCACTCACCTTCCACTTCATTACAAAGATGCGGGGAGAAAGAGGGATGTTGGGGGAAAAAGATGGGTGGACACACTTCTCCCTCCCCGTCATCTTTTAAATTTCTCCTCGAGGACAAAAACTCACCCTCTCTTCCTATGGCCCGTGCCCTACACCTTGTTCCCCCCCGCCCCTCTCTCTAAACCCCTCTCTTCTCTTCCTGGCTGTTAAGCTGAGGGCGAGTGTTTGTCACTGTTACATAAAGACTGTCTGTTACATGAGAGTTAATGGGTATGGAGGACCAACAGGGAGGCTGGGGTGAGAAGATATTAGGCGGGTTGAAAAAGATCGAAAGCCAGGGTGTTATATCCCTCCATTTCTTGTGATGGTACAGTTAGTGTTTTACTGTAGGAACTGCTGAAGGGCGCATGTTGAAGAAACTGTACTTTGGTACTCTAGGGATGATTGTGTGATCGTGTGTTTATTGTATGTGGGGCAAGTCACGCTTGGCCTAAGGAAGAGACTGAGAACAAAAACATATGCCTGAGAAACATTGCAAACGGACTTGTTTTTTTGTTTTGTTTTTTTAAGATGAAGGGATAAACCTACCAGTATTTGTGTGTGTGTGTGTGTGTGTGTGTGTGTGTGTGTCTGTGAGAGAGTGAGGCAGATAGAGGAAATTAAGGAAGTTACTTCAACTTAGACCTGTCTGTCGAGAGATTTTTGGCTGTTTGCATTTCAACCAAAAGGCAAAAAAACATTACTATGCTCTTACACTACAAGCTCTTAAAACAGTGCATACACTATTTTTACTGCAGCACTGTCTGCTAGACTACACAAACCAAACATGACAAGAAATATACTTCAGAATCAAAGTTCACACTCGAGCCCCAGTCCTGTGTAAGACACCTAAGGTCCATCATGGCACGCAGTTCTACAATTGGCCACTCATGTTACATACTGCTCTAACCTATAGATAGCAGACAGTGCACTGAAAATGGAGGGTAGTAGAGAGTAGTGGGGGTGGGTAGCTGAGCTTTACTTGTACAGAAAGAAGCACTAGTGATTCAGTTCCATAGTTACTGTGGGTGAGGGTGGTGGGTGGACAAGGGGGGGGGGTCAGAGCAAGGGAGGGTCTCACCAAGAATGTACAGTCATTGTCTCGCTGATTGGTCCTGTTATTTCAGAGCTCTGTGTTGGCGTTTGTATAATCAGATCTGTTAATCAGTCAAATAAAAGGTGTATTTATTCGGATTCATCCACCTGGCTTTTCTGTATTTATTTTTATGTTTTTTCATTCCTCCTCTTCTCACTGGTTTAAAAAGTTATATTTTGTGATGGGGAATTGCTACAAAGGACAAAATTGCTTACAGTTGAGGATTAGATTACCAGGCTTGAGCCCATGTTGGTAAGCATCCACTTGCTGCAGTGGCCATGTCAAAGACACCGAATCTTGTTTACAAAGAATGAAATGATGGGAAATTATTTAGAAATTGTCCAAATGCCAGGAAATAGACAGAGTGGCTGAGATATAACAAGCAGATAGTGTTGTTTCTCTACAGTTCTCTTCCCCGGGCAGGAACTAAAGGCTAAAGGAGGACAAGACATTGAGTATAATTTGAGGCACAAACAGAAACCCTTAAAAACACAATTTTGTGTTAGCTCTTGGATGTATTGATTAAATAAAGTTGCCATTTTTTAAGGCTGTTAAATGCTTTTCAATCAGTGTTTGCTAAGGTCTACTTACTAGCCTAAAAAAGAATACATTTATGAGCTCCACCACTACAGTATTTACAGTAGGTATTAGAAGGAACTCGAGGGAAATTGTTGTGCAGCAGTTGCTGTACAAAGTAGGAAAGTGTGTGACTATATCTCATTGTAAGTGGTTTCTGTTATTTTGTCCACGCTGTGCACTATGGCAGCTGCCGTCTAGCTGATTCTGATCTCTAACCGCTCAGAAGGGAGGCTGAGCTGATTTATATTATTTATGCACAGTATATTTATACAATCCTCCAGTGTCTGTCTTGTGTCGGAGTTATTTCTTGATCGCTTCATAAGAATACTATTTGTGGGCAACTTACTTTAAAGCATCATTCTGTATGTATTTTCATGAGCTCTAAGCGGATAAACACAATACATTTCAGTTTTTTATCAGTAGATGACTGGAATGAATCTCAAACCTAATGAGCACTTGCATGACTGATTGCAAGGAATAAGAGTGACTCATTATGCCAAATAAATGAATACATGTGCATTTCTATTTCATGAATGAATCTGTAGGTGATTTTTAGGAGAAGACGTGACCTTTATGTTGTCTTTTCTATTTACCACTTTGTCTTTGTCATCACACCGGTAAATCTAATACACTTGCTCCTCTCTCTGACACAGTTGGAGACAGTGGATGAGTTTCTGATAGTTTTATTCTGAGGGCTTGCTGTTTGTCCCACATACTGACAAAAAAAGATGAAAATCCATAAGCAGTCACTGAAATAAATGTCATCACCTTATGACAGATTCATTTTAAGCAGTTTATGAAAAAATATATAGCCACACTTCCATTTTCTCTGGCAGCATGTGGTCTGTCTTATTACTGTCCTCACGCTGATATTATTTATACTACCCTGGAACATGTGACTGAATATATTAACCTATTACACATTTCTGTCACTCTTTGAGAAATGATATGAGTACCAAATGTTCCAGTTGATTATTGTGGTATAAAAGTTTCCATTTGCTGCAGTAACACAAATATGCTCCCCAATAACATTTTGGACTTTGACCTACTAGTCTTTTGCACGTGTCAGACACATGAACATGCACTATACTGTGTGTGACACTTTGGTCATTTTTATTTAATATTAATACATGTTCTTTTCACACAGCAATAATAATAGGTCAAATCAAGGTGTTCGTGTATCATCGTGTGTATGTAATGCTAAGAAGCTGAAGTACAATGATGCACAAGTACACTTGATGCATTTAAGTGGATGTTAGATATCAGACTGTTGTTATGCAGGCATGTGCATTGCAACTTGATTACAGCTAGCTTAACTGCCCAAAACGGAAATGCATACATAAGAAATGTTATACAGCTAGCCTAGCTATAACCTAGTATATCTGATTTTTACTGTCAACCTTCAATCAGTTAGTGATAGACTGAACTCTCAGTTGTCACAAGTTGTGCAGTTCATTTTAATGACACAAACAACTATGGAGGCAAATCATCAAATGCCATTTAAACCATAGCACGGCATCATGTTATTGTGGCCATTGCATGTTTTTCTTGCAATCAATGTTTTGTTTTTAAGATGGGCAGTTTATGTGGCATGGGATGGGTTTCTGCAGATAACTGAAATTCAATCATGATATTCTACAGTTTTCTATGTGGTTTAATTTTGTGGTCTGTGTTTTTTCCTTCTTCTTCTCAACCACTGCTGTATATCATTTGCAAAATAAGTCCAAATTGTCCAACTGTTTGCAGATTATGACTTTATTGAATTTGATAAATAAATGATATAATTTGGTTAGGGGAAATGTTTGTCTCTAAGTTAACTGCGTGTTAATTAAGCCCCTCTGTCAAATCACAGCAGCTCATGAATCACATTCCTTTCTGATGAATGCACCTCGCCCTCCTCACCACTACAGCAAGTATCACACATCTTTCATTTACGAGGGTGAAAAATCTCAATACAGAAATGTCCAACTGCTCTTCACGTAAAAAGATATCACTATCTGGCAATTATAGTTAAAAAATTCGCCATCATCTGGCAATTATAGTTAAAAAATTCGCCATCTTGATGTTCGATCGCACAGGCGGAAGCAACATCTTCGGCGGAGCAACAGCGGGTGTGGTTCGGACTTCTACGGGTGGTTCACCTAGCAGCCCTTTTCCTATTTTCAGCCAAGAGAAAGGAGAAAATTTTCCTGACAAGAATCACGGAGGAGCCGCTCGACTCTGGTAAAAATAGCATGTTACTACATCTATTATACAACGGATTTACAGCGGGACAATGTTTGCTTCACCAAAGAAAATCATCTTTGGCCGGGGAGGGGGCTCCGGTGGGGTTTTCTGATTTGGCTGGCAGCACGGCAGGTTTTGTATGGTGGCGCTTGGATCTACTTTTCATACGTCCTGGGTAGCTAAGCTAACGTTAATCAAACCAGAATTAAACACTTGAATGATTTGCTTAAAAGTCACATTTCCAATAATGAACTGATTTGTATCTGTAATGACTTATAATACTGGTTGCGGGTCAGGAAAAGTCTTAACATTTTTTACCTTGTGGATGAAGCCCTAAACAGTGTTTGTTTATGTTAGCTAGTTAGCTAACTAGCGGAGGGGTTAGCTAGACACGTTAGGTTAGCTCAGCGAGCTTTCAAGGTAAGCTAGCCAACCTGTTAGCTAGCAGTGGTGGCTACATACAAGCCAGCGCTTCGGGCTTAATTTATATGTCTGTAAAATAGGCTTGGTGATTGATGCAACGTGTACATTTATTTTGTGTTTTAAGTTTTGATTAGGCAGCTTGTTACGCTCGTAGTTAGACCCACCATGAGAGGAGGAGACATGGAAGTGATTGCGGGGCGGAGGGTAGTTTCTCTCATTGGAAACCCAAGCTGCGAGGTCGGAACTTGGCCGTGGTAGGGGGAGGGGGAGAAATATGCCTTTGATGTTCTTTGCCGCTGAATGGTGAATTGTGTTCATGCTGGCCTGGAAATACCCACCGCTTTGCTCTCTCGGCTGGAGGTGGAGGCTCGGCATTTCCCCTCATAGCTACGTTAGCAAGCCAAACAAGAGTGAATCAGAGGCTGCTGGCACAGGTAGCGCAGGAGACAGCGGTTTTTATTATTGAGACCACGTAGGAGAAACGCATAAACATTACGATTAGGTTTGGCTTTGGCAAACCAGAACTCAAGGTTGAGTACGAGTTGTTTTATTTTTCCCTTGTGTACTTTTTCCTTTGTACACAGACATATCTGCTGTGCGGGCTGAGGGCAGACAAGAACAATGGCTACCCAGTGTAAGTATGAAAAACTTACTTTGATATAAATTTAAAGTTTTATGTTGATGTGAACACGGCCTTTCATAAAGTGTATTATGTGCACACATTCAATACTACAAGCCTTGAGGCACTGTGGAAATTGGAAAAATGGGGGATAGGTGAGCACATGTTGCAGTTTCCCAAGTAATTATAAATCCTCTTTTGTTACGTTTGAGTTTCTCCTTCAGGGGATGAAAACTTTTCTGGGGGGAATTTGATGTTTATATACTTTAATTATCAGTAACATTACCTCTGGATAAAGGAACATGAGCTTTTCCTTTGCTCTTTGTTCCGTTTATTTCCATTTACTTAAACACGACGTTATGCGTTCCTCTTTATTTTCCTGACACTTTCACCCCTTTTAATTCCTTCATCTCCCATTTGTATTAACTCTCCTGAAACTTTAAAGATCACTCTTAAAAAATGTTCTTGGCTCATAGTGGGAAACTAAGTATGTAGTGAGCAAAGTAAAGATTAGTCTTCTCCTAATCGGTCATTCCTAGTGATTCACCTTTTTGCTCCTTTTGGGTAGCTGATTTGATGGAGTTGGACATGGCAATGGGGGACAGCAAGGCTGCAGTGAGCCAGTGGCAACAGCAGTCATACCTGGATTCAGGCATTCAGTCTGGAGTCACCACCACAGCACCATCTCTGAGCGGCAAGGGAAACCCTGATGCTGAGGAGGATGATCCAGGTCTTTACGACTGGGAGTTCAACCAGCCTTTCACTCCTGAGGCCACAGGTATACAAGATACTGATATATATCATAATATTTGTTATCACTGCATAACTGGTATGGCAAAATCTCTGACAAATGAAAACTTTCTATTATCTCTTATTGTCATTAACTTTCAGACATTGAGGGTTATGCCATGACCCGGGCCCAGCGTGTGCGTGCAGCCATGTTCCCCGAGACTTTGGAGGAGGGCATCCAGATCCCTCCCACCCAGCTGGATGCTGCCCACCCAACGGCAGTGCAACGCCTGGCAGAACCCTCTCAGATGCTGAAGCATGCTGTAGTCAACCTCATTAACTATCAAGATGATGCTGAGCTAGCCACTCGTGCCATCCCCGAGCTTACCAAACTGCTCAACGATGAGGACCAGGTACATTTACAAATGAGTGAATTAACGCACTGTATCACAGTAAAATGTGGTATCATGTAACTTATCAGCTTAATGCAGCAACCAGATCATGTGTCCCTAACAAACATCGCCTCTGTCCTAGGTTGTCGTGAATAAAGCAGCTGTAATGGTGCATCAGTTGTCAAAGAAGGAGGCATCGCGCCACGCCCTAATGCGCTCTCCACAGATGGTCTCAGCCGTTGTTCGTGCCATGCAGAACACTGGTGATGTGGAGACAGCTCGCTGCTCTGCTGGCACCTTGCACAACCTTTCCCACCATCGTGAGGGGCTCCTTGCAATCTTCAAGTCTGGTGGCATCCCTGCCCTGGTCAAGATGCTGGGGTAGGAAACTGGAGGAATTGTGGTGCTTTATTTTGCATATGTGATCATTTATCAGTGTGCACATGCAAGTGGTCTGACGCTGTGTTGGAGTTGTATGTGTGGGGTGGGTTTGCGTAGGAATCTGATTGCGATGAATGGTTTTAGATTTCCTTGTAGCTCAAATTTTGGTTGGTACACAATACTGCACTGTATCTATGAGAGGTAATTCACAAGGCAGGCCCTAATGCTATTTTACAGACTTTTACTATTGACTGCCTCTAATTGGGAAGACTTGTTTGAGTCTTAAATACACCCAGCAGGCTGCAACATCAATCACAAAGGCCTATTCGACAATGGCACAAATCAACTAAAATGTGTTCACACTTGTGTGCCTCACGTACTCCCTTGCTCCTGTTTTCCTTTTCTTTTTAACTCAACGCTGTGCATGAAGGCTGGACAAACAATGCACTCTGCTGCAACCGCTATGAGCCTATCAATCATGATTAAGCAAATAATGAGTAAACTGCAAACAAAGACAAACGGATATAGCTTTCACCCACTTTAGTTTGGTTAGCCAACCATCACACGCACAGAAGTCCATCTTAAAACAAACCAGCAAGTATTAGACGAACCATGTTTTAATCAAAACTGACTCGTTACTTTGCTTTGATGTGAGGAAGCACTATCAAAAGTTGTGCCTATATTCTCAAATAACAACTGAAAATCCTCACCAACCAGTGACATTTCCAAAATACAGAATACTCCACAATGCGACAAATTTGATTTGTAAAAATGTCTTTCTTACTTTGCTCTTTGTATTCTCTGTGAAAAGCCAAAGAACACAGACAAAACAGTTAGCTGGCTGACAAGTTGCGACCTGTTGGATGTCACGTGTGTTTGAATTTGCACCTGGAATCACATTACCACACTTTAAATGCAGGGTCGAACAATAGCATGACAGTGGATGCTGAACTGCATAGTATTATGAGACTACAAGAAGTGATCACCAAATAGATTGAAAGCCATTTGGATTATTTACCAACCTGAGTGAAAAATGGTAATCTTTTTTTTTTTTTTTAAATGTAGCGATAGTTTGTCATGTCACTTTAATGTTTCTATCAAATTTATGTGATTGAGTTTCTTTGTTAAACTTTGAGTGGCCCATTTCAAATTTTTCCTTTAATTTTGAGATTAAGGTAGATGCGTACATTGGACAGCCAACTTGTGTTTTCTGGTAAATGCTCCAAAGTACCAGCTGTACTTTGCAGATGTCTGCATAGTGGTTGCGAGTAGCATGCCAGTTTAGCAAGTTATTTAGGACTGCGTGCTTTCCTCTTATGATGTGTATAGTTACCAAGTTTCATTGTTCTTACACCTCACAAAAAAACTGGTGTTTTTTTCTGGGGGGTGGGATAAATGTACAGAGAGATCGGTCAATAATTTGTCAACTATTTTGATAATTGTTTAGAGAAATTGTGATGGCATTTCTCACTATTTTCAGAAGTATTATAAACCAATGAATTTATGGAGAGAATAACCAGCAGATTAATCCATAATGACAATAACTTAGTTGCAGTTGGATACAAAACAGTTCAAAAGAGCTCTACCTAAACCAACTACAACAGTAAAATAGTGCTTTAACATTTAATGCACGAGTAATAATAATCTAATTACACAATACATATTTGGATAACAGTGACAGGGGATGCATTCTGCATTAATTACAGATGCAAATAATTCTTCCACCTGCATGTAAACTAACATGCTTTAGATAACAGTTACATACTATTTAAAATATATATAAATAAATAAATAAAAAATAAAATAATGGTGAATAACCATGGTAACGTGATGTTTTCATGCGTGTGTGTGATTTTTATCTGGTGTGTGTGTAACTAAAACACTAATTTTAAAGGGTGTTTTTGAAGGTGGTTGTGACTGTTAAAGTGTTGTCTGAATTTTTTTTTTGTTTTGTATATTTTCCCAGCTCGCCGGTGGACAGCGTGCTGTTCTACGCCATCACCACACTCCACAACCTGTTGTTGCATCAGGAAGGGGCAAAGATGGCCGTGCGCCTGGCTGGAGGACTGCAGAAGATGGTGGCCTTGTTGTCCAATACCAATGTCAAGTTCTTGGCAATCACTACTGACTGCCTGCAGATCTTGGCGTATGGCAACCAGGAAAGCAAGGTATTGGAACAACATATTTATGCCTACATTAAATTAATTCATCAAGGCCCTTACATGTCTGCTCACACCACCTGGGTGCCAGCAGTTGGTAGCAAGTCTAAACATAAATCTGTCTTTTAGCTGATCATTCTGGCCAGTGGTGGTCCCCAGGCACTGGTCAACATCATGAGGACCTTCACATATGAGAAACTACTGTGGACCACAAGCAGAGTGCTCAAGGTGCTCTCTGTTTGCTCAAGCAACAAGCCTGCCATCGTAGAGGCTGGTACGTATATACTTGTGAGATAGAAATGAAATGGAAACACAATACAAACATATGTAAATGTTCTGGTCTACCTCACTGCAGTACAACTGGGTGTTACAGGCTCTGGATACATTTTGTACTTGTGGTTTGCTACTCAGGTGAAAGTCCTCCGATGTAATGAATTTGTTTGTTGTACTTCGGCATGTGTGTAGGAGGCATGCAGGCCTTGGGGCTTCACCTGACAGACCCCAGCCAGCGTCTGGTCCAGAACTGCCTCTGGACTCTGAGAAATCTTTCAGATGCTGCCACTAAACAGGTACAATGCGCTCAGTTGTCAAAAATAATTTCTTATGAGCCCCAGGTTCAGTTTACCATTACCAATTCATGTGTTAAATAGCCATATTGTGTAACAAAAATTCCAGTAGATAGAACAGTTATGTTACTACATACATACAATATGCAGGAACCTCCAGTTGTTTTTTGGCACTATTACTCCTTGTCTATTCATAGAATTTAATTTAATATAAAGTGTTAGATAAAACAAGTTGCTAAATTATTTAGAACACATTCATTGCTCTCCCCTCCATTTGTTTTCTTCTGTCCCTTCCAACCCATCCTCTGCTCTCTCCAGGAGGGAATGGAGGGTCTCCTGGGGACCCTGGTCCAGCTGCTGGGCAGTGATGACATCAATGTAGTGACATGTGCTGCTGGCATCCTCTCCAACCTGACCTGTAACAACTACAGTAACAAACTCATGGTCTGCCAGGTAAGAATTGTACAAACGGCTTTTGGAAATGTTGTTTTTATGTCTTAAGAAACCAAGATGTTAGCAACCCTTGAACATTAATATGTATCTCTGTGGAAATAGATTGTGTATTTTGACTCTGTCTGCTGTCTGATAACACGTAGTCCACTGATTGATCTCATCATGTGTAGGTTGGAGGCATTGAGGCTCTGGTGCGAACAGTGCTTAGGGCCGGCGACAGAGAGGACATCACAGAGCCAGCAGTCTGTGCCCTGCGTCACCTGACCTCCCGCCACCAGGATGCTGAGATGGCCCAGAATGCTGTGCGCCTTCATTACGGCCTGCCTGTGGTGGTCAAACTACTCCACCCTCCGTCCCACTGGCCGCTAATCAAGGTCATAAGCAACTCAGTTTCTCCACACATTTTTTTTCCAGCCTAAAAACATAATTTTGACCAGCCCTGCACATCGTTGATTAACTGGATTTAATTCCAACTAACTGAAATATGTTTAATCCCCCCCCCCCCCAACAGGCCACAGTTGGTCTGATTCGTAACCTGGCTCTTTGCCCAGCCAACCACAGTGCTCTGCGGGAGCAGGGAGCCATCCCCCGACTGGTCCAGCTGCTCGTCAGGGCTCACCAGGATACCCAGAGGCGCACCAGCATGGGAGGCAACCAGCAGCAGTTTGTGGTGTGTAACCAAGCCAACAAACCCTCGAGCTTTCTTTATTTGAACACTTACAATTTTCATTATATGTGTATTTGATCCCCCCCCCCCCCACCTCAAACACACACAGGAAGGTGTGCGTATGGAGGAAATAGTGGAAGGCTGCACAGGAGCTCTGCACATCCTGGCCCGGGACGTCCACAACAGAATTGTCATCAGAGGGCTCAACACCATTCCACTCTTTGTCCAGGTAAATCCAACCCCTTCACTGTGAATCTTACTTTGAAGACAAACTCTTAGAGTCACAAGCTGCATGTAACAAAAAACAAATCTGTTGATGAGCAACTTTGATTCTCCCTCACTCCATTATTTTTCCACTACCTGCATGTCAGACTCATCTGTCTTTACCGCATATCTTATCCTTCTCCCTGCTATTCACTGTCTCCAGTTGCTGTATTCTCCAGTGGAGAACATCCAGCGTGTGGCGGCAGGTGTGCTGTGTGAACTGGCTCAGGACAAGGAAGCCGCCGAGGCTATCGAAGCTGAAGGAGCCACTGCACCTCTGACTGAGCTTCTGCATTCCCGTAATGAGGGCGTTGGTGAGTATGCATATACAGACTGTGCACACATTTCTATTTGTCAGTGTACTTGTGTACTGTCTGTGCACTTGACTTACATTTCTGTGTATGTCTCCTTTAGCAACCTATGCTGCAGCCGTCCTGTTCCGCATGTCTGAGGACAAACCCCAGGACTACAAGAAACGTCTGTCAGTGGAGCTGACCAGCTCTTTGTTCAGAACTGAGCCTATGGCCTGGAACGAGGTAACACACACACACACACACACACCAACATATAAACTATGGTGAAGTACAACCCACTTCTTCAGAAGTGATCGAATTAATATCCAACAATGTCAGTATTTTACAGTATTTACTGCGTACAATTAGCAAGGTACTATATATGAGATAAGACAAATACATCTACTCCTCTACATAGGCTGGCTTATGTCAAACTTTACTCACTGTTTTGCCTTTTTATAGACTGGAGACCTGGGACTGGATATGGGAGCACAGGGGGACCCTCTGGCTTACAGGCAGGATGGTGAGTGCCTGTTCTATCTGTAATCTCCGCTCTGTTCCTCACTTTATTTTACATTTATTTATTTTTCATTCTTTGGTTTATTTATTTTGATCTTTAAAAGCATCTGATCTCTTGATACTGACAGAAAAATACATTGTAACTGTATCGAACGCTATGCGACAAAACCGTGTCTTTTCAGCATGTACACCACCAGTAGTGACAGCTGATCACTACCGACACTGTCTGTGCAATAAAATTTTTATTTTTTGATACCTTTTTTCAGATGGAGCCTACCGGGCCTACCCAGCAGCCTACGGCCAGGACTCTCTTTTGGACCCCATGATGGAAGGCGCCGACTACCATACTGACACTCTGCCTGACCTGGGCCACCACACTGATCCGTTGCCAGACCTTGGCCACACCCAGGACCTGATGGACAGCAACCAGCTGGCCTGGTTTGACACCGACCTGTAGGATTGGTAAGACAGACTTCCAAAGAAAACCATAATTACAGTATGTGATATAAAAAGCAATACATTGATTAATTGATAGAGAATTTTGTCCTGTGCTCTTTTGCAGTTGTATTCTGATAGAACCTGCATTGTGATTGGCCTGTATTGTCTGAATCAGCATTATGATTGGCCTGTATAGTTGTTGAAGAGGAAATAAAGGGTCTTGGAAAGTGCCTGACACAAGAAAACAAAGAAGATGGTTGCCACGGGAATGTTTAAGCAAGTTGAAAGTGGGGGGGGGGGGTTAAATATCAGAGATGTGGGATCACACAATGGAGGTCTTGGAGCAGGTTACCTGAATGGATGAGTGCACATGAGGTGGATCTTAAAAGTTTGAAACACATATGTTTTAGCCTTGCCTGTATTCTTCTCAGTTTTTTCTTTCTATTTTTCTTATTCTATTTTTTTTATTTCATTTTGTATTACTCATTCTCCGTTATGGTACTGACCCAGCTTGCCTTCGCACTAGCCATCTTCATTTTCTCTTCCATGCTAGTCATTTGTAATATTTTTTTTTTAAACGTATATTACATGTAGTGTTAAGTTATAGTGATATTATACAATGTTCCTTTTGGTTTATGGCCGAATGTGTAGAACACTAATAATCAGTTGAATTGTACTCTGACTTAAAGTGTAACATTGTGTAGTTTTTTTTTTTATAATCTCAAAAATGGAGAATTATGCATTCTTAATATGTGCTTGTTTAAGCATAAAATATGTCAGTGTCACAAATGTTCTAAAGAGGGATATGGGTGAAATTGAGGGTGGGTTGGGGATAAATCTAGAGACAAGTGTTTTATATACAGTATCACTGGTAGGTTAACAACTATTTTGTATGCTATCATTGGATGTCTGATAGAAAAGTCTTTAATGCTATCATTGGTGGTCTAATAAAACCCAGTTTTATGTGCTATCAAGGGTAGCTAGGTTGATGAACCAGTTGTAGTCCTGCTGTGCTTATTTTGGAGACAAGGTTATGACACGGCTGAACAATAAAATGGCATTTTATTTCATTTAGTCTCTGTTCTGTCTTTTGTTCATACATGGGATGCACTGGTGGGTTACTTCTTTGATAGACAGGCTGTGTGTTTTCAAGTTTTTACAGTATGTGGGGGAAAGGAATATAAATTATGGCCGGTGAAATAAGGCTGGACGATATGGCCAAATGGTATGTTTATGGTCAACATTACAAACACTTGATGCTAAACAGTGAATCACTTAACAAATCTTTTCAAATTTTTTTCCAGTCCCTTTTCCTCAAAATAAAAATGTGCAAATTCATTCATGATTCAAATAATTACATCGAATATTTACTGATGATTGAACATTTATATTGTTATTGGGGAAAATTATATTGCGGTAATTGTTTTATTGCCCAGCCCTACTGTGACATTACCTTCTAGTTGTGTCTTAACAGTCGTGGTTCTCTGTCCCATTCAATGACTCAGCATTGCAGAAATCTCATCTTAGACAAACATGTTAAATCAGTGATTTGAATCTTGCATTCATCATCTCAGATAAACATTTCAAAGATCTGACCATTTCTTTCAGACAAAAATCTGGAAGCAGTTCTTCATCCATTTATAACTTGTCGGTTAGTTTATTGTAATTCCTTGCTCTGTGGTATTGTAAGAAATTCCTCTTCTTCCTGCAGCTCATCCAAAACTGCTGACAGGATTTTGACTCAGTTGAGTCAAAAGTTATTTAGCACATCTTTTAGTGCCATTCACTACCCGAGGTCCTTGGATGCGTTGTTCCAAGGTCCAGATTCATGCTCAAAGGTGATGGAGCCTTTGTGGTTAAGGCTCCCACATTGTAGAATGAGCTAAATAAGCAATTGAAAAATGGATACTACCGAGTCAATTAAAATATCACTGATTTAAAGCTGTGTTAAGAAAGAGATGGGAACTGAGGCCTTTGCATTTGTATGTATATGTACATGTGTGTATAAAGGATATTTTCAGAGGAAATTATGTGGTAGACTATCTTAAAATGTAGGGTTCACAGCAGTGAGCACATCTGTCCTGCTGCAATCACACTCTTTCCTAAATAGTCTAAAGCTTCATTGCTACAGTTAACTCCAGTAGTGTGTTATGTCCTTAGTCACACACACTGTTTTGGGGATATAGAGGGAACATCTGACATATTAAGCAACAAGGACATCCAATAAAAGTGCATTTTAGTGTGCCAAGAGGATTTCACCACCAGAAGATGTTAGAAAGACGTTTTGTGAGCAAATGCAAAGTACAATATGCCTAAGGGCAAACTCATCCATGTCAGTATCTGGTAGCCAGCCAAGATGTTTCATTTCATTGATCATCACTGCACCTCCAGTCATTGCAGACTGTTCTGGTTGTGAAGTGTGAACAACAAGATTGGAAGAAGAAGTCAGGGGAAAAGCTCAAGAGTGTGGTCAAGGTTCTTGTAGTTTTTCCTGCTGTTGTATTTCAGAAATGGTTAAGCAGCATAACTGAGAAAAGCAATCTGAAGGGACTTGACTTGTTCAATGGCAGTGATACAGATATACAAATATTTAAGAGCAAGCCATGGCTGCAGAGATTCAATATATATGGGGGGTAATAAAGACATACTCAGAATGAAAGATTAAATGGTTTATGAGAGCAATATGAAGAAAGGATAGAAGTTCACTTTCATGGTATGCTGGAAGACAGGTAAGCCTGATCTGACATGACTTAAAGCATCATTTAACCACTGCGATAACAGGAAGAAAGGGTTTCCTTTCAGTGTAGGCTTATGCTTTTTAAAAAATATTTTTTTAGATGTAAAGTAAGACGGAAGGTATGTGGAAATCCATAATCTGTCAAATAGGCCTAGAGTTTCTTGGATAAAATGTGCACCATAAACAAATTTAAAACATTCATCACACACATCTATCTTTACAAACCTAGACCGTGTTCATTGATTTCATGTGTCCATAGTTGTTAAAGAATAATTATTTCATGTATGCCTTTAGAAACGTTTGCAAAAATCCAATTGGTAAGGTGCAGACCTGCAGCTTCTTCTGAAGTGAATCTATCACTACAAGCCCTTAAGACAGGCATTTAAAATCAATAGGACATTAGAGTGTGTATTCCATGTTAATGAGAACCTTTTCATAAGTGAATGAGGTTCTGAATCCTCAGGTGGGGTCATGTACATGATAATGGCTATTGTCTAATGGGTTACCTGGATGTAGTTGTTTGTATATGATCCATATCTCTTCAGATGTAAATAACACACAGAAGTTCCAAACCATAGAATTCAACAACTCACGCCAGTTTCTTTTTTCTTCTTTCAAGTTTCTTTTATCCTGTTGTGGTAGTCTTTTATCTGCCATATTATCAAAATATACACACATTTCATCATATCAAAGGTATAAAAAAACTGTGTACACTCATCTTAATACCAATTATGCTCCATTGTCACATAGTTAAAGACTTGTGGTCAGTTGTCAACTGGCCCCACTCAAATTTTTCCACCTCATTAACGAAACAAAACGTTCTCATTAACCTGCAGTGCACATCCTATTCAACCACTACAAGCTACTTCCAGTTGAATACATGTAAATGTATATTTTTGTATGTTGCTGTGAAAGAAGCCTGAAAACCAAAGAAAACTTTATACCCTCATAAGGCCTTCTAATAAATAAATGTTAGTCTGCCATGCCCAATTTAAAGTTTAGATATAAATTCTGGAAAACAAAGAGGCAGATCAGACACCATATAGACATGCTGATGAACTTTTGGAAACTATTACTGCAATCACTGGCTCCACCTCCAGCAGTAGTGGCTCATCTACTTATCAAAAGGCCCTCATTAACCTGCACTGCACACCCTCTAATGCCCTATTGTCCCAACAGGACTTATACCTAGAGCTGCACTTCACGTCCACATCTGCACTCTGTGAGGTTGTGATCACTCTGTGTGTGGGACTTGACTCCTCTGACTCTCCAACAAGCAAAATGCAGAACAGGACAGAGAAGTTTGGGGCTCAGCTGCCTCTCTTTGCTCCAGCCAGCAGCTCTCAGCAGCATCTGTTCAGGAAGAGCACCACCTACCTGGCTAAGATTGCCGTTATCCTCCAAGACGCTCCCGGCAAGATGCTCACTTTCACTCAGGTAAGAAAGAGTCAAGACATTTGCAATAACCATCTTTGAGAAAATTGTATAGGAAACGCAAATTGTTGTTTGAAAAACATTTAATTTAATTTCTACTTGATGTTTTGTAGTTGATGGACAGACTGGCACCATTAATCTCTGAAGACAGAAAATCTGTTGAGAACAACATCAGAGTTTGTTTATCAACCAGCAAATGTTTTGTCAAGGTAAGTTTCTAGTCCAAAACTTTGGATATTTCAAATGAACAAATGTATTATTTCATTAAGGAAACAGCTCAACCTTGTCTCTAAAAACCCTGTGCTGTATTTTTCAGGTCCCGGTGGTCCCAGAGTCA
>NC_060158.1:17958363-17962808 GCF_021292245.1 Micropterus dolomieu | reverse complement strand
ACAGTAAGAGAAACTACTGGAAACTGGACCCCAATCAGATCACAGCAAAGATGGTGCGTCGTCACTTCAAAGGAATCCTGCAGAACTTCCCTGAGTTGGCCTCCAAAGTGGAAATGGAAAACACCAGCAGACCATCAGAGCACCGCTCAGCTCTCCACTCTCCTGAACCTGCGGCCTGCAAAGCTGTTCAGATCAGATGTGAGGTGAAGTTCAGCAGTCCCTTCTCAATTGAGTCCCTCCTGAAGAGAGACAGTCCCTCTGCTCGGGCCTCCAGAGCTTCTCCTCTGTCCAGCGTGCCGGTCAGAGTGGAGCAGCAGCCTCGGTCCACACTCGGACACAGAGTTGGGACAAAGAGGAGCTTCAGCTGGGACTCTGAGGAGCCTCTCCTCCTTCAAGCTTCAGCTGGAAGTTCCCCCATCTGCTCAACAGGGGGCAGCACTCACCATGAACTCACTGCTAATGGAGCCACTGAGCCCTTCAAGAGGATGCATGTGTGCAGTGAGCCCTCATTCCCCTTCTACACAAGAGCCAGTGCTGCTCCTTATTTCACCAGCCCACCCAGCAGTTACATCACTTATTCTGTACCATCACTTAATCACGATGCTGTCCATTTTCGTTTGTAAAAGTATTTTTTCCTACTTCCAAACTGCACTTTTATATGTTTTTGAGTGGAACGTAGCCCATACTTCAAAACATTTTTTTTCTCTTTAAAATCTGGTGCACATTTCAAATCACACAAGGCCTGTAAACGGTCTCATGTGTATCTCATTGTGTCTTAAATTTTATATATTTCATATATTTTATTTGTGGCTTTATTTTGTTGGCAGATAACTCATGGTCAATAGAAGTTGATATCTCCTGAAGTGCTACTTGATTGCACAGTGAGAAGGTGAGCTAAAAAACTTATCATCTTCAACAGATAATAGATTATCCATGTATAATATGGTTAAAGGGAATCTTTTTCTTTTTACATGGTTGTGTTAGTGTTTGAAGATGGTATCTGATCACAGGAGGGCATCATATGATTTCAAAGTGTATCTTGATGTGCAGTGCTTGTCAACACTTGCCCTTGTGTCAAATTCAAAGAATAAAGGTGTGTCTTCTGCACCGTGGTACTTTAGTCCTACATTTGTGACGATTAATATATTTTTTGTTGAACATTTCCATTATTAGATTGTCTTTTTATAGTTCCTCTACAGTCTCACCTGAAAATGTCATGTTATGGGTGTAAAGAGACTTTTACTGCAACATCTAATGGTGGACACCATGGTTACACGCACCAAAAACTATAAACCAATATTGGCCATGCAAGTTGGTTGCAGTTGTTTAATTGGAACATTTGAACTTTAAACCTTGTTCCCAAGGCTGCAGTCACCCTATTTAGGTAGATCGAATACTGAGTTGACTGACCACAGTGGCAAGGTTAAGTTATACAAATATGTTGTAGATGAAATATGTTTGCTTTTCTATTTGCAGCACATCTGCACCACAATGTGCAGTGTGTGTGAACTATAACCTACTTTGTCCATCGGATGACTTTAGTATAAATCACATTGAAAGTTACTTATTAGTATTTTAAGAACATGGGCCGAATGGTTTCTTTTTAGCGAGAAACTAAATGCATTAACAAATGCGAATTCTTGTTGAATCAGTTGTCAAAGCTAATTGGTATATATATATATATATAACAGGCTTTGAAGTGTTGCCAATTTTTGAAATTCTGAGTGCCTCAGTTTGAGTAGTTTTATTTAGGTCATTATCCACCACTTTTGAGTTACGAAACAAAAAGCTCAGTTGAGTCATCTGAGGTAGTTCAGATGTTAATTCTTATTAATTTTATCCCCCTACTTGGCAGCGCTTATCAAGGTCAGAAATTACTCGCAGATAACATCAGAGCATGTGTGTCTTGTAGTCGAAGGCTAACCAAGGGAGGTCTGTCATGAGACAAGAACTTGGGCTGACAGAGGTCAAGGAAGAGGAGTTGGGTGAGCTCAGCATTTGGCACTGTATGCCCACGACATACTTCCTTTTCACCCTGTGAGATTACTGGTGGACGACCTACATTGCAACGCAGCCCTCATACTCTCCATCTATTAACCCCCACCCCCACCCCCCACCCCCGCTGACTGGTCAACAGAGATTACACTCAGAGAGCAGAGCCTGGCAGTCAGTCAGAACGGCTAAGCATGTGACCGACTGAGTGACACATTGAGGGACGGGAGACAAAAAACACTTCTTTTCTTTTCTACACTGCTTCCCATTTAACTCTCCTCTACTTTATTCCTTATTTTGTGTAATTTACACATCGCCTTGTGTCCTCCAGAGCAGCTTCTTTAAGGATGCATGTCCCAGGATGAAAAAGGCCTTAGCCAATCACAGCAACTGCTTTGCTTTGAATGTTTACAAGCCTCAGATTTTATTGTGACAAACAGAATTTTAAGTTCAATGTGAAAATTACACCAAGAGACTGAGATTTCCTTTAATTGCACGAACAGGGGGAGCTGGTCCGTCTGTCTACTGTAAAGGATTAACTTGAGTTGCTGGTTTGTATTTACTTATTTACTGATTGAGTAAACTGGTTCACGTGTTAATCCCCTTGAATGCTGTATTGTGAATAGATTCCTACTGTATTTGCTGTACAGGCCAGTATTGCTCTAGATATCACAGATATCCTGTGCACAACTACTGTGACCCATCTACCATTGTGTCCCTGAGCAAGACACTTAACCCCTAGTTGATCCAGAGGCGTGTATAGCAATTCTACGTCACTTTGGATAAAAGCGTCAGATAAATTAATAAATGTATTAAAATGTAAATGTATAAAATAATAAAGGCGCATGCCCAGTGACATTTGGTTGTTTTGATTCTGTTATTTTTGTAACAGTAACAAAGTTTGTTAGAATTTGCCTGATCGCCTTTGGTCCTGACCTCTCAGTGTGACCTATTGTATGAGTGTGTGTGGTGCAGACTAATCTCTAGACAGTAACTCCGCAGCTTGTTTACATGTAGGCTGGGAAACACCACGGGAGCCTGACCAATGCACTAAAATTAGCCCCCAAACTTCCATTTCCTGCCATTTGAGTCTAATGAAAAAGAAAACATCTTAATGTTTCATGCAATGTACTTTTATAGCAAGTACACAAAATACTAAAATTTTATAGCACAATAAAAGCAAGATCATAACCTACCCACATAACATAAAGATACTTGAGTACATGTAAAAGTTCTACAGTTAAAATATTACTTTGGTAAAGGCACAGATGTTTGATCACCAAAATATCCATTATGCAGCAGAATGGCCTCTGTCAGTGTTGTATTATTAGGTAGGCCTATTATGTTAAGGAACTTTTATTTCTGATGCATGTAAACAGTGTAACAGTGTGGTGTAACAGGTTTTGGTAAGGCTGGTTAATATAGCACGCTGCTCTCTATATAAACCATATGTTTATTTAAGGTGTGGGCTACTTTGTTACTTTATAGGCTACCACTGTTATTATGAGAAAAAAAAATACCATAAATTGAATGTAAAACCCTCCACTTATTATATACAGTCTATGTTCTAAACCAGGTGTCATTGAAATATTATAGCGCCTGCCAACACGAGTCACGAGTCAGCTCCTTCAGGTAAGCCTATGTTGTGTTAATTGCCGTAGTAAATTATAGCGCATCGGCGCATTGAACTCACTCTATTCGTATTCAGTCGCCTACCTAAAGCTGTGGCAGGTAAGAGGATATACAATGACCACGTTGACATCCCTTCACAGCAAACTAAATCGGGGCAGTCACGTCGCGCTCGTCTTCCTCGTCCCGGGCCCGCCCTGCACCGCCCACCGCCGCTTTGTCAACCCGAAACTATGGATCATCATTACCACGTATTCATTCATCATGCGCCTGTGCTGCGTTCAAGTGCTACACATAAAAAACTTTTTGTTTGTGGCTGTTGGTTTATTTTGTCCCGGAAGTTAAACAAAGTGACATTCTATGATTAAATGTAGCCTAAACAATAAATAATAATAATAATAATAATCCTTATTTGTAGAGCACTTTTCAAAAACAAGTTACAAAGTGCTTTAACAAGTGTAAAGAATAATACAAAAAAAGATAAGAGCATGAAAATTTAATATAAAATTAGTAAAATACAATAAAATAAAAGGGATAAAATAAAGTCAAATAAGATCGGGAAAAGCTCTCCTATAAAAGTATGTTTTAAGAAGGGACTTAAAAGAGTTCACTGACACAGCCGACCTGATTTCCTCGGGCAGGCTGTTCCAGAGCCTCGGGGCCCTGACAGCAAACGCTCTGTCCCCTTTAGTTTTCAGTCGAGACTCTGGAACAGACAACAGACCTCTGCCCGAGGATCTCAAGGTACGTGCTGGTGCGTATGGGACTAAAAGGTCAGAAATATAACAAGGCGAGAGGCCATGAAGAGCTTTAAAAGTGATCAA
>NC_060158.1:17957819-17958343 GCF_021292245.1 Micropterus dolomieu | reverse complement strand
GATCAACCAGATTGTTGGTGTTGGAATCAGACAGGTGTTGGCTTTGGCTCTGAAAGAATGCGCAAAACTTTGAAACACTTTGTTCATTAAAGATGCGACAACACACGGAGCTTGGTGAGGCGGCATTTAAATGCATAATAGTTTGAACTTATTCCTGTTACAGTGGGCCATCACTTTTCATGTTTAGCAAAGCCCAGCCAATTCAAAATTCCGTTCAGTGTCCATTAATGTGTGACAAATAATGTTAGATCAATGTTATGATCAATGTATGGTCCATCAATGTTAGATTTGTCCATCACAAATGTCCTAACTTTCCAGTGGTGGAATGTAAATAAATACTTTTACCCACGTAGGCTAGTACTTAAGAAAAGATATAGCCTAGTTACTACTTTACTGTACTGGTAGGCCTACTTTTACTTTTGCTGCTTTAGTGCATTTGGTAATAACAATGATGTAGTTTTAATCAAGTAACATTGTGAATGCAGTAGCTACTTTTACTTGGAATGGAACAGTGTGGCATTGTT
>NC_060158.1:17892865-17957799 GCF_021292245.1 Micropterus dolomieu | reverse complement strand
TCATCATTACCACGTATTCATTCATCATGCGCCTGTGCTGCGTTCAAGTGCTACACATAAAAAACTTTTTGTTTGTGGCTGTTGGTTTATTTTGTCCCGGAAGTTAAACAAAGTGACATTCTATGATTAAATGTAGCCTAAACAATAAATGCATAATAGTTTGAACTTATTCCTGTTACAGTGGGCCATCACTTTTCATGTTTAGCAAAGCCCAGCCAATTCAAAATTCCGTTCAGTGTCCATTAATGTGTGACAAATAATGTTAGATCAATGTTATGATCAATGTATGGTCCATCAATGTTAGATTTGTCCATCACAAATGTCCTAACTTTCCAGTGGTGGAATGTAAATAAATACTTTTACCCACGTAGGCTAGTACTTAAGAAAAGATATAGCCTAGTTACTACTTTACTGTACTGGTAGGCCTACT
Organism: Micropterus dolomieu; assembly: GCF_021292245.1. Lineage (NCBI taxonomy): Eukaryota > Metazoa > Chordata > Actinopteri > Centrarchiformes > Centrarchidae > Micropterus > Micropterus dolomieu. The sequence continues at coordinate 17,957,369 of NC_060158.1, read as the reverse complement.
TTTACTTTTGCTGATTTAGTGCATTTGGTAATAACAATGATGTAGTTTTAATCAAGTAACATTGTGAATGCAGTAGCTACTTTTACTTGGAATGGAACAGTGTGGCATTGTTACTTTTACTTAAGTTAAGCATCTGAGTAATTCTTCCACCACTGTCCTTTTCCTACTTCTTTTAATTTTATGTATAATCACAAAAGCAATATTTACCTTGAAGGCAGCATTATGCACTATGAATAACATCTTGTAGTGTTAACTTTGAAAGTGCTTTGAAAAGTGCTGGTAAGTTGATCTAAAAGGTTCACATATTTGTAGTATCTACAGGCAGGGTTTGTGTCATCAAGGAAAATATCATCTTTAAATACATAATTACATTATATAGGATATTTAGTGTAACACATAAGATTTTACTTTGATAAATCAAAATAAACAATAGCTAGCCTATCACAAGGTATAAAAAAGTGTAAATGTCACAATGTACACTACTTTTGACTTAACAGCATTTTCTTTGTTTCTTTATTTTTTTTTTTTTACAACTTTTATTAACATTACTAAAAGATGTTTTGTCCTCAGGTGGTGTGTGAGTGAACTTTGATTCTTGTGGGATTATATTGCCTGACTGTGCTGTTTGTTTATTCTTACCATAAGGTTAATGAGGAATAATAAACAACTGGGCTATCTGGGTTAACTAATTATTCACTAACTATTAACAACAACTCAGGCAGTAAAGTAGGCAACACCATATCACAGTGCTCCAAATTTGTGCCTAACTTTTCCCAAAACAATTTGTCAATCATTGTAAATATGGTATGGTACAGCCTGCGGTGAGTTAATCAACTGTGAGTTTTCCTTGGCCATGAATGAATCTGTAACTTTGAGGACACACGGTCATTCAAAACATCCTTCAAACACAGATAGTCATGCCCTGGTCTCCTTCCACTTGCCCTCTATATAAGCCCTCAGAAATATTTTAAACTAATAGTTAAAAAACGTTTTGGGAAATAAATACTAATAGCTTTAATACCAAGAATTATATGAGAACAGCCATCCTGGGTACAGCAAGCAGCCTGTTATCTTAGCTTAGCACAAAGAAAAAGCAAAAAGAGGGGGAAACAGCAAGCTTTCCCTGCGGCTTTCCTCTTATGCCTATAATTAACATGTTTTATCTCATATGTTTATTCCATACAAAAAGTTTAAAAACGATAAGTTATGGTTTTGTAGTGGGTTATTACTACTAGACTATTTCGTGGAGAGGAGCGGTAACTGCCTCACAGTGACAACAAGACTAGATAAGTGAGCTTTTTACGGTGTTACCTGTATTTGTACTGATGCCCCTTCTCCTCCTCATCCACATCCACCATCCCTTATATCTATTTCATCTGACACCCTGTTACCCCCTCTTCAATAATCCAAACAGCTGTGTCCACTGTTTACATAAAACCCTGTTGTTGCGCAGTAGATCAACTCATTTTCCTGTGTGAAGGATGAATGCAAACAGAGTCCCACCTGCGACACAGCAGGGTCTGTTAGTACAGTTTTCCCTCTGTATGTCACAGGACACAGACCGCCCCTTCAATACATCCAGGAAGAGGCCCATGACCAGGATTAGGTTTGTGATTACACAATTAGGCTCAAATCATTCCAGTCAACTTAATTTACTGAATCAAGTTATGGATTGAATGTCCACTCTATATTCCAATGAGTTCGTAGCTCTTTAAAGTTTACATCTAACACAGTGCAGTCCGACCCACCACCTAACATCCTGTCGTCCTGGCCTCACATATTTCCCTCAGAAATCAAAACAGAGGCTGGTTAGGTGCAGTTTCCACTTTAATAACCGATCAACATTTCTCTGCGCCGGATGACCTGCTGCTGCTGGAGCGTGTTGCTCCTGCCAGGTCTAAATACAGAAAAATTACTTTGTAATTAGGTGAGATTTCCACATTCATGAAAAAGTACAATATATGGGAAGGGGTGCACAGTTAAACAACAACATCAATTTGTTGCCAATGTAACCAAAATAAAATTTTCATCTCATTGGGCATTCATCTAAGTGATTCCTCGGTAGCACCAATGCCAAGCATGCACACAGCTTCAGCAGAGCTGTACAGATCTGTGTAAAAACCCACTGAGAGTGCTGCTCCATCTTTGTTCTAGTGTGTCATCAGTACCCACTGTGCCTTGGCATGTTTATTGTGTCTAAATTTGGTGCTGGTGATAAAGATATTAGCGCTACAATGTAGAACTTGATGAACAGTGCCTGTAGCTCTGGGAGGATTAGGTTAGCTCAAGTCCACTCACTGTTTGTTTATCTGCTTATGCAACACAGAATGTGCTCAGTCAGATGCATGCTAGTCATTCATACAAGCACCATACTGTTTGCATTAGCTGGATGGCAATTATTCACTTTTGTCCTAATGATTCAGTGAATTTTGGATTGAGGGAAACTAGATTGTCACTTGATTGCGTTGTAGGCTACATAAGATGAAATAGGTTATACTTTTGGCTTGGGCAATAGTGCTACACGCATAATCATTTTTATTCAGTTAGTCAATGTGAACACATGAATGAACACACTTTAATGTGTTACTTGCCTTGTGCCTTTGCCTTTTTGGAAAAGGCAGAAGGTTTCTCATGCCTTTTTGAGATGCAGTCTTTAATAATTACACAGACCTGTTTGTCACACTGCTGCATGTCAGCTGACTGCCAATGTGGTTATGTGACTACTTTCATTAAAACAGCACGTCTGATAAACAACCTTGATAATAACTGAGAAGACAAATTTCTTTTCTTTATCATGGTTTACATATTTTCCAAGATTACACCATCTGCATTAGACAGGAGAAGAAAATCAGTCAACAGTAAAGTCTTGAGAAGTGTGTTCACATCTTGTTGGTGTCCAATTGGTTTAAACTTTGCCCCCAGGAGCTCACAGACCAAGCAAACAATGTTATTAAGGTTTTACTGTTTAATGGCAACTGTTACACATCTGTAACATTTACCCAACCTGGTTAGTCACTCAGTAACAACCTTATCAACCTCAAGAGAAAAGAGGACAGTCTTATCATAGCAGTTACTGCACCGTTTTGAGATAATGAATATAGGTCGGACTCTCTAAATTCACTTCACCGCCAAAAGAAAATCCACAGAGTTTTCCTTTTGACCCATGATAAGGAGCCATAATTATATGCTGCAGAAATTCATACAATACCTGTGTGCTGACTGCTTTGGAGTAAAAAGATGTCTTAATGGACTGAATACCCTAACATGCCAATCATCATCTGTGAAAGAAATAAAACTAAGCAAATTAGACATGGCACTGCGATGGACTGGCGACCAGTCCAGGGTGTAGCCCGCCTTTCGCCCAGTGTCAGCTGGAATAGGCTCCAGCCCCCCGCGACCCTGTATGCAGGATAAGCAATTGACGATGAATGGATGGATGGAAATTAGACATGATAGAAAGAAGAAGAAGAAGAAGACATACTTTACAAGGGGAAATTTAATGTTCTCACTCTGGTGTTATTATTGTTATTAGTATACACACACATGCACATGCAACAACACACGGAGAGATGTCAGAGTGAAGGGGCTGCCATTCAGTGTGGCAAGTTGGGAGTTCTGGGGCTTTCTCAAGGCCACCTTCGGCATTGCCCAGGAGGTGAACTGGCACCTCTCAAGCTACCAGTCCACGCTCCACAACTCTGGTCCAAGCTGGACTCGAACAGGCGAACTGAAAAGAAAAAGTGAAAACGTGATGTGTATTTTCTAAGGGCTTTTAAAGGAATAGTTGCTGAAATTTCTTTGATAGACAGTAGGCCTATATAAGCATGAAAGTAAAGATACTTTCATGCTTAAAGTTAGATGAGAAAATCGATACAATTCTTATGTGTCTGTTAAATGTGAAGCTGGAGCCAGGAGACGGTTAGCTGTCTTAGCTAGCTAGAAACAGGGAAACAATTAGCCTGACTTTTACTTTTTGTGCATGCTAAACAAATGACACACCATGTGTTAATTATTTAGGTATAGTGGTGCTAGTAGACCTTTAGACAGAGCCATGCTAGCTGTTCCCCCTGTTTCCAGTAGCCTATTTACAGGTATTCAAAGCTAAGCTAACTGGCTTGCTGTAGCTTGTAGCCACATATTCAACAGACACAGAGTGGTATCTAACAAGAAACAAAAGAAACCACAAATTACATGTAATCGTTTGTCTGGACACCACAGGTAACTTGGAAAGTATAATTTTTCTTTGTTAATTTTACCAAAGGTTTGTAAAGATTTAGCCTACCAATGAGATCAACAAGACACTGTAAAGACATGTTGTCTTTCTTTTCACTGAAAACACAATGAAGGCAAACCTTTCTGCATTGGTTAAAAACTTACATGAGCGTACAGGCCTTTTACCTCAAAAACATTTCATGTCATGTGTGTCTGAATCACCCATTATTGTTACAAGTCTGTTGCATCATTGTGGTTGTCATGAGTGGCTAAATCTTCCTTAGAAGAGGGTCACACTAAGACTGGGATGGGCATGTGTATTGAATAAAAAAGAGGAAAAAGGCAGATGTCAGGAAACAGCCCATTATCATATTATATTGAATGTAAATACATTTTCTGTACAGGTGTAACTGATTTAGCTGTAGTCAGTGGAATTGATGAGCTTTGACCCTTAGTGCTTCATATTCTCTCTTTTATTATCTGCTCTGTTTGCAGTAAACAGTACTGAATTGTGGCCATGAACTTAGAGATCAAACTTCAAAATGGCATCCAGTAGAGAGACGATACAGAGCGCAGGAGACAGTATAGGCCTATTATTATTACTGGAAAAGGCAGAAAAAGAAGATGAAAAGAGGACTAATGAATGACACAAAATCAGGATATCATTCTTGAAGATTCCATATTTAAAATTTAAACATGGTTTCTCTTCTTTTAAGATTTCTTTTCTTGCCTCATCTATTTATTTTTTCTATTTACTGTTGTAAGTTATATTTGGCCAGCACTTTTAATAATGAAGTAAAGAAAGTGAAAATAAGGCATAATTACATTAAGACTAAATTAACAAGAAGTTAAAATGTATGTAAACTCTGCAACCAGCCAGGTGAAAGTCCACCCACATCAAGCATTGAGACACTCTGCAGCCCACATATGCTGCACAAAATCTTTCAAAGTTGGCAAGCCAGAAAATGCAATCTTTGTTTCACAGTCACAGGAACATGTAGATGCTCACCATGTAGTGTTTTTATTAATGGCCAGATTACATAAGAATATTTTTGTTTGACTTCTGTCCATCAGTTTTGCTCCCCATGTTTCGCAATGAAATTAGCATAGTGGTTATTTTTCTCCCCTCCAATGCGCCTATTGTCTGATGGGTTCCTGTCGAGGGCCTCATATTACAAGCCCACAGTGCGGCTATTGTATCTTGACAAGGACCTTTTACACACTCATTGCCAATACTAGCACTTATTGGTAGATTGAACAGAACAGAACAGTCAGACTCTTGCAGGTGTGGAAATTTCCATGCAGAGCCCTACTGTATGCTTAGTAAGTGAAACAAATGGAATCACAAAAAAACATACTTAGAAGATGCAGAGGAGTGCATATATACCATATACTCAGCTCTCATATTACATGTGCTGTGTGCTGTTGAGAGTTGTCAAAACACATAGAGGCCATTCATCACAAGAATAATTTCAGATTAAATATCTATTTGATGTCACTTGTAGAGGCCATTGTAGCAGATAAGACTGTCTGTTGTGGTACTGAGTACTGCATCTGTAGGACTACCTAACTTTAATTAGACAATGGTGCGCTAGCAAGGAAAAGCTGTTTGATCCAAGGAGAGGGAAGGGCTTCCCTTTGTACAGATTTATCTCCTCTTGGCTTCAAATCAAGGCTGCAGGCCTGGCTGCATTCCTGGCCCTTTAGCCTCATACAGCCACAGAAAGAACCCATGAAAGATGTCAGGTGTTACGATTACAAGAATGTAAAAACCCCATTATGACTTCTAGTCCTCAGTTAGAGTGAGATGAATCATAGTTTACAGTAGACTGCTTGCAAAAAGACAAGCAGTCTTGCCAAGATTCCTGTCCACACCCTAATATAGAAATAACTCTGTTAAAGTAATTACCACCTAACAATGAAAGTAAACCAAATGTGTCACATCATGATAAAATGATAGCACAGTGACACACAATTGGGTAATGACATTTGATACAGCTCACTTGCAGCTAAACTGTTTTGTCAGCACAAGTAGTCTATGGAAAAACTAACTACCACACCCGATTAAAAACATTATTATTAAAGATTAGAAAAGCAAATGCAAGTCCTTAAAAGAACATTGCAGGTGATTAAACAACAGAGAAGTCACTATGAATTCAAAATAAAGGATCACAGGCAGTTTGAAAGAGTATTGGTGATATATCATGGTGGTGGTGGGGAGAGTGGTGGTGGGGGGTGATCTTTCACAGCATTTTACCAGAGACAATTTTGATTTCACCCATGAGTCGCTGTCATCAGCTTCCTCATCATGCAACCACTGGAAAGACGCTGCGATTTCAAACCCACAGCTGCTGTTGCCCAATAGAGAGAGCAGCGAGGAAAGTGGGCCGGGCTGCACGCCCCCAAGGCTTTATAAAATTCCCTCATACATCCGCCTTGTGCTGCACGTTGTAAACAAAGCAACTCTTCTGTCACTGCAACAATTTGCGATTTGAAACGAGAGAGAAAGAAAAGTTTTTGTGGACTTTTTTTGGGGAGAGTGTTCATCTCAAGACAATCAGAAGTTAAAACCAACAGGTAGGTTTCTACTTCAGATAATAAAGTTACTCTTATTATGTAAGGAAGTGTGCACTTAACTTTACTGTTGTATGTAAGTTTCCCAGTATGTCTGAGCACGCACCTCCTCGTAATTACAAGTTTTTAAAAAGGATGTTGTTTTAGTTTAAATCCCAAAAACATGTGCCAATTTTGATCGACCACAACTAACAGAAAAGGCCAACGCACAGAGCAAAACATGAGTATATGTTTAGATTTTTTTGCGCATAATAAGGACATGCAAAACACGCGTTATTAGGCTACATGTACACATTTTTGGGAGGGCGTTTTTATATGTTTTTGCATATTTATAAAACAACGTGGCATGTATTAGTTATAATAGTATGGCACTCTTGTGTGTAGCATGTAAACTAGTGGTAGAGGAACACATTCACACGTGACCTTAGAAGCGCACACGCACAAGCAGGAAGACTTTAAGACAAATGTTGCAACTTATGGGAGCAATCATTTCATAACAAATCCTCCTAGCCTAGATATTAAGAAAACAAACACAAACAAACATGATGGTGGCTGAAGGGGGGAGGAGGTAACGCTTGCAACTAGCTAAATCAAAATGTGAAAAAAAAAAAAGTCAAGTCAAGGACTTAATGGCAGTCTGCCAAAATATAAAGCATATCCTCCATTAGTTGCTATAAACAAGCTAATACAAGATACAGCACTGCATCCTAATGTATTTTCAGCAGCTTGCAGCTAATTCTAATGTGTGATATGTTGCAAAATCCAGCCTTCAATCCTGTCTAAAAGATGATAGACCTGATCTCTGAAGGCCTTTTGAGCTGTGGTGATGCATGGGAGGATACATCTGACAATAAACACCAGCTGCTTGAACCAGTGTTGGTGATAATGGTTGTTTTTGAGCGGTGATCCCCCTCAAACGACCCTCGGCCCCCCCTCACCAACTTACCACAGCAACGGAGACCCCCCACATCTTTTACTATCTGAGAATCTAGGTCTGTGTCAGCTTAGTCCAGCGGGCCTGCTGCTGCCGTGCTGATATTTCAGAACCAGGGATTTGACAGATTAAACGAGTTCCCAAAGATTAGGGAAGCAATCATTGTTTCTGTAGATGGATGCTGTGGGCTCGTGGATTTATATGGAGGCAATGGAGTAGGGATGGCCTGCCCTTGATTCTGGCTCCCTAGAATTGAGGCTTGCTGTCCAAATCTAATCAGTACATATGTTTCTCTCTCGCTCTCTCTCAGAAAACAGAGAAAGAGTTTGAGCTCAGGCTGTTTTGTAACTCGGATGTTCTGGTTTAAAGAAGTGTCATATCTCTGGATTTACAAACACTAATGTGTTATGTAGACCTGCATCCGCGTTGTTGTTGTTTTCCCTCTGAAGCTCAAGCCATATTATGTCGCTGTCAAGTGAAAACATTAGATTTTCAAAAAAAATCAGCTTTTCAGGTATCAACACTAAAAACCTTATCATGAGAAATATGGTTATTATCAATAGAGCAGCAAAGATGAATTAATTAGTTGTCAACTATTAAAATAATCGCTAACTATTTTGATAATCAATTAATCGGTTTGACAAATCTTTATTTCCATATCTTGTTTCAGAAATAGTGAAACCGTATACCGGCTAATATTTCACAAAAAGTATAGAGTTGGAGAGTAGTAGAGATGCAGCCGATTTGGGACTACACATTTCAGGTCATCCTGAGCCTATATCCTCCCACTGTTTCCTGTTCATGATTGCATAACAGTGTCTCGCTTCTGCCAGGCCAGAGCTGTTCCAGTGAATAGTTTGTTTTCTTCCCCACAGCCTGACATTTTTTAAAAGAGAAAACAAAAGTTTCAATAGGGAATATGTATGTAGGAATTGTTTTAGCTTGGTTAAAGACCATGTGTGGCTTTTTGCCAGTGACACCAAGCCAGTTTGGAGTGAAGCCATTTTAAAGAAAGCACCCCTGCTGCAGCAGTAACATAACATCCCCGTAAGAAAAAGATGCACTGCAAAAACATCCAAATGAATCTCTGAGAAACAACATTTAACTCTTTGTTTTCATATAATTTATATGTATATTTTAAATACAGCAACGATTTTCCATTCCAATAATTTCACATGCATGACTGTGTTTGACAAATCTTACAGGAGAAATGTCGAGACAGCAACAATCCTCTCAGTGCTTGGGATGGGGATCATGTGGGGTTAAACTAACACACCTACCTCCCTCCTCTCCTCTTGGCCAGGTGAAACATTAGCTAAGCAAGGCGACCGGTTCGAGGCACACCGCTGGTGTGAACAGCAGGTGACCTAGTTGTCTCAGCCTGCTGCCTCGGCCAAGCTCTTTCTCTACTGTCAGCCTGCTAACAGGTGGTGATTGTGGCCAAGTCCAGAGGAAGTCTGTGTTCTGTTAATGAGCTCTCTGGGCTGGTTTTACACAGCCATGTTTGCAAATAGGCTTGAAAAAAGGCTTAGAGGATTCCCCCCATGTTGATGTGTGCTGATTTTTTTCCCCTTTTCTAATCTGAAACCGCCTGAGTTGTTTCATGCCTTCTCTCACGTGGCTGTGGAATCTCAACGGGGGCTGAGTTCTTGTCCTCTTCAACAAAGCTCCTGCAGTGTTTTTGGAGGCCTCAGCAGAAAAATGAACCTGTTGTTTGATACTCCTGTTCCTCTATGCTATTGTGAAATCCGGCTGGCTCCGGTCTCTGGGCGGGCGTGCGGGCGGTCGTGAATGCGTGCGTCCAGGGCATATTCTGCCGGACAACCATCATCTCCACATTTGAAATGTAATGAATCACTTCCTCTAAAAAAAACCACCTCGCTCGGACAGCAACGCTGCAGTCCTGTAGGTTGATGTTTTTGTTTTCTTCTGTTCCTATAAACAAAGGTAAACAGAGAAAGACAGAGCGCACAAAGCAGATGGAAGGACTCTGGGAGGAGCAAACATAGTGACTGCAACCAAGCAGAAACCGAGACAAACAGAGCAGCGTGATAGAATGAACACAGTTAGAAAGCCAGCAGAGGGATGAAAAGAGGCTGGGAACTATTGATAGGAACAAGGGTGTCTGTTGCTTCCTGTGTGTGTGGGTCAGTAAGCAGGGGGAGAGAGGAGGGCCGGGACATTGCTCTCAGGAGCCACTGGTGCTTGTGGACAAAGAGCCCTGTTAACTGGCTAATTTGATTTATATGCAGAGCAACAGCCTGTCCCGCACTCCTCCAACACAGCATCATGATCCACAGTACAAGCTGACGCCTGGCTTCTCTTCACACTCCCCCTTTCCTTTCTTTCCTTTTTCTCCCTGCCTTTCTCAGCTTCTGTTTGTCTGTCCCCCTCTTCTTTCTTCTCTCTCTTGAATCTTTCTCGCTGAACAGGACGTTAGTGTTCTCTTTTGAAATATGCGCCAGGTCTTTATCAGGGAGGGACTGCTTCAATTTTCAGTTCTGTGGGTAATCAACTCAGGTTGTCTTTGAGATTTTCTCTCCATGTGTCTACTCATCGGTCTGTCTGTGTGTCTCTGCTGTGGGCGGTTCACAGGTGTGGCCCATTATTTGGTTTGCATGTTAGTGCAGATCACTGTGTGTGTGTGTGTGTGTGTGTGTGTGTGTGTGTATGTGTTCAGGTCTGTAGAAGATTCTTTATTTGCTTTGTGTAGATAAGAAACAAGCCCCCACTCCAGCCCCCACTTCTGTTCAGGGAATTTTATTGTCTACAAATCTTACAGCCAGCCAACCTTTGCCACACCTTTTTGTTAAGAGGTTTGAGATAAACATCTTGCTTCATTAAAAAGGAAACACTTAAGTATCTTGTACAATTTGGGCTTTTTACCCACACATTATCCAAACACATCTTTCCTTTCGTGACCTCTGAAACACAGGTTGATCCTGTCACTCACTCACTATTGTGATCTCTCTGCCCACCAGGCTCCGCAGGTCTTTGAAATGGATGACATCCAAGTTGTTGAGTCCAAACCCCTGCTTGTTGACCGGGACCTTCCGGTATGTATTCTGAACAGAGCCAAGTCAAATCGTGTTTGAAAATAACTCTCAGAAACATGTTGTGACCTGCTCGAAGACTTTATCCCTCAGCTTTGCATGATTTACACCTGAAGAGTTACTTGTGTGGTTCATTAGATACATCTGTGGTTGAATGTGATTGTTGCATGTAAGACTGAATGAATACACTATTTCAGAAAGAAATACACTAAAATAATAATGAAGTTAGTCACTGTAAATCTCCTTTATAATTTCTGACAAGTAAGTGCTGCAGAAAACAGTTCTCTTTTTTTTTATTTTTTTTTTATTAAATCTCACATTCTTTCATTTCTTATGATGTTTTACAAGAAAATAATTTCCGTTAATGAGTGGACAAAAAAGGTTTGTGTGAATGTTTCTGTGCACCACAAGCTCTGAGGGTAGTTTGTTGACCTTTGTTCAAATCGCCCTATCCATCCCTTAATAACATTGAGTTCATATACATGTAAAGTTCAATCATTGATCAGTTGTCCTTTGTAACTATTATGCTCACATGAAAGAGGTCTCATGGATGTGAAAATACATTCAGTGACAGGATGATGCCCTCAGGATATTAGATTATAGCATGTTACACCATAATTGAATTAGTTCTGTATTTTCATTACTCTGTTCTTTCCTTGCAGGGCCTGAGGGAGGCTGTGCAGCAGCTCGTTATCAAGGTACATTTGGAAGAACGCAAGAAACAAGATCTAGCATTTATTTTTCCCACCAGCTTTAAACCTAGCTTTATTAAGGTTTTGCTGAAAGATGATGCCAGTTACTAGTTGTATACCCCAATGATTTTATCCTATATATTTTTATTTTTAGCTTGTATGGTACCATCTAGTGGTTGATAAAAAGAAATACTCGCCACTAATCAACACAGTTGTTGCATCTATCTTGATGATGAGCTTTCATCCGCTGTGATTTTATTATGACTGAAATCTAATTGGGCCTCCACTGAGTCAACTACTGAAAATTCTGAAACACACATTGGACTGGCTATGTAAGGTAACACAGCTACAGTGCACTACAGACACTTTCCTCTCCAGCACATAGATTCTCACACACACATTTTAGTTAGTACTCAGCACTGTGGGCAGTACTCAGACCCTCACTGTCCAGAGAAAGTTTTCAGGTAAAAGAAGTTGTTGTTCTTAAAGGTACAGTGTGAGGACCAAATACACATTCTCAAGTATTGACTTTTACTGTAAACATAAAGCTTCAGTCTGTGAGGTCAGGGTGTGTAAAGGGTTTACTCCCGACACTGATATTAAAACGCAAACATTGGCATGCAAATTCGTCGTCTTTTCCCCTTTGAGTTTCATAGATAGCCCGTGCACTTACACACACATACACGCACACACACACGTCAGATTGCAGGATTATCTGTCCTGTGTTGCCTACGTGCTCCTTGTTTGTCCTGAAGAGGTGGAGGGTGGGTGGAGCAAGGTGAATTACGTGTACATTATGTCCAGTAAATAGGTTATACACCTTCTAAGATGTTCTTCTGGGGCAGATCCCATGCAGTCAAAGCTGGTTTGAAAACTACCCAATAGGTCATCTTGTACACTGTGCTTGAGCTGCAGGTCAGGTCACCAAATGTTATTTTGGTGAAAATACAGAAATTGATGGCTGTATACAAGTATTGTTTTCCCATAGTAACAAGTGTGCCAGTATATGAGAAGGGATACACACTTTAGAGTGTGTATCTTGATTTGGAATTACATTCTTCAAATACACACTTATCAGAACCATTCCCTTGACATAAAATTAACATTATTCATGTATTTATGGCAATATTTGTAATTGCAAACAACTTTATTAAAAAATATATTTAAATTTTTTTGAGAATTAACAGCTTTTAGGCCTAATTAAATCAGTCTGTCACTTGACTGTTTTTGGAGTATTTTCAGGAAATGTTTATGAAAATCATTACTTTGGAAATGTTTTCCCAGAATATCACTGAACAATGACTGCTGTCTTCTCCCGTCTCATTTATTTACATGTTTTCCCACTGATCACATACCTACACTTACTCAGGTTAATTCAGTAGCCAATGCCCCTCTGTCTGACATTGGCTGATCCAATTTAGGGATCTCTTCATCACGAGTTTGTTTTAACCAGCCTGCAAGGCACCATGGGAGGCCAGGAGCTTAAGCCAACTGGTAAGCAGCAGGGGTATAAAATGCCACTCACAGAACAGGGCTAAACAACTTCAGAGGCTTACCAACATTTGGATCTATAGCTCAGGGAGCCACTGTGACAACAGTTTTTCAGTAGCGAGCAACTTTGAACTCCTGTCCTGCAAAAATGGTCCTGGAGGATTCTGATGTGGAAATGATTGTTGCTGAGATTGAAGTCAGCGTGAGTAGAGTGAAGGCTTTGTTGAAATGTTTGCTCTGAGCAGTTTCCAGTGGATTTGTTGGATTGTGCTGCCTGCTGTCGGAGTTGTTTAACAGGTGTCTGAACAGAGAATTATAAAAGTGGTTTGGTTGTTTGTTTGTTTTTATAATTTGGTTGTAGATGTAGAAACATGTCTACCATTAGACGAGGCATGAAACATTTCGTACATGCATCATTGCAAACTGAAATGCAAGAATGACGATCCTGTGGTTAATTGGGGTGGTAGTGGTGCTAAATGTATTCAGTTTAGACATATCACTCTGTTACTGGACACAGTGTTGCAGTGCATTGTTTTTCTCGTCGTTTAGAGCTTAAAGCTGAATTCCTTGATGTGTTTGAATATTGTGAAATTGCTTTTTATCAGCACATTTGATGCCAAATTTGGTCCTTTTTTTTTTTTTGCACCTGTAGGAGCATGATGTGGAGACTCCGCATGGACGAATCCACTGTACAATGAAGGGGGTGCCCAAGGGTGACAGACCAGTCATCCTCACCCTCCATGATATTGGACTGAACCGTAAGTCTGGCTCCTTATGCCGCTCTACCGAGTCGATACATCTGTTGTTGTGCCTAAAAAAAGTGTTTTGAATTATCACACCATGTAGGATCTGATTAAGTTGAGCAAGCTAACTTTATATTAAGTTTATTATGTTTCAGCATGTAAGCTCTTCCAAGCTGACTGACAGATCTTTATGACTGTGTTAAATGCAAGGCGCTGAGGCACAAAGCCCTCATACACTTATTCTCAGGTTACTTGAGGCTGTTCCTGCTTATCAGCAAAGGATCACTTATCCACCTCCCTTTTTTTTTCCAGACAAAACCTGCTGGAACTCACTCTTCAACCATGAGGACATGTCAGAGATCATGCAGCACTTTGCTGTGTGTCATGTTGATGCCCCAGGGCAGCATGAGGGAGCTAACACCTTTTCCACTGGGTGAGCCAGACACACACAGGCACTTGTATGTATGTCAAGCAGTCCGTGACCTTTAACTCAAACAGGTAGATCAGTGTGGATGTGCTTAAGATGACCTAATTCGACAAGTGTTTTGTGGGGACAGTTGTTCTCGTCCTCGTTCTCGTTCAGCCTAATCTCTGCTTTGTTGGTGGGACTTCGCCTCATGTTAATGCTACCTGAGCTGAACATGAAACCAGCTCATGAAATACACATGGCTTTTACAATCTGATATCAACAACAAGGATCAATAAAGATCAGTGATTAGAAAGTGGTTATTATTAAATTGTTAACTAAAGGTTTGTAACAACTTGTTCTTTGTTTTCAGATATGAGTACCCTTCTATGGACCAACTCTCTGAGACCCTCCCACTGGTGTTGAAGCACTTTGGGTAAGTTAATTTGCAAATCTTAAATTTGACTGTCCACACTCACATGAAGATTTTTTCTAACCTGTTGTCCTAACAGTATCCTTATATGTCTGACCGCAGGCTGAAGAGTGTTATTGGAATGGGCATTGGAGCTGGCGCCTACATTCTGACCAGATTCGCTGTAGGTTTCACCCTTCAACTCTCAATCAGGCTTAATAATTATGAGTTTAATCATTTTAGGATTAGCAGAGCCGGCTAATGTGTCTTTTTGCTGATTTTGGCAATATAACGTTGCTTATTGTTTGAGCCTGCTGAGCCATAAAAGCCTCAGGAATGTTCCAGATCAGCTCAACACTAACACTGTGCTCAGTAGGAAGTCTCACTTTGTGGACACAAAGCTGACAGAGATACAACTTTTAACTCCTTTCTGCAGCCCTCCCTGCAGCTGTATCAAAGTCTACGTAACTGCACATAAATAAATATTTTAATTTAATATGTATTTAAAAAAAAAAACAAAAAAACTTTGACATTAAAAGGCTTCCCTGTCCTACAGACGCAGAATGTACCACACATCAGAATGAAACAGAAATGCAATTATATGAATATGAAAATTATGACTAACAAATCAAGAGTTTAAGATACCCCAACACATTTGCAGCCTGGACCCAATTTTTGCATGTATATTCAGCTAAATACAGTGCCGTGTGTTCCATTAAGAAATCAAAAATTTCATGTTGCGTGTGTTTTTAGCTGGACTACCCGGACATGGTAGAGGGCCTGTTGCTCATCAACATCAACCCGTGTGCTGAGGGATGGATGGACTGGGCTGCCCACAAGGTAACGCGCGCACACACAAGCCCACACTAATCGCTCAAACATACACATATAGCATTTTTTTTAAATAACTGTCTAAAACATCACCAGAAGCTAAATGGAAACTGAGAATTTTAGAATGGCAGAGCTGAATGTAGGTTTTATGTCTGATTTCAGATCAGCGGCTGGACTCATGCCATGCCCGACATGATCATTACCCACCTCTTTGGAAAGGTACAGAAACAGATTCAGATTCTCCTTGTTTACCTAAATCTCATTACACAGGCACAGGGCAGTGTGCTCTTACCTAGCTTTTCTGGGTCTTTAGGTCTCAGCAAGTTAAACTGATTTTGTGTTCGCTCACAGGAAGAGATCCACAACAACCATGACCTGATCGGAACATACCGCCACCACGTCCTGAACGACATGAACCAGTTTAACCTGCATCTCTTTGTCAAGTCCTACGAAAGGTAAAGAAAACGTTTTCAAAATCAGACAACATGGCTTTCACAGGTGATGGAGTGAATTATTATTTATTATTATTATTATTAGGCACTGCAGGGATAGAAATACACTAAGTACAGCCTAAAAGGCAACAGGTTTTAGAATCTTAACTTTGATTTAACGGAAACTGAAATTTTTAACGTGTGTCTCTTGTTACAGTCGGAGGGATCTGGAAATTGAGAGGCCGATCCCTGGAGGCAGTGTCAGAACCCTTAAGTAAGTTGTTATGAATCAAATATCACCTGCTGCATATTTTAAGTCACATTATTATATTAAACATAATATTACACCAACACTGACTTGTAATTGAACATGTTTGATTTATTTATTTTTTCCTTCCTCCAGATGCCCTTCTCTGCTGGTGGTTGGCGACAGCTCCCCTGCTGTGGAGGCTGTGGTAAGTTGAGTTCACGCAGCCATTAAAAACAAGGCTCTAATGCTAATGATTAGACTTCCCACCACCGTTAACCCAGCTAACTTGTGCTGGACGTGTTTTCCATTGACTTCACAGTCACCTGTTTAAGCCCAAGAGATATGCAAGATTAAACACTTAAGGTCAACAGTTTAACATAACTTAAGCGAGAACAAAGTTGGAAACAGGAATCAAGCAACTCGGTAGTTTTAATCTGTTAAAGTTAAGAGACTTGTGTGACTGCTACTGCTTTGAGCTACAGGGAGGCGCCCCAAATACCCCAAACCGAATTGCTGATTTGATATTATATTATCTAAGATATTATTAAAGATATTAGCCACAACCAGCAAAAACCTTGTTTTAAATGCATTATCTTAGACATAGCATTTTATATATTCAACCTGCTAAATATGATCAATAATCATACAAGACTTTCTGAATAGATGTTTTATTTGTACCCACAGGTTGAGTGCAACACCAAGCTGGATCCCACAAAGACTACCCTGCTGAAGGTAAAGGCCTGTTTCTCTCCCTCTGTCCTGCCCTCTCCTCCTTCTCCTGTCTCAAACCCTCATTCAGATTATAATTGCCTTGATGGAAACACGTCGGCTGATAAGATTCCAGTGGCTCAGCATTTACATGGTGACATATTAACCATACGCACATTGTCTCTGAGGACACAATCTGCTGCAGCTGACCTACTTGTGTTGGCCTATGGCAACCTTTTATGATCCTCAACTGAACCAAATGGCTGTTAGAGCTAAAATGGGTGCCATTTATTGGGGTTAACTGTTCAGAGTCTAGAGGAACACCTTGGAGGTAGTGAGGACAAGGTGTTCAAAATGGGTCATTTCGAGTGTAATTGTGCGTGTCCACTGCTGTGCGAATGTACAAGTGCCAACGTACTTAATGCTAATGGACACTTTTGTGTTTTACCTCCTCTGCAGATGGCGGACTGCGGCGGCATGCCCCAAGTTGACCAGGTGTGTATGTCCATGTTTGCGAGAAACTGTTAATGTTGTAAAACAGGCAGGACAGGGCTGGATAATCAGCGCAGAGGATCAGGTGGATGGCATAAGAAGGTTAAACTTAAGAGCATTAACAAGTGGCAGACATGAACCACAGTTGTCAGGTTGTAATCCTCCACCCTACGTTGCACCTGCTCATAGCAGCTGTCATATCTCAGACCCTGAGCAGTGAGCTGCTAGGTGAGAGATTGTGTCTGTCGATTTTGTGTAAACAAGTGTGATAATGGCAAGAAGACTAATTATCTCCCTTCTTGTGTTTTCATTCCTTGCAGCCTGGGAAACTGACAGAAGCTTTCAAGTACTTTATTCAGGGCATGGGATACAGTAAGTACTGTGTGTGTGTGTGTGTGTGTGTGTGTGTGTGTGTGTTGGCGACCTGCACTATGCAGGAATGTTAAATTTGCCACTACCAATTGATGACACCACCATGCAGAAAGTGAGTTTACTGCCACCTTGTGGTGAGATGAAGGTCTTTGTCCTACAGGTCACGTTCTCCTCTTCAGTCCTTGGTGTTTGTTCATAAATGTGTGCACTGGGGTGTAACTTAACTCTTAACTTAACCTAAGGTGAACTCCACATGTTTATTGTACTACAGACTGTGCACAGAACGGTAGTGGAAGAAGTTTTCAGATTCTTTAAAGTAAAAGAATTTCCCTTGGTAGTAGGGAAAGTCTTAGCACTAGTATTCAGTGAAATTGCTTATTATGAAAAATACCCACTATTCAGATAAAATCTCACCCATTTTAATGTTGTAGTTGGTCAATACTGAACTGACTCTGGATATTTTATTTACTGTTGCGTGGTTTAATGTTCTGTGTAACAATACATTGTATTTTGTATGTTCATTATAGGTTTTAAATGTTAATCTGCAAAGTAACAAGTAGTCTAAAGCTCTCAGATGTAGTAGAGTAAAAAGCACAATAGTTCTCTCTGAAATGTTGTAGAGTAACATGAAGTTAAGCACTCAAGTAAAGTACAATTATCTCAGAAATATTAGTAGCACTATAATAATCTTCAGTCAAAGCAGTGCATTTACTAAATCCTCCCCCTGCCCCCTCAGTGCCCTCCGCCAGCATGACCCGCCTGGTCCGCTCACGCACCGCCTCCGGCTCCAGCGTCACTTCCTTCGACGGTAACCGCTCCCGCTCCCACACCAGTGAGGGAAACCGCTCCCGCTCCCACACTAACGAGGGCAGCCGCAGCCGCAGCCACACAACCGAGAACCAGCGCGGCCGCTCCCACACAGACGGCTCCATGGACGGCACAGCCAACGTGGACCAAGCCGTGCCCAAGTCCACTGAAGTGTCCTGCTAAGTGAACCTCCACTCTCCAGACACCCAAACCTACACCTCTCAAGGTCCCTTTGGTTTGTGCTGCGCTGCCTCTAACTGACACACAGACACACACATTCCTGCGCACATACACTGAGATGTGGAGAGTGAAACTAAGATAGCATACCTGCAACAGTAAAAACGCACAATGGACACTCACCTGCAGAATAGTCATTGCAGCTGAGATGACCCAGTTTTAAATAATGTCTTTTGAGTGGGAGACCAGGGTCAGCTGGATGCCTGGTTTGTCATTTTTAGGGACTCAAACATATCTGAACAGAAAAGGCTCCTGATCTCCTTGTTCAGGTGAGTGTGTAGTTGGGGGCAACGCAGCATCTGGGGACACCGAAGCAGAGAATGTCGGAGAAAGCTGTGGCTACGAGTACACCAGCTTGTATATGTATCTCTTTATAATCTGTCATATGTATTAATAAAAAAAAAAAATCTTAATTTTCCATTTCTGCATTCCAATACCCTGTTTTTATTAATTTTTACCATATTGACACAGCTTTCTCAAATATACCTAAATGTAAATGACTTTTTTCCCCCATGTTTGATGTGGTGGTGTTTGTACGTAGGAGCAGATTTGTAGATGTGGAGAGAGAATGTGGGGGGGGTGGCACTTGGATAAGTAAAAAATGTCAGTTTGCCTCACAAATTAAGTGACAGACTTAAAGTACATCGTGTGTGTAAATAATATTGTTCCATCTTGCCAATGTCCTTTATCCTTGAGTTGTTGTGTTTTTTTTGTTTTTTTTAAAAACATTCTCTTATTTTAATAATTTGGTCCGCTGGTGAACTTATATATATTTCAGGAATCAAATGATAATTTTTACTACATTCCAGTAAGACCCTATGCTTTGTCATTAATCCAAACATATTCTGAAACACAAATTCAAAAGCTTTTACATCGTGTGCTTTATTAAAGGATCATGGCTTCAGACAAAAAGTTTATTTTTTATGATTTCTATGCAATCAAGCACAATGGAACAAAGATGTGCCATGAAATTGTTCACTTTTTAGATGTGATGCTCCTATGTGGTTGTGGATTTTTGGGTGAAGTGATAGGTCCACATGTTAACATGAGGATAGCCATAGAACTTACCTGTCACCTTCTACTCCCGTATTTTACTTGCACTACAGCAACATTTTGCTTTGTAGTACACACAAACAGCTTTGTAAAGATATCATGCAATGCACAACCGTCTAATGCTGTAGAAAACATTAAAATGACATAACAGTTTGTATTTATTAAAAAAATGACAATAAAAACTTGTAACAGATCTTCCCTGATCCTGTCATTATTGCTTATTCAAATATGTAGTCATGAAATATAAAGGTAAATATATCCAGTAAATCCTTATTATAATGTTATTCTTATTGACTTGTGAGTTTAAAGACAGACAGTGTTAGTTCTTGAAAAGCATCTCAAAAACCTTACATGTGTTATTACATATGCAAAAAGCTACGTAAATAAATTAAGCCTTCCGTATTTTAACCACTCACTGGATGAATATTTTTTCATTTGCAAAGCAGTTCTACAAATGTTCTTCAAAGACACATGCTTTATGAATCCATTCTGGAGACTCATATTTCATATTTACAGATTTTTCCAATAGGAAAAAAGACTATAAGAAAAATCCCTTGTACATCATCATACACATTACAAATATAAAACATTGTATAAGAAAAAGAAGCCAGAAGAAAGTCAGGATGCTTCCACAGGCTGAGAGCGTGATTGACACCGGTTACAAGGTATATACAGGAATCCTGAAGTAAAATTCAATACCCTTTTAAGACCTTTTCAAGACTTTTTCAACATATTTCAAGACTGCCGCTCCACTTTGAGCTGTAACCGATTAAATCAGCCACACACCTTTAAAAGGGATATTTTTGAGTTTTTAAAAGGAATTTAAATATCTTTATAACATATTTATTGCCATATGTCATCAGGTTGTAACGCCACCTAAAAATTGAGGCATTCACCAACTTTCTCAGTTGCCTTTAACAGTCTGTATAGGCCTATTGTTTTCTATGTGAAGGGCTGGTCAGATTTCCTGCGAAAAGCAACTGTCTTACATAGGTTATGACGTTTATGTACGCAACATTACAGCAAATCATGTGAAACACAGTGTAATTTTGTGTTTTAGTTGGTTTAAACTAGATAATGTGAGCTTGCCTGCAATGATATGTGTGATAACTTTCATCGACCACTTGATCAATACAACAAAATTCAAATACGGCAGGAGGGAACAAAGATGAAGAGAATAAATTGAGTGATGAATAACATTAGTAGTGTAACTTAGGCGGTGTAGCACAGGCACAACCTGGAGGAGGAACTAGTCTAAATGACTGTATTAGTATAATATTATAACATTAAGTTAAAAGTACATTGTTAACTTAATAGTAAACTGTAAGTTTGATATTAATATATTCATTATGTTCAATATAATTTCATATAATAGTATATAACTTACCACTAGTGTAATATTAATTCAAATTACAGCTGTTTAAGTTTGGGGTTGTTGTTTTTTTTCATTAACTTTGTGCAAGAAAAATGCTCTAGGCTACATGATAGTCTCCAACCTTGATTTTAGGCAGGCTATTAACTCGTCAATAATCACAACCGTTTATGCAGAACATTGAGTTCAACATTTATAAAGTTTGTTGCAGCACATCAAACTTTTTTTTTTTTTTTTTCAAAAAAGTGACATTAACAAGAGCATCGGCTTTATGAGAAGTTCAACGTGTTTCAATAAAAGGCAGAGATTTAGCTAAATAGCCGGCTAACGTTAGCCAACCCCACACGCTCCTTGAATTTTCCCTGTTGTTCTGTCTTTGCGATTCAGCTTCTTGCAGCGCATCTCACTCTTGTTTTTCAGGAACGGGGCTGTTCAGGTGGCCACAGAGCGACCGGCCAACCGGGTTAATCCCGTTACTCCTGATCGCCACTCCGACTATGTTTTGGACGATTAACGTTGCGGGTCCGGCAGGGTGGGAGATTACGGTCGGTTGTACTCGTCAAATTATTTTCCGGTTCGCACGGATCTATTTTTTTGGAGCGTTTAAGAGGCGCTCGGTAGATCCCCGCGCCTAACGTGAGCCTACAGAAAGGAATCACAGTCGCTACTCTCTGCCTGTCTAGTATTTTTGGCTACGCATTATAAATAAATACGTTCACCTACACTTTTAGCAAACAAACTTTTGGACAAACAGGATTTTCACATTGAAAAAAATATCTTCAAAATGTAATACCTTAATTAAGACTTTTAAATACTTTTTAATGGCCTTAATTTTCGCAACATTGATTTATTACCTTTTAAGACTTTTTGAGACCGCGCGGACACCCTGGGTTAGTTCATGACTTCTGGGTAACCATAGTAACTCTCCAGCTCGGCGAAGATGTCGTTTGGGTTTTTGCAACTGAGGTTGCAGAAGCAAGCCTGGACCCACATCATCTTCCAGGTGAATCCTGTCCCGTTAGGACACTCGAAATCTACGTCGATGGTTTTGGACTTGTAGGGGATGCAGCAGCGCTCGTCTGTGCAGACGCCGCAGTATTTGGGCCTGTACTGCTTCTTGCTGGTGCAGCCAGAGATGGTAAAGTTGGAGGGCTGTTCTTCTCTGTAGATGTTCAGACATTTCTTTCCCGGCTGAGGAAGGAAGGAAGTGGAAAGTATGTAAAGTCTGGGAACCTTTTTTGCAATCATTGTTTGACCGCTTAAGATATAAAACAGAATTACTACCTTGATGTGTTTGGTGATATCGACCTCACAGGGCCGTAGGTTGCAAAGCCGAGACTCTTTGACCAGCTCACACTGCTCGTTGGCGTTAGAGATCCTCATGGACAGGCTGCGGCCACAGGTCTTTGAGCAGGGGCTCCATGAGGTAGTCTGGGTAATGCAGTTCTTGTGCCAGTTGGTCTCAGCAGGGGAAACTGGATCAACACAGAGAAGTGAGGTAAACAGTTAATTTTTGACACATCTTGTGTCTATTCAAAACTTTTAGTCAGTGCCAACTTGTCAAGATGTCAAAAAGCCCTGATAACTGTTTAAAAGGTTTTTAGACACCTGCTGATAATACAGAATGGGAGTTGTGTACACATCCGATCTCTATGTTTCGACATTTTCAGTGTTTTGTTAACATTTATCTTTTGGAGCTATAATCCAAACTTCACAGTCTTGTGCAACATATTTGATGCACATTGTCTTCAGAGGGTCATGCCTTGGTTCCATTGTTAACATTTTTATTGAAGACCAGTTCCCAGTTCGTCCTACATTCGTGATATTTTACACTGCATCCCTTCCACTACCTCTGCTTTTCATCTGAATCTTTAAGTGGTGTTTGCCTAGTAATCTGGTTCTGATCAGTGTCCTTATGCAACACAAAGAGATCTTCCTTCACATTATTCCCTCCGTAATGCTGCTGCACTAAATGACTGGAAACTGGACATGACCCAAAAACAGTGTGAGGGCTTCCTCAGGAAAGGAACACACACACACACACACACACACACACACACACCACACACCTCACTCAACTCACACAACTACAGACTTTCGACTGCCAATTTCAAACACACCTGCTGCTATGCTATTTATCAAATCCAACCTTATCCACCCACTGTTGGAAAAACAATATATTGGCAATTTCTTCTATAACACAGTGTACTCAGATTGAATTAGCACTAATTTACAATCATAAATATCCAAAGAGTTGAAACCATATGAAGTCACTAAGAAGCCATAGAGGAGTTTTGGTATCTTAAAACATTTTGTTTTTTTACTGTACATGATCACAGGTGTTCTTTTCAAGCCTCCTGAACCTGCATATGACCATGCCTACAAAGCAATGACAATGACGATTTCTTTAAAAAGTCATTCCCCAGTTTATTCCCTAGCATTCCCTAGTTTTGTGTGTTCTCGTATAATACCTGAAGCATTTCCTTTGATTTTGCTTGTCTCAATGTCTTCAGACTCAACCGTGAACTGTGTTGCATGTCAGTGAGCTGGAAGGAAATTAGGGGGTTTGGCAAGTGCTACTGGGAATTGAAAAAACAATCCAAGGAGAGTTTGCAAGATAAAGCCCAACTTTAAGCAACAGAGAATACTAACACCCCTAGTATTATATCCATCACGTCCTACCCTCTATTGCATGTCGCGGCGCCGTCTTGCGCCCTCTCTTTGGTTCATCACAAATCCATTTCTCACAGCATTGTCCCCGGACTTTGACCCGTCGTGGGGTCTGGCACCACATTCTCGGAGGCTGGGACTCTGTGCACAGTGCCACGCATCCAATGGCACCGTTCACACACACACACTGGTATTTACAGCTAGGCTTGAAGCTCTGCCCGTTGCGGTAGATCACGCCATCATGCTCACAGCCTGTTCCCACCATATCTGGCACAGACAAACAACAAGCAGTCAATTATTATAGAGACATGCATGGCAAACAGCAAACACTTGGATGCTATATTAATGTACTTGCATTTATAATCCAAATAGTCCTTAGAAGTAAACATCTGTGATTTTGTAGGATATATGATGTTGTGGATTGCCACTTATCACACAATAACAATCAAAACCTCATCTATGTAAAACAGATCTATTGAATCACTACTTTAAACATATTGTATTACAATTACAGTTTGAACAGAATAATAATAATATTAAAAGCAATTTTTTTGCATGTCCAGGAGTATTTTATTTCCCATGTGTAAATACTCCCAAAACTCAGGCTTTTGATCACTTCAAGTCACTTCAATATGTGGTTTGTAATATGACATTTGTGGACATGCAACTGTTGTCACTGTATCTGTATCAAAATGTCTCATGCAACTACAAACTCCTAAAATAACAAACAAAAATCAGAGAAAGTGAAAGAATCCACGCCTCCTGCTGCTTGTGGTATCAATCAGACAACATTAAAATGCATCAGTATTCACATTACATCAGAACTGGTTATTAGTATAACCAGTTTTGATGTAGAAAACACTTGCTCTATTCAAATCTGGTCACTTGCAGTTGGTACTGCGGTGTGGACAGTGAAGTTAAAATACAACATCAGAAAACAAGCAAAAACTTTTCCTGCTGTGTGCAAACTCTGGTTTGTTTTGTCGGTTTTGGTGAGTGACACTTACATGCACACACTCCTTTTTCGTACCTAGGCATGTCCGAGCTGTAGTCACAGTACAGTCCCTTGTGGTAATCGCATGTGTCTGCCTCATTGCACACCTCGCCCACCTGCCGGGCACAGGCCTTGCAGCAGTCACAGCCGTCCATGAGGAGGCTGACGCCCGGCGGACAGGTAGGGTTGACCCTGGGACACTCGCAGGGCCACTTACAGTACTGTGTCCGGTTGTACAGGTCAGCGGCTGGGGACGTGACGGCTGTGGCAGGTGGCATGGCAGTGGAATTCTGGGAGTAGGCCTGGAGAGACGAAAGTGGATGAATTAAGCCTAAAATACAAGCAACAACTTTCTTAAAAGCAAATGCAGTTTAGTGCAACATGATGTGCAGTTCATATTTATAGCCATTTCACTCCAGTATGGTGTTTTTGTTCACAGTATGCCCAATTATCTGTACCATCATGAATGAGACTTCATTACATTGAATATATAATACAAGCATTGCCCACGCAATGTCATAGGCGTCAGCGGCTACTCTTTGTCTGTGTTTGTGCAAAATCAAAATGCTGTCTTTTATTACATGAAAGATATTTGACACCCTGTGGCGAGGCAATATTCTTAATCCTTAATCCTGAATTCTTTCATATCCAGCCCTCTTTGGTAACCCTGTCTTAGAAAGGTCTGAAACACCTCTGCTTCACTGCCTACATGGGTGAAATACATGGCAGCTTGCCCATGTCTGATCATGCTGTGCAATAAATCAAATAACACTATAAAAATTAATGTAACACCCAGCAGAGATAATCTCATTAAATCAATGACAATGTCTTGTATGTGCTTAACACTCTGGAAGAGTTCCATCATCATATTTCAAATCTACAGCTACAAACAGATCCAAAAACCTGCCAATGAAACCTAATCAGTGTGACTCTTACAAGCTGCTCTGTGAAGCCAAGATCACACAGTAAAGAGCTCTGCAGCCCTTAAAAACAGATGTTCTCACTGAAATGGGCCACATGAGCCATATTAACAGCATAGCACTTAGAGGT
Organism: Micropterus dolomieu; assembly: GCF_021292245.1. NCBI lineage: Eukaryota > Metazoa > Chordata > Actinopteri > Centrarchiformes > Centrarchidae > Micropterus > Micropterus dolomieu. The sequence continues at coordinate 17,931,585 of NC_060158.1, read as the reverse complement.
TAGTTTTGGATGGTGGATGCGTGAGTCTCAGCAGAGGAAACATTCTGACAACAAACATCACTTTTTAGAGGCCAAAAATTTAATTTGGCTTGTTCTGAGGACACAGTGTGCTTGAGAAAATGCCAGAACATTTGTTTTCGGGTCATTGTTCAGTGAGTGAGACAGAGATTTTTGCCTCTTAGTCAAAGAAAAGTTGCATTATGTTTCTGCTACAAATACGTCCTTATAACTTAAATGGATTTGTTTGGCAAAAATGGAGAATATGTCAACTTTCATTCAACTCACATGCAGGAATAATTAAAATCATGAAGGGTTAGAGTTAAGACGCTTTTAAGCTGTAACAGACACTATGTCTATCTTAATTGCCTCACTTTTGACTGTTTTAGGGAGGCAAACAATGCATTGGAAGTCCAATATCGTCTGTATACTCATAAATTATAATATCATCCATATGCTTGGAACAGCAGAGCACTGCACTTTGGTAAGGAGCTCCTGACACACACATACGTGCATGCACACAGTTATTTGTGAGAAAACATGCTCAATCATCTTATGCAAGCCCTACCCATTGTCACATACCTGAGCTGGTTCTCTGCACTTCAATTAAATTATGGATATATTAATAACTGCTGTGCACAGTGTTGAAAGCTAATGCAGATAAATGAGTTTCAATCATGGCCGTGCCACTAAGCCATTCCTCAGAAGAGTTCATTTAGCCCCCAGCTATCAGGCTAATTTACAGAGAACATACATACAAAACAGCTCAAAACCTGTCCAGCACTTGGAAAACATGGAGTAAGCCTAATGCAATCATCATCCTGAAATTGTTCATCTGAGCTGACTAACTTCAGCATAATTTTATTTGAAAAGAATTTAATCACTCGAAGGAAAGGGCAGAGTAACAGCACTAAATGAGTTAGAGAAACAGATTTTTAATAGAATGTGAGCAGGACTACCAGAAGAGAAAGACAGTCAAAGAAGTTGGTGATCTCAAAATATTCAGATTTAATCAATTTAAAATATTAGTGACACACCTATTCAGTCATGTCTTTGAATGTTCTCCAGTGTGACCTCAAATAGCTGTCATGTTTTGGTGATGGCCAGTTAATGAAAACGGTGTTTTCTCTGTTGTAAGAAGTGGCAAGGACCAAAAAACAACACTTTTCCCACAAAATACCAAGGGGCAATGGACAAACTGTCACTTGGGCATTGTTTTCTTAAATTGTCCCCCAACAGCTTGTGACATTTAAGCGAGGGAACGTGGTTTTAAACATCTGAAAACATATTCATACTTTAAAAGATGCTATGAAAGCAAGAAGAATGCATTTCATTACATAATCAGCTAAAATTATGATAATAACATCCCATGTGATATAATGTATTAATGACCCAATTTTAATATTTAACATTTTATCAAAATAAAACCATTTGGTGGGACATTTTAGTACGCAGTTCCTAACTATTTTGGCAATAACTACATTAATTATTTTTTCAGTTGCTAAATGGCTTTAAAAGGTATCTGAGCAAAACTAAGAAGAAGAAAACTAAGAAGACTGCAATTTTCTGTAATGAATAATAGAATAGTCCAACACATTATGACACACCGAAAAGTTTTTTTTAACTTTACCCAAGCATCCAGTTTCCTAAAGCTGACTGATAGATAGATAATGTACAAGCATGGAAATGGATGTCATTGATTAAGCCGTTAAAAAAAAGCTGTTTCCCACATAACCACGAGGTGGCATTAAAACATAACAAAAGCTGGAAAGTGAAGCTGCAGTGAGGCAGCAGCCAGCATCTCTCACCCCGGGATGATTGATGAAAAAAAATTGACTTCTTTCCAGAGATATTTAGAGGGAATATTCAGGTCAGTCAGTGTATTCAATCAAGCGTACCCATTTCCAAGTCAAGAACACTTCCCATTGTCAGTCAGCACTTATCTTTTGAGGCCACATCTACATGAGTAGGCTAACAATGGAAACCCGCTTATACGTGAAAGGATGTCAGTACGATGATATTAGGCTCTAATAAGAGGACAAAGAGTAAGTCACAATAAGGTCCCTTTGGATTCATAATTAAACATTTAGTAGGCTAGTATGCTTCTTACAGGGATAGCACAATCATTTCAGTCACTAAAACTTACTGTGAAGTACTACAAACACATTGGAAGTTCCTATAAGAGGTTTAAAGTAGCTTTTCTTGGTGTAATATGGACATTGACAGGCTACTATTAAATGAGCAATAAAGATGCATATTTTTAGAGTAATATTAATTCACCTCACTGCTCCTCAGAATCCTGAAAGTCACACTATAGTAGCCTATGCTGCTTGCATTAATATTATTTATCTATCCTCCATCCCACCTGTTGAATCCCGGCTGCAGTTAGAATCCACAACAGGAGCCAACTCATCACTGGTGAGGAACTGCAAATGCATTGAATCCAGAATTAGTCCCGTCCTAAACGCTCAACTCGCAGCTCTCCACAGGTGTGCTACATCCTCTTCCCGTCGCTGTCATCTCTGTGCGCCTCTGTCTGCGTCCGGACCGGGGCTGACCGAGCCTGTTAAAGACTCCGGGTTGACGTAAGGTCTGAAAGGACGAGCCCCGCATTCTTCTGAAACGGGACGGTTTCTCCTCTCCACTCTCACCCGATCCTCCTCCTCACAGCACTGGCAGCCCCGGTGGTTTGGGCGTGTCTGGAAACCCAGAGACGGGGCCATGCAGAGGTCCCTCTGACACTTGAGTTACTGTTGCTTCATTTAAGATTAAAGGGCAGGTCCAGATGTGTTTTTCTTGTCTATCTTAAAACAACACTCACATGCCTGGCCTATTATGTACATTAAAAGATGTATCCTCTCCATGCTGTGAGAGATTCTTTCCTGACAGGACTTCAAGTGAGAGGAGGCAGAATCCACAGTCCTCATTCTGTGCCAAAATACAGTGGATAGAAAAAGTATACACACCCCTGTTAAAATACGAAGTTCTTGTGATGTAAAATAAAGAAACATAGATAAATCAGAACTTTTTCCACCTTTAATGTGAACAATTCAATTATAAATAAAAAAATAAAAACCTTACAATAACCTTACAGTCTCAGTTATTCACATTACTGTTTTTTAGTGCAAAATTCCCCCTTCCCTCAGATAACAGCGACCAAAAAGTCTTTATGAGGGCACTGAATGTGTACACTGTGACATCTTCAGATCAAATTGTCACAGTGGGCTTGATGCGCAGTGGGCTTGTGAAGTGATGGTCTTGCACACGCTGTATTTGGTTTAGATGCATGATGTAACTATAAAATCTGAGCCAAAGATGCTACTTCTTCAACTTTTGTTTACTGTATTGTAGTGCGCTGAAGTGCAATGTGCATCTTAGTTTGTGCTTGTTGCTTTGGGATCGTTACTCTCCAATCAAGCCCCAAATAGTCACTAATGTTTCATTTAACAGCATCTCACCCTACCTCACCTCATCTGATCTGATCTTATCTTTATGCACATGATGGCCTCTTGCTCAAATGGCTCGGCCCTAACTGGGCCAATCGTGATCTGAAATGCACACAATATTGTTGAAAAGATGATTTGCTTTCACAAGAAGTGATTAAATACACCCTACAGGTTGCCACCTCCTACCTAGAGTACCTATTTTAAGGCTGACGGCTGTGTCTGGCTCACAGATGTTCAGTTTAAATCAATGATGTCATCAATCTCAGTCAAGTCTGCTACTCTGCTTTCCTTTCATTTTCCTGGAAATTTGAACGTTTCTCTGAAACGACGCAGACAAGGGCCAAAATAATTCCACTTTACACTGCTATTCAACCATATGGAAAACATCTTTTATTTCGGTTATGCAGGACCTCGTGTGTCACCGGTCTGCTCATGAAAATATCACTGAAAACTCGCTCCGTAGGCAACAGAGAGAGAGAGAGAAAGAATGATAGATCAGAAATGAGCACTTTGTCAAGGAGCAAGGTGCCCCACGTCTGAACCCCTATTATTTACAGGCAGATCTCTTATCCCTGTCAGACAGCTGTCAGCCTGAGCTGATCTGAGCAGTGCTTCTCTCTCTGCTCTTTCCCGGGACAACCCATCCCCTCCACAGCACAATGTACCCACTCTCTCCGCCTCTGCTGCCCTCTTTCTTTCTCCCACATCAATCCATTTCCATCCACCTCAATTCAGTTCAGTTCATTGGTATATTTGTTACATTTTTATTCTATGCAACTTATGCTTTAGTAAGTCTACAGTAAGTGTTCCTATTGTAATGCTTTTGATGATTTCCCATGAATGCAAACTATGATTAAAGACAAAAAACACAATATATATCATACCAGAATATATCGCAGGTGGATGTGCACATTAAAAAAAACATATGGGTTATTTATAAGTTGTTGTGAAATGAAAAACAAACAAATTAAGATGGACTGATCAGATCAGTAACAGATCAGTTCAAAGGCCAGTTCACTCATTTTGAGACAATCAGAAGCTGTTCTGTCATTTTGTATAAATCTTCATTTCACTTTCCCTTACTCACTTTCAGTCCATCCCTTTCTTTCTCTTTTTAATCCTCTAACCTTTCTCTGCTTCACACAATATCCTCCACTGAAACAATACAGAGACAAGAAAGGAAAGGTTCAAACCACAGGTGGTATCATTCATGCTCATGTCAGCATCTGTCCTCCATTTTCTGGTCTGATTCGATAGCTTAACTGTGGAGCTTTACATGGAACTACAGAATGCATCATTAGATGATGTTAATCAAAGCACAGCTGCGTGCCAACTCTGTGTTCTTCATGTGTCTGTTGCGGTGCATGTGCAGAAAAAAAATTCCCATAATGAAAGCCAAGTCTGAGGCGACTACTGCTTTGCTCTCACATGAAGTGGATGTAGAGCTCTGTTTAAAAAAGCAAGTCATGAATGAATTTATTGTCTTAAAGCAATAGTTAGACATAATACATTCATTTGGTTCTTGCCAAGAACTACTACTACTACTCTCATTGTTATCGTCAGCTGTGCCACCTCCTCAGCTCTTTGTGTTTCTTGTTTGTCCCCTGTCTGTCTTCTCCGTATGTGTGTTGTCTGGATGTGGGACTCTTGTCCTCCTCTCTCGCTGTCTAATCACCTGCACACCTGAGACTCATTCCAGCAATCAAGCCATGTAGTATTTTTATGTTAAAATAACAGCTTAAAAATCATTTTGATAGTACACTGACTTGAAATAGGGTGAAAGGCGTCTCTATCATTGCCTCGCTTGGAATTGGGACGATGTAACATCCTGGACAAGAGCAAATATTGGACTGGCTTTTACTCGTTGGTGTGAGCTAAAAGAGCTGAAAGGGTGCAGGACAGATACTGAGCTGGCCTTCTTGCTGCGGGATTAGTAAGCAATACATTATTAGCTGGCTTGCTGTGTCTTGTGTTGTTGCACTTGCTTGATGTTTGCCTGTGTAAGCAAAGTTATCAACTCAAGCAAAATCTGCCAGTGGTTTCAGTTGATGTTAGCATACTTACTATGTAACACACTCGGACATCCGTAACATTAATGTAAGCGCTCTTTTATCAGTTGCTTGCCAGCCAAGTTTCAAGCAACATATACTGGTGCTCATGGAGAGTGGCGCCGGTGTTGAGCCAGCAAAGTATTGCCTGAAAAGGCGCTAGATTTGATATTGCAATATGTTTTAGAAAATGTCAGACTATTCCTTTCATCCTCTTCTGGCCTTGAGAATTTAATTCATATTAATGGTGAGCTTAAAGTCTTCACATGATTTGCATAAACTGAAAGTCAGGGTAGAAACATGCAATCTGCACACGAATGGGATCAAACCTCAGGTCACCAATGTTAATCACTGACCCACTACCTTACCCTATATTGGCAAGAGCACCCCTGGACCCTTTGGTCGCACCACATTCCCGTATGTGAGGCAGAATGAAACACACATCCCATGAGAGTGAAGGAGCCACTAAAGCTCTCCAGGTATAAAAGTGTCATAGATGGCCTGATTACAGGAGCTGACCATCTATGATTTAAGTCTTGCATAGCTGGTCAAACTGAAAATCCCCTCATTAAAATCCTCTCAACTCACAGAGAAACCTTGAAGTTAAACCATGTTTTGGAAATCTTCAAGCTTCAAAGTCAAGTGAAGTTGGTAATCCTCCTTAGAGTTCTCCCACTCTAAGGAGTTTTTTCACAGCACACCATGAGTGTGGGAAAATTTTCAGAACATCACATCACTCCTTTCCCGCTAGTGGCCTCATAATAGTCTGTAAACTGCTTAGAACAGCACAGTGTGTTTTCTCTGCAGCTTGAAATGGCTCAAGTTCAGAAAAATCAATCTTTCTGTAAATAATACAGACTGTGGGAAGTTCGAAAGTTAAAGCTGGGGTAGGAAATGTACTATAATTGGTGATATTCTCTTTAGATCCCAACAGCAACCAATAAAATCAAATGCTCTGACACAAAAATTTAGTAATTAATTCACTTTAATTAAATTAATTGTGCATGAAAATGTGTTTTGGGGAGTGGCTTTGGAGGGAGGCCTTAAGTGGGGGGATGAGATTTTTTTCAGTTGGATACGAACAAGCAAGAGACAGCTAGATTTTAAAATCTAGCTGGTTAGTTTAGATTAGCATAAACTGGAAACGGGGAAGCAGCTAGCATGGCTCCATTTGATTTGCAAACAAAATCCAACTGCCAGCACCTCTGAAGCTCAATAATTAAAACATTCTATCACGTTATAACTCAACATGTAATTTTTATACTTCTGGTAGGTGGATTTTGTTAGCATCAAATAGAGCCATACTAGTTGTTTTCCCCTGTACATTTATATCACTTCATGTTTACCATACAACATGAACATAGCAATCTTCTCATCCAAATAACAGCAAGAGAGTGTGTTTTTGTATTTCCCCAACTCTTAAAGTATTCTTGAAAACTTGATTGAACTTTGTGAGCCATATGCTTAAACTATATGAGGGGCTTGTTTGTTTGTGTGTATCTGTATGTGTGTGTGTGTGACAGAGAAAGGGCATGGCAGACTGCGCTCAGACCAGTCCAGTAATTATACTGTCTTTATATAGCTGTGGTTTAAAACTCATGGACTGAGGAAAACATCTGCTGTGCTCCACAAATTCAAGAGTCCTGCATGAACTCAAAGCACATTAATAGTAAGCGATTCCTCACATAGCTCACTGTGTTGTAGGCATCTGTCATCATGGTTTACCACTTAATACTACATTATTGATGGATTTAAACCTAGAATATTGTTGGCCTGGTAAAACAAACAGCGCACAATACGAGTTAAAAAAATGTCAGTCAGCTATTTAAACTTTTGATTTATTACATAAATAAAGCAATTTGTTTGGTGTACAATGCATACCTGATGAGAATATATATTAATAATTAATTAACTCCTCTTACAGATTGCGGCAAATTATCCTCCACCTTTATTAATTTAGCTGTTTGCTGTTAATTGGAAAATCTGAACACATCAAGAAAACATTTAATCATGGCCTGCCAAAAACCATTTTAGTTTCAGGTCCAATGCTGTTGGCTCTCTTTTTAAGAAACGTAGTGTGTTGTACACACGCACACACACACACACACACACACACACACACACACACACACACACACTCAATTACTGAATGTGCAAATACATGCAGACATTTTCACATACAAGTACACATACCAGGGGCTGAAAGCAGAACAATAATTTGCCTATGATTAAAATGATTTATACCAAGGACTTTTAATGTCCATCATTATTCTCTCCGAACAGCTTATTTCCACTGGCTGCCCCAGCAAGGCCAGATTTATAACTCTGGTGAAATATTTTTGTACACAAATGTATAAATACATGTTTTGGGCAGTGAGATATTTGTGTATATTTTTTTTACAGATCTCCATAGGACACATTGGACAAAATTCCACAAATGTGTAAAAAGGAAGTTACAAATGTAACATGCCCCAGAAATTAACAGAAAGCAATCTGCAAATGTGCAAAAACTGTTTTGTGTGTAGAAGTCACCCTGTGTTTTTGTGGATATGATTTTACACATCATCCTTTGGACCCACCATCCATCGGATAATCCGCAGGGGTCGGGTGCGCTGCCACATGGGTGGCAGTGAAGGTCAGGGGCCTCGATGGACCAGACCCGGGCGGCAGAGGCTAGCTCTGGGGACGTGGAACGTCACCTCTCTGTGGGGGAAGGAGCCGGAACTTGTGCGGGAGATGGAGCGCTACCAATTAGATCTGGTGGGGCTGACCTCCACGCACAGTCTTGGTTCTGGAACCGTACTCCTTGATAGTGGATGGACCCTATTCTTCTCTGGAGTTGCTCAAGGTGTGAGGCGCCAGGCGGGTGTGGGGATACTCACAAGTCCCCGGCTGAGCGCCGCTACGTTGGAGTTTACTCCGGTGAACGAGAGGGTACCCTCCCTACGCCTTCGGGTAGTGGGGGGGGGGGGACTCTGACTGTTGTTTGTGCATATGCACAAAACAGCAGTTCGGAGTATTCGGCCTTTTTGGAGACCCTGAATGGAGTTCTGTATGGGGCTCCAGTAGGGGACTCCATAGTTCTGCTGGGAGACTACTACGCACATGTGGGCAATGATGGAGATACCTGGAAAGGCGTGATCGGGAGGAACGGCCTCCCTGATCTGAACCCGAGTGTGTGTTGTTAGATTTCTGTGCTAGTCATGGATTGTCTATAACGAACACCATGTTCGAACATAAGGATGCTCATAAGTGTACGTGGTACCAGAGCACCCTAGGTCGAAGATCAATGATTGATTTTGCAGTCGTTTCATCTGATTTGAGGCCGCATGTTTCGGACACTCGGGTGAAGAAAGGGTAAGCCCAAACGGGTAGTGCGGGTGAACTGCGAACGTCTGGAGGAGGCCCCTGTCCGTGAGATCTTCATCTCAAAACTCCGGCGGAGCTTTTCTGGCATCCCTGTGGAGGTTGGGGACATTGAACATGAGTGGGCAATGTTCAAACCCTCTATTGCTGAAGCCGCAGTGGGAGGCTGTGGTCTCAAGGTCTTAGGTGCCTCAAGGGGGGGTAACCCTTGAACACCGTGGTGGACACCGGTGGTCAGGGAAGCCGTACGACTGAAGAAGGAGGCCTTCCGGGATTTGTTTTCTCGGAGGACTCCGGAGGCGGTTGCAAGGTACCGACGGGCCCGAAGGGCTGCAGCCTCTGCTGTGGCAGATGCGAAGCAGAGGGTGTGGGAGAAGTTCAGAGAAGACATGGAGAAGGACTTTCGGTCGGCACCAAAGTGCTTCTGGAGAACTGTCCGCCATCTCAGGAGGGGGAAGCGGGGAACCGTCCAAGCTGTGTACAGTAAGGATGGGACCCTGTTGACCTCAACTGGGGAGGTAATTGGGCAGTGGAAGGAAAACTTTCAAGAACTCCTAAATCCGACTGACTCGCCCTCTCTAGTAGAGGCAGAGCTGGAGGCTGATGGGGTTTCTCGTCAATTTCTCTGGAGGAAGTCACTGAGTTAGTCAAACAACTCCACAGTGGCAAAGCCCCAGGGATTAATGCTAAAAGCTTTGGGTGTGGAGGGGCTGTCTTGGATGACACGTCTCTTTAACATTGCGTGGAAGTCGGGTACGGCGCCCAAGGAGTGGCAGACTGGGGTGGTGGTTCCCCTGTTCAAAAAGGGGGACCAGAGAGTGTGTGCCAATTGCAGGGATATCACACTTCTCAGCCTCCCCGGAAAAGTCTACTCCAGGGTGCTGGAACGGAGGGTTCGGCCGATAGTCGAACCTCAGATCGAAGAGGAACAATGCGGTTTTCGTCCCGGTCGTGGAACAACTGACCAGCTCTTTACTCTCACAAGAATCCTGGAGTAGGCTTGGGAGTATGCCCATCCAGTCTACATGTGCTTTCTAGATCTGGAGAAGGTATATGACAGAGTCCCCCGGGAGATACTGTGGGAGGTGCTGCGGGAGTATGGGGTGAGGGTGGCCCTTCTCAGGGCTATCCAATCCCTGTACATCCAAAGCGAGAGCTGTGTCCGAGTACTCGGCAGTAAGCCAGATTCTTTCCAAGTGAGGGTTGGTCTGGACAGGATATTGAGGCGTAGTTGTGGCGAGGAGGGGCTGCGGTTCGGTGGGCTTGGGATCTCGTCACTGCTTTTTTGCAGATGATGTGGTCCTGATGGCATCATCGGTCCGTGACCTCCAGCTCTCACTGGATCGGTTCGCAGCAGAGTGCGAAGATGAGGATTAGCACCTCTAAATCTGTGGCCATGGTTCTCAGCAGGAAACCGGTGGAGTGCCAACTCCAGGTAGGGAATGAGTCCTTAGCCCAAGTGAAGGAGTTCAAGTACCTCGGGGTCTTGTTCACGAGTGAGGGGAGATTGGAGCAGGAGATTGGCCGGAGAATCGGAGCAGTGGGGGCGGTATTGCACTCACTTTACCGCACTGTTGTGACGAAAAGAGAGCTGAGCCATAAGCCAGCTCGGCCATCTGCGAGGAGGAGTAGAGCAGCTGCTCCTTTGCGTTGAGAGGAGCCGGTTGAGATGGTTTGGGCATCTGGTAACGATGCCTCCTGTACACCTCCCTAGGGAGGTGTTCCAGGCACATTCAGCTGGGAGGAGGCCTCGAGGAAGACCCAGGACTAGGTGGAGAGATTATATCTCCACACTGGCCTGGGAATGCCTCGGGATCCTCCAGTCGGGAGCTGGTTAATGTGGCTCAGGACAGAGAAGTTTGGAGTCCCCTGCTGGAGCTGCTGCCCCCGCGACTCGACCCCGGATAAGCGGATGAAGATGGACGGATGGAGGATGGATTTTACACATCACAAATGTAAAAATACATATTTGTAGATAGTGAAATATTTGCGCATCATAGTACACATTTGTGCATTGTTTTCTGTGGGTTACATACATTAAAGTCCAATAAAATCTTCCATAAAACCTAACCTAACCCCCCCCGCCCCCCCAGAATTCCAGCACTAACACCAGGAGACAAAGGAAAGTTTAACAGAATATTTCAGTATTGTGTTTCATGTTATCAATTCAACATCTGTGTGAATGTAGCTTTGGTGTCCAGGTAACATAAACTGAAATTCCTCACCTCACATCAGCCTTATCCTGTGAAGTCCAGGCTCAGACATGCCTCATGTGCTGGTACTGTGCCAACCTACAAGCATTATGCTGTACAGTGTGTGAGTGTGTATGCATGTGATAATGACAAGATGTGCAGTAGGATGTCAGTGCCTATGTGTGTATGTTTGAACATGTGTGCCAGAACCACACACTTCTCCAAAGTTTGTGGTTCACGTCTCATGAATTAAGGGGCAGCTGTACTGGAGCTCCTTGTCTGCCTCAAACAGAGTGTCTGCACCAAGCTGCTTTGTTCATTTGTTCAGCTTTTGGCTGGCGAGAGGTGACATGTAGATGTACAAAGCGAGGGATTTAGGATGCTGCGAGATCTGTTCTCAAGATCATGACTTTTGACAAAAGCTGTCTTTTGAAGCGTCTGTGTGTGGCTCAACACTTAAGCAGCCCAGTGAAGCGTATACATTTCAGCTCAGTATGGCTTTGGCTGTAATTCAAACCAAACACTGGCTCGGGTTCCTTTTAGCTTCGTGTATAGTAAACACAAACATGGCTGTTGACAGATCTTTGTTATAAATGGCTCATTTGTTGAGTTCCTGGCATTTCTTAATTGCATGAAGCTAGCCCGCTGAAGGAATGCTTTGTCACAGCGTGTTCATCCTGGCTGACCTGCTATCTCTAAAGGCTTACCCTAACGATGTACAAAAGCTTCCACTTAAAGATGGATACACAGCAGAGAGATCAGGTCTCTCTCTAATGTTCTTCAGCAGCTGTTTATCACAGTCCCTCTAGATCCCGCACATAGTGAAATGATTGACAGCAGGGCTAAATGACTTTGAGGCATTCTCAGGCTTTAATGCCAGATCTCTTACATCGACCACTAATCCTGTCAGCATTGATGGAATCGTTCATTGACACTTTCGTAGGTGTGACGACCTAACGTTTGGCCCTATCTGGTTCTTTTGCACTCTCTCGTCTCTCTTGCTTTTTTCGCTTTAACCCAGGAAGTCGTTGGTTGGAAATTACAAATTTCCAAACTAACCCAAGTTTGGATGGCTTTAGATGCAAATATATATATACTTTCTTTCTTGTTATGCGAGTGAATGAGTTCCAACACGCCCCGAATACGCAGCTGCCCAGTCACATGCAGTATAGGTCTTCCTCTAACTGAGGTCTGACACTTTCATGCTCCATTGACTCGTATGCAAAATCCGTTGTTTACTAGCTTTTTTTTGCTGTATTTTTCCAAGATATGGTCAAACGTGGTTGCTGGGGCACTTACAGTTGCTACCCAGAGAGGTTGAAAGGAGAAGTACTTTCCAAAACCTAAAACAAATCCAGGAAAATGTTGGATGTCTATTGTTTCTAATGTAATGTTACTTATGTTAGTAATGTAACTTCCTACTAAATATAACGTTATATAACCCCACTGTTCTGCTTTTTAATGATTGTAAGAGTGAACAGAGAACTACCCAGCTGTACAGGAGCACTGTTGATCATTAATATCGTTGTCTTCTTTCTCAATAGTCAATAATAATAAGGTGGTTCACTAGTTTTACTCTGTGATCGGTAAGCTTTAGCTTCTGACATGTTTTTTCACGTCAGAATGACAGCCCGAAAATAACCTTCGACAGGTCCGGCAGTTTGTCGGACTAAGCAACAGTATCTAAGGGGGGCGTGGCTTAGCGAAGGGTCAATTACACACTGGGATGCAACAACCTGCACATGGTGGATGTCTCTTCAGTAGCCTCTGTACTCGACCTTGAAATATGTTCCTATACAGCAGTTAATAGCAAGACACTAAGTCAGTATATTGTTGTGACCTGGAGTCAGATTCTCCTCAGTGCATGTGGCTGCTGATAGATGAAGTACGGCCTCAAGTGTTTCCTATTATTTATCAGTTTTATCTAGCCAATAAAAAGATTGAACAGGTGAAAAGGTTTAGGGTAAAGTTGAAAGACATCACAGCAAACAAAATACAACCACTTTTTGGAAGCAGAGATGTACTGTAATCACCTTATCCTTGACTCTGTTGAAGGAACTCGAGTGGGTGCTGGTCAGTTCTGGCTTGATACCCTGAACACAGATGACAAGGTGAATTCCAAAGTTAAAAGCATCAGGCAGGAATGCTAGGAACGAGGCAAATGACAGGAATCACATTACACTCATTCAGTGATGGTTACATTAGTGGAATGAACACCAGGAAGCATTTGTTCCAAAACAGAAATAAAACAAAGGGAATATTGTTTTGCTTTATTATCATTAATTGAATCAATTGTCAAACAAATCAAGCTTCAGTGTTTTGGTGAATAGACGAAATGCACAACTATCCAGCATTTTGTGATCTAGAGTTTTTAAAGACGTTAGCGTCAGCAGAGAGAGTCGAAGGTCATCCAGAATTATGTCAGTGCACCTCCACAAGGAAGGCCCACTTGAACTTAAAACTTGATGGCTGTTTCTTCCTGCACATTAAAGCTCCAAACAAAGTATTTCACATTTCGATCATATCTGCATAAAAAGTAGATAAGTTGTGAAGAACAACTGGAAATTTTCAACAGATATTCAGACAGCAACTACTAGTCTTTGAGGTCAACTCAAAGCTATATCTTCAGCCAGTAGACCAGCGTAATAACGTCTACAAATTAACTCTGTAATGTCAGTTACAGTTTGCTAATATTAGTTGGCATTAGCCACCATGAGGTACTGGTCATAACAGACAGTAAGACTGTAGCAGCAAAACTCCTGAGTGTGTTGAATTGAACAAGGGTATGTTTTATTGCTTATGAATTTAACTTTCTTTTACTTTTGTTAGAGGACAATAGTGTTATTCATTCATTCAAATGTTGCATCTCTCACATACATGGTCTCACTTTAAAGAGAAACAAAATGTTCTTTGACTGTTAAGTTGTTCCTATAAACTCTATATAAAAGACATTTATTTTACACATAAAGGAGCTTTGAATTTTGAGCCAGCTGTATGCCCAGGATCACAGTCTGCATTTCAATGTGCTCTGTCACACTAGTGTGTGTGATGGTGAGCTTTTCTCCACAGACATCCTGAATCCATAACAGGATCTATATATTTTAGTAAGACGGCAAGCTTAGACAGCCATAGTTACACGGTAAAGAGACCCTAAATTCAAGAACTGCATTTCATGATCTGCCTGGAGTGCCTGCAGAAGCGGAATGATTTAGAAAACCAGCCAGTGGAAAAATAAGTTTAGAGTGTTTCCTTTATTATGTAACAGTTGCTTTGATTTACTTTTCCTGAAAAGGCACGACATCAGCTTATCAGGGCCCATCTAATATCAGTTAAATAGTTCATCGCATTTGTGTTGAACCTTTACTTTTACTGAGCTGAATGAGTACAGTAGTTTTAGATGTCAAAACTGTTAGTGGCACCTTTTTTTCTGGCATCACTATGAAAATGTAAAGTTCTGTTTTAAGTGAAGTCAGCTAACATGACATCTATATGACATTATCTGCTCAAGACTGAATTATTACATTTCACACAGTTATACATCGCTCATCACATGTTTTTCAGTGAGCAAACATATGCTTACACCAAAGCTGACAACAGCATTAAAGTCTTTCTCAGATCTGACTCTAGGGCTTTTTTGGGATTTACATGTCTTAAAAACAGCAGTGTGCCTATATGTTTGTAGGGGGGTGGATGTACTTTCACAGGTGCACAGTGAAACATGCATCATGAAAATAGCTCGCTGGCTTGTAATGACTGGGTAATAGATGATGACGCTACGATAAACTCCCATCTGGATCGTCGAAGAGAGCGACTGCGTCCACTGATGCAGACTCTCATTATGGGCTTGGCAGGGCTGGCTGGCAAGGTAACCGATAGTTACCCTGCCCTGGATGTGAAAGCTGGCATTATCCTTGATGTGTGTTCGTGTATGCATGTGGAGGTGGAGGGCGGGGCTGCCAGAATACACAGGTGGGCCTCATGGAACCATTGATAACAGAGCTTGAATGATGGCCTGACATTACGAACACTTTCCCTCTTCGCAGAGAACACCTTTGTTGATTACACTGCATGGAGACTTGTTAGTTTAATGGTTCAATAAGTGCAAGACTGCACCTCATCCACTAATGGATGCATGATGTCAAATCTTTCCGGGAATAACCTTAGGCCACCTTAGTGAGAACTAAAGGGGCTCTCTGCAGATTTTACACATTAAAGCCAGTTTACTCGTCATGGGGAGTACTACTCAGCCAGTGAAAACAGTTGTATAATGTCTCCTGTGGCTCTGGAAGGAGGTTTCTTAAAGCTACGGTAGGCAATTTATTTCAGAAGCATTTTTTGATTATATATATATATTGAAATTCTTTTCTTCTTTACATCCTGACAGCAATACATCAAACACACAAAAAAGGGAAAAAATCTCGGGTCTGTGGCTGTGGCAGGACTGTAAGCCTACCAACCTGCGCGCACTCTCCACTTATTACGCAAGAAAATGTGTTTTGGGATAGTGGCTTTGGATGAAAGCCTGAAGGGGGCGGGTGTTTTTTTTTACAATCTAGCTGTTTCTTGCTGCTTTCTCCAACGTCACCTACCCCAGCTTTAGAAAATAAGACCTGACAAATCATCAGGGTAAGTTCAGGTTGAGCTTCATAACAGAAAGCCTAGAGCTGTAGAATTGAAAGAGCTTTGCAAGACACAGAGGGTCTGACAAAAGATGCTATTGAGTCGCATTATAGGAAGGGTAGTATCCGCTGTGTTTGGGGCACTGGAACCCATACTTGAGATTAAAGGTCAGGATGTCTGGTCCTCGACTGTATGGATTTTGACTATTCTATTAAAAATCTTTTTCCTGCAAGTCCCCCAACTTATGGAGGCCCGCTACTAAATGCATGTTTCTCTTACAGTCAACATCTGTCTATTTGTTGTAATACTTTTCAGTCCTGATTAAAATTGGCGAAACCCATGGTTACTGTGGTAACAGCAAGTGAGTTAAATACTACAGCAAACACTCCCTGAGCAAATGCTTTGTCAGAAATACCACATGAGAGCAACTGGGGTATCTGTTTAGAGAGCAGTCAAACAAACTCATGTTGTTTTAATAGTTATTGCCGTGAACGAATGCAGTAGGAAATGTTTGGTCTACATTAGCGGTAAATGAAGACAAATCTGATGTGCCTTTGGGAGAGTGAACAGTAAAAAGTGAGGATTAGATAAAATGAAAAACAGAAACGCTGGATTTCATGCTAAAACATTTCTTGTGAATCCCTTGTGTTTGCAAAGTCCAGCGCCGGAATGGTTGACTCTGCCACAAACAGTAACAACTATTATATAGACAGACTGTAAATACATTAAGTGGCTGTTGCTGATAAAAGATCGACCATAAAAAGTGTCAAAAATGGGTTTCAAACAATTTTAGACCAGTACATGAATGAGAATAAAGAGTGGCTTTTCAGGGTGGGTTCTGTGTTATTCATTACTGCAGCTTTTCTTCATGGGAGTTATTTTGCCAAGACGGTCCAGCCACAGCTGTCTTAAGTGCCATCACATGGCCCAGTATACTGGAGCTTTATTAACGGTGGTCACGGTTCACAGTAATGTCAGTGATGTAATTCTGATGAGTAATATTTTCCTACACACAGCTGAAAGAAAAGCCATTAAGTCAGGTATCATTATTGCAGCAGACTGAACGTGAATGTTTCAAGTCTGGGGAGGTTTTCAGGTCTTAAAGTTGCTGTTGTTGTTGATCCACTGGGGAACTTTGCTTTTGCTTTCCTGCCAGAAAAGACTTAACAGAGGACAACTTTACAGCCCTGTGCTCTCTCTCTCCTCACAAACTCTGCTATAATGATGAAGTGGTTTGCAAGTACAGGCTCCAATTTCTTAATGCAATTTCATCCAATTATGTTACCATTACAATCACCAAAATGATTCCACTGAAGTGTGCTCTGGGGTTAAAATGCTATGTTATTATAGTTATTTCAAATCACTAAATAAGCAAATAGAAATAACAATGCTGCTGAAAATTATCTGAGGATTATTCTTGAGGAATATTTGTGAATGCTTTGAGGAATGCTGATTACTTGTGCAGATTGTTTGGTGGATAAGATGCTCCAGATGCCTGAATGACCCACATATACAGACCACGTTATATTAATGATTACAGGCTAACTGGTGGAAGATTTGGGCTCCTTCATGTAAGTATTTTTGGTCTGTGGATAAAACTGTGGCTGAAAAAGCTGCAGCTATATACACATGCACATATAGCCAACACACACCCCGTTCCTGTCAATCCTGTGGTTTCGAGTCCAGTGGGGTCAGCCTTGCTTCTGTATTTAGATACTGCTCATTACAGTGAGAGAACACAACAACCACATAAGGCATAACTACCAGTGTCCGAGCGCGTGGAATGTATTGTTTTAAGGAAAAGAGGAACTGCGGACAGATTCATTATAACAACAATCACCTCCTGCTTCCACTCCTTAAAGCCATATGAACAAGTCTTGATTTAGACTCCCAGAAAAATAAATTATGATGGGATTTCCTAACAGTCAGTAATTTCGTAACTTTAGACAGAGGGCGTGGAAGTCACTTCTCCTTGAAATGTTCAAACATATCCAGTCTCCTACACACCAGCCACTGGCAATTGTGGCTAACTCCAGCCATAGACAGAGAGCATCTGTCTTTATGAGATGCAGGGAAAGAGTGTGTGTTGCCCAGAAAAAAAAGTGCTTACAAATCATTGACCATCTTCAAAGTTGGAGCTGAACTTTTCCAACATGTGTTACATACAGGCAATGGGACATCAATCACGCAGACCTCTTTAGCAATTATCCATGTGAGGAAAGTCTCTGACAGCTAAATATCAGCTTTGCAACCAGCGTAACACCTGCAAACACCTGCTACACTGCTTTTATGAGCATTTTGGGAATAAAGACATTTGTTGCAAGTGTCTTGACATGAACATGGGTCTATAAAAAAAGATACCAGTAATGGTAATGGCAACGGTGTGTGGCAGCTTAATACCCACTTATGATTTAATTTCTTCCTTTTTCTCAACTGCAACAGCCTCTACAATGTTATTTATGTAATTTTCCAAAGAAACATCTGCCTAATCTAATGTCAGACAGGAAAGGCTATGAATAGAGGCAATGTAGATGGGAAGGAGTCTCAATTAATGACCTTAAGTTTTTCATCCCAATGTAACAAAGAGTCCATTGAGCTGGAGCTCAATGTGGATGGCCCCACTAGTTGAGTTTCACCTGTGTTATGTCTGCTAGTGACTCACTGAAAGACACACATGGCTCTGGCACTGTCAGTGACAGGAGCCAGGACCTGAATAGAATAACAAAATAAAAAAAGCTGTGTAGTCAAGGACGAAAATGTTCCAGAGTGAAGTAATAGCCATATATGCCTAAATGCTTTTTAAAAACCTGTTGTTGTGTACTTTTAAATCCCTTTTCCCCTATACTGTCTTCTGTATTTGATATTTGTAACTCTCCCCCTCTTTTTTCCTTTAAATACTTGTTATGGTTTGATAATTCAATGGTAAAATGTAACTTAATTCATTTACTCAGGTGATGTATTCAAACACAATTTTGCTTTGTACTTATACTTGAGTATTTCTGCAAAATCATACTTTTTACTCCACTACATTTATCTAACAGTTAAAGTTACTAGTTACCTTTTACATAAAGATTTTACACAAAGATGTACACTGGTTAGAATTTGCTCCACCTTGATAAAGTTAAATGCTGATCACACAGGAATGCATCATTAATAATTAATGCAAAAATATAATAGTATTAGTATTGTACTAGATACATTGTGTTGATAATACTTTTACAGTGTGATATTGCTCCGTTTAGTTAAGTACATGATGTGAATATCACTCATTTAGATATAGTGATTATGACTTCTCCATGAGACTTATTCTTGACTTTGTTACAAACAGAATACACACTACAGTGTATAATAGAAGCAGATGCACTAAGGACTGTTTGCAGCAGGGGTCGTAGATTATCACGAGTAACAGGTACATTGTTTCTGGAAGACTTAAACCATACGTAATGCGGCTGAACAAACACAGTTCACAAAAGATCAGAAAAGGCTTGTCTGCTGTAGCACAAAGTCGTTGAGAGAAGCAAAGAAGATGGTGACATTTACCTGTAACATTTCCAGCCATAAATACAAGCAACATCTACTTTGAAACTTTCTAAAAAAGCATAAAACTGCCCACAGGAAATGGGTGCACATTCTAGAAGACGAAACTGCGAGCTCATTACACCGTCACCGCACAGGCGACAGTGCACGTTGACCTTGTATTTATTTTAATCTGAAGCCGATAAAGACTTCCTTCCTTCTTTGCAGCCACAACAGTTAGAGTCCTGGCATCTGACATCAGCCACCACCCACCGAGCCACAGCAGCTGCTTTTTTTTAACAACCAGCAGAAAAACTGTTCGTTCAGCCTTAAAATTCGGTTTAGTTAAAGTTCAGTTTGGACACGATGTGACGTACGGTACTTCCTCTAAGGAATATTTATTTCTCACAACTGACTCTCTTCCTCACACAGCAGGAAGCCAACAAAAGGAACTGCCAGCTCACTGTTTTCTGACTCTAACTAATATCTGCCAAGACTCCACCGTGACGCAGATATGAAAAAGGTTTATATGACACCACTATTTATCTGCTTTCAAAAGTCCCCAAAGGGTTTTAAGTTTTAATTTACCAGTTAGGCTGATCTCTTACTCTGTCTCCAGTTTTTGTTTTTACTGTATTACTGTGCCTCCATTCAGAAAGGAAAGGTGGCAGAGGAAAGAGGCCTAATGGTCTGGAGCAGTCTAATCCAGGTTTTAATATGGAAAATGCATGAGCTAAGTTGTCTTGAGAATAATAAAGTGTGGCACAGAGGGATATTCTTATGTAACCAGGGATATGGGGCTTCAGACACACTCAATCTATCCATATATATGGGTTGAATCAGATTAGCTTGATGGTAAACATGGTGTTCCATTTGACATTTTGACTAACATTCCGAGGGTGTATGTTTTGTCAAAATAAAAGTTTTGTTTAGCTCTAGCTGTTTGTGCAAAAATACTGTGATTCAAATAAAAACAACAATATTGAGGTGTTAAATAAGTTTCCTGTCTTTAAGAGAACTAATAGGAAAAAAAAAAAGACAAGGCGAGGTACACACTGGACAGGTCGCCAGTCCATCAGAGGGCCATACATAGACAAACAACCACACATGCTCAGTCACACCTAAGGACAATTTAGGGTCACCAATCAACCTAGTCCGCATGTCTTTGGATGGTGGGAGGAAGCCGGAGCACCCGGAGAGAACCCACGCAGACATGGGGAGAACATGCACACAGAAAGGGGTTTGAACCCAAGACCTTCTTACTGTGAGGCGACAGTGCTAACCACTGCACCACCGCGCCGCCCCACACAGAGCATGAACATATAAATATATTAATGCCATCCAGACTGGGATGCGTTCTCTCAGAAGGTCACAGATCTGAAATTGGATGGTTTCCACTTCCAGTTTCCCCTCTGCAGACATATAGATTCATGAGAGATTCACTACATGATTTTCATGTTTCTGTGTCTATCATGTACAGAGCAAAAATATCTTTAGATTTTAAGTTTTTCTAACTCTGCCCTCTTGTCTTTCTGCAATGCAAGGGAAAGCTCTTCTGCAGCTATATATGATTACTAAGTACAGTTTAGCAGATGTTTTGTTTCTGCTTTAGCAGAAATATAACTATGGTGCTATTTGTTATGCCATGACACATTTCTATACAGATAACCACAGTGGTCACAAAACATATATTATTATATGTAAACCATGTATGAACCATGTTTGAAGTGTTTTGCCTTGCCTTTATTTCTGATGGCCATTAAGGAAGAGAAATTCAGTTCTGTTTACTGTCTAACTCAAACGGTTTTAATGCTTCACACCTTAATGCAGCCACATTAAGGTGTGAAGTTCTCAAGTGACCGATGAGGTCTCTGAATACTGATGCTTTAACGTATATATTGCAGTGACAATAGGTAACAATGTGCTAATATTTTGATTTTAATTGATTGTAGAGCTCCAACTAATGATTATTTTTATTTCAGAGTAATCTTGATTTGCAATCATTTTGTTGATCAGTCTAGACATCTAAACATCTACATGAATTATAAATATCAACAGAAAAACACAATAGTTCTTTCAGTTACACTAAATAACTACATCGAGAGGGGTGCTGTGTAACCTCTTCCTTCACAATCTGTTCTGTATGTCTCAACAACGCATTTTCTGGTCCTCTTCCTCATTTCATTACAGGAAGTGAGTTTGCAGTCAGATACAGCACTGTCGCCACACTCCATGACAGGTCATAACAGTAAGCCCTTGTGAACATGGTACTTCTCTAGTGCCAGACTCTGCTGCTGCCACCATGTCTTGTTTGGGCAGTCATCTCTCTCAGCACACTTGAGGCCATCACAGCAGGCGAGCTACAAGTCCTACAGGTATGCGTCTACATTTTAGCACATCAGTTGGTTCTGCTACGTACTACTCATAGTTTCTGTATCAATGGCAATGTTATTTCTCCCCACCCGTCAACTGAACATTGTGTGATGTAAGTAAAGAATAAGTGTGACATGGGCAGGATGTGTTCAAACGCATGTGATTTTGATTAATCATAATGTAAATGAAGTAATATAACATTGCAATTTGGGAACAGGATTTTGCAATTTATTAATACAATATAATAAATAAACGTCAGTGGTTAGTACACAGGGCTGCAATGGAAAAGTATGACAGCATCTAGTCTCAGCTTCCCCATTCTGCACAGAATCAGTCAGTTGTTGTTGTTCAATGATCAGCTCATAGGAAGTTACAACCTTTGTGGTGCAGCAGTAGAGAGAAGTTTAGTGGTATAAAAAAATACAGATAAGTACATAAGTGGAAAAATGGGAGGAGTACATTCACAGTATCACAATCTGTCTCTCTGCCCTGACTTCAGACTGGACGATGGGGAATATGATGCGAGCTGCGAGTGCCAGAGACAAGGTCAACACGGACAACCATGACAGCTCTCAAAAGGGTAAACATTTTTAACATCACTTGTTCTATAACTAAAGTATTTTTGGAGCACGCATAGTGACTGCTGTCAGTCACAGCAATCATCATCTTTGTACAGTAAAAAGTGTGATATTTTCACTGATAACATTTTTTGCATGGAGCCTGCAAAAAACACTGAAGCATACTAATTGCCAGAAATAATTTATTTGTATGTAACAATACACACAGCTATGTTAACAGTCTGACGGTATCAGAGATATTATGATATAGTAAGCTACACATTTGGTCTGAGACGTCGCTGGACTTTTCCAAAATCATGATGTCTGTGTGTCAGCATTTGGCTGTTTGTAAACGCAGTAAATATTGTTCTCGGCAGGTTTGGAAGACGACATTGTGGTGGTGCTTCAGGACTACCCGTCTCGTGAAATCAGCGAGCCCATTTACAGGATGGGGGAGAAGCTCAGAGTTATCGCTCAGTACGATCATATTTTTGCATACTTGATTAAAATCAATGAAGTTTTCCGATCCAGACACACATTTTGTAGACAAAAGATCTCATATAGCTAGGAGGACATTTTTTTGTCATGGTTAAGTTTTTGTTTTGCAACTTGATGCTTTTAGTTTGAAATATAGAGAAGTGCTTGCACAAAAAGGTCAGTGTTTGATTCCTCTTTGCCTCTTTATGGTTGTCAGGGAGGCTTACTGGTGGAGAGTCCGCTCTATTCAAACAGGAAATGAGAACTACATACCTAACAGCCATGTGGCCAAAGTGTACCATGGGTAAGTAAAATTATACCCACACTATCATCTAGAATCTGCCTAGTAGGTCTGGGTGAAACTTGCTTTAAATTGATAAGGGCAAAAAATATCAATTGCATCTTTTTCCACTCTATGATATCTCTTTAGGGAGGTAACAGGATATGTAAGTAACACACAAAATTAGTCATGTGTTGATTTCAGTGTCATGTCTTTAATATGAATGGTATGAAAGGTTTAAAATGCAGCAAGTATCTAATGAGATCTGATGTTTTTCGTTGGGTCAGGTGGCTGTTTGAGGGGGTGGAGAGGCAGAAGGCCGAGGAGCTGCTCTTACTACCTGTGAACAGAGTGGGCTCCTTCCTGGTGCGGGAGAGCAGCAGGGAGAGAGGTGAGTACATTTGCTGCAACAGTCTGCAATCAGCTCTGTTAATTTGGTTTGACTGGGGCCTTCTGTAAAAGTGAGTACAGAGTCTCTGCATAGGAAATTAAATCCTTGTCAACAAGGAAGCATGTGCCGAGATTAGGTCAGGTTGATGTTAAGACAAGAGCAGGGGAGTAAAAGATAAGCTAAGGCGAGAGCTAGTCAGATCCAAAGCATGAACAAGAGGGGTCTAGTTGAAGAAGAGAGAAAGACAAGAACGACCTGCATCTTGAGTCCAATACTGACAAGGAAATGGTTTTCACTGATGTTTCCACCTGAAAACAAGAATTCCTAGAAGAGAGATTAGAAATGAAAGGAATTGGGGATTTGGAATGGAATAAATATAACTTTATGGCATTATTTAAATATAAAAGCTACAGCTGGCAGTCTATTATCTTAGCTTTGCACAAAGACAGAAATAGGAAACAGCTACGCTGTCCAAAGGAAACACAATCTGCCTACCAACACCTCTAAAGATCGCCAGTTAACACGTCATATCTTGTTTGTTTAATCTGACTATATCTTGGCCGGGCACCAGGACTTCATGGAGTAACTGCTCCCAAAGACAATATTGAGATTACCCAAAATGTCCCAAAACCCTTTCTTAGAGGACATGTATTAGTGGAATTACATGTAAGTGGATTCCCGCCTGACATATTCTCTGTGTTCATTGTTTGATCTGAAACTTCTCTTTACTCATGATACAAAAATGTACGATGATTACGCAAGAGAGGAGATGAACAGAAAGATTACCCATTTTCCCACAACATCAGTATGAGTTGGTCAGTGGTTTTTCGTGTTCTTGGGTAACAATACAGAGACCAGACACCATTGTTTGCTTACTGACTGAAAGTATCTTGTCGGTATGTATCCTCAGGTCTGTATTCGCTCTCAGTGAAGCACAGGATCATAAAGCACTATCGTATCTTCAGACTGGACAACAGCTGGTACTACATCTCTCCTCGCCTCACTTTCCAGTGCCTTGAAGATATGATCAACCACTACTCTGGTGGGTAGATGCACGAAAACCTACAGACATAACAGAATGAACAGAAACACTTGGGTCTAAAAACAAACAAAAAGGAAGGAAACAAACATCATGACATGCAGAGCCATACACCATGGAAACGCATTTACAATCAAATAATACATTGTGTTCTTAAGATAGAAGTGTTATCATTGGTGGATATATATTTCCTGGTCTAATAGAACATTTTTGGAACAAAACAGGAAATGAGATACAACATGCATGCTTGATATTGACCACTGGTGCGTACACAGTGAGAGAAGGGTTGGCGTTATATGCTGTAATAGCTGCTGCCTGATCAGTAGAGTATGAGAGCGGTTAATGCAAAGTATGCAACATAACATTTTTACTGTGTTTGTTTGTAAGCTTCTGAGCGGTATTTTACTTCCCCTATCCTTGACTTTGCAGACTTTGCAGATGGCCTGTGTTGTGCATTAACCACCCCCTGTCTGTCAGGCACACCGCCGCCACCAGATGTAAATCCTGGAGCACCACCTGTTGTCATGCGACACAACTTTGACTGGAGGAAAGTAGACAGGTAAAACAGAGGCTTCATCTGATCTCTGGTCTTGTACTGGATGTCCAAATAGATATATAGATTAGTGCTGCAGCTAACAATCATTTTTCCAATTAATCTGCTGATTATTTGTTTTGTGTATAAAACGTTGGAAAATAGTGACCTTTTACACTCTCATTTCCCAGAGTCAAACGTTTTATCTGACTAACAGTCAAAATATATTACTTTTACTATAATGCATGACAAAGGAAAGCTGCCAATCCTCAAACTAAAATCCAATATGTTTGGCATTTTCTCTTGAAAATTGTCTAAAACAATTTCGCTATTATCAAAATAGTTGCTGATTTTATTTTGATTGGCCATTAAAATACTTAACTACTTGTTATTGAGTATAGATAGTCAAGCAAATCCCTGGTGGACTTTTAAGTAATCTCTTACAATCTAGGAGGCAATTATACTGTACTTTTTTTCACAAAAGACTAAAGTACCAACACTAAGATGCTCTGTTCTGATTTATTTTTTCATCTCCTCCCTTAAAAGGAGACAGCTGGTCAGCACAGCGTTGGAAAGTGACAACATGGTGAGCTATGGCGTCAGGAACAGCATGGCCGCCTACCTGTCCTTTTCTGAAGACGCTGCACACATGGGAGCAGAGAGCAGGAAGAAGAAGAGTAAATCTGTTTATGGTTTCCCTGAAAGACGCCTCACAAACTTTGACTTAGATGATGACTTCTAGAGACAGTAGTGAGGTTTAAAAGACTGGAATACCTTCAAGTGGAGGGCAGTAGAGGGCATCCTTCTCTGAAATCCACCACATTTCTGATGTCGGCAGTGGGCTGCACTGAACCGGCAATTGTGTTAAATATACAAAACAAACAACGAAGTGTGTTATAGTTTCTAATGTGAGCACTTTGAAGTACTTTAACAATAACGCAAATTGCATGACCACGTTGACTCAACTGATAAGATGAGACAGGACTATATGGAGATGAACTGGACAATGGTGCAATTGAATTGTGGTGTGTATTCTGCACATGAGCTGGAAAAATGAACAACCAGGCATTATGATAGTATAAAGGAAGACTTGAATGCTATGGGTATTGTTGGGTAATATATGTTTATTAATGATTTTCAAACTATTTTCCTTTGTTCTTAATAAATGTTGTATGTTAAAATTGTTATTTTTACCTCATTAAGTTGCTATGGAAACGTGTTAGCAAACAGTGGCAAATCCAGCAGATACGGAGCAACATCAGCAATAATTTGAAGTCGTGTTTGTGTCTACCTTTTAAGTCCAAACTCTCCTTTAAGCTCTGTTTTGCTCTCTACCAACTCATAAGGGAAATATCTGTCTCTTTAACCGCTTAATGCTCCACTTTGTTTACCAGCAAGTTGCAAACTTTCTGTGGTTTTATCAGAGCCTTTTCATTAAAAACAGCTGCCTGCTGTTATGCAGAACAGTAAAGTTGTAAAAAATTGGATTAAAGATGCTAAAATGCTTCATAGAGCTAACAGGAACTGCAGAGTTGGGGGATAGGTGATAGTCATTTCATCCATTGTTAATATAGAAATGTTGATCAGAGCCGCTTTCAGTATTAAATATTTGGGGTTGAGGAAGTAGAAGACGTAATCATTTCGAAAATGATACACTTCATTGATGGATACACAGATAATTCACTAAGATAAGACTGTACAGAAACAAGCCACTGTGACAATTCTGTAATCTTTATTTATATTATACATATATTTGAGTACTGAAGCCAAGATTATCATTTGTGCACAATGGCTGTATTGTCCATTCAGGTACTTGGGTAAATACAGTGCTACAAGATCTCTGAAATATGAATAAAAGGTCATGATCTAGTATTGTTCACTCTGCCCGTGTCAGTAATTTTAAGCATTTGGAAACCTTTTGTGTTTTTTGAATGGAATCCAGGGTTAAAAGCTAGAGTGATTACACTCCTCGCAAACATCCAGCCAAATTGTTGATATTTGTTGAACTTCCTCTGTTGAGCTGCGGCTAGTCTTGCCAGTGGTATGGTCTCACTAATTTTCACACGTTTGTCGTATGACCGGCCGGTTCAACAACTGCTATTTAAGAAGATGATAAATAAGAGCCTATCTTTAATAAAGGCATGCGGAGAAGAAACATTTTTTGCAGCTACAGAATGGTTAATTGTGCAAGAACCATAAAGCAAACTTCCCTCTAACATGTTCATATTTGTGTAACTTCTTCTGTATTTAAGAGCTTGACCAAAACATTTTGACCACTAACACCAAAGAGCAGACTGTCGGTGAAAGTTGGGTTTAAATAAAGACAACAGCCTGTGTCGTTATCTACAGCTTTCTGCTTCCTGCTGTGCATCTTGAGTCAGAAGGTAAAGCATTATAAATATGTACAAGAATGT
Organism: Micropterus dolomieu; assembly: GCF_021292245.1. Lineage (NCBI taxonomy): Eukaryota > Metazoa > Chordata > Actinopteri > Centrarchiformes > Centrarchidae > Micropterus > Micropterus dolomieu. The sequence continues at coordinate 17,904,337 of NC_060158.1, read as the reverse complement.
GAGCAGAAGGAGTGAGGAAAAGTTCAAGCTAACTACATGATATTACTGTTGAAACATGAGAGCTCTCTTTAAAGTTTAAAACAGCGGGGGTTGGGAGCCACACAAGTGGTTGATAAACATGAAAAATAAAAGTATGGGGTCGCAAGAGGATTCCCTGGGTGAGGAATACGAAAAATCAAAATTCTACTACTATTTTTTAAACTTTTCTCTAATATTTGCATTTTTGTGTGAAATACTGGACAATTGTATCTCTTCAGGCCGGTAAAAAATATTCAAAGGAAACAGTAGACTAAGAAATGATAATCCCTCTGCTCACACCTCATAGGCATGCAATCTGTAATGAGAAATCTCAAGTTATATTAAGGAGTCACACTTGAAGAAAGATTTGGGAGGAGCTCGTTTAAACAACCTGTGACATTTTCATCAATGCCAGTTACGATCAGTGGATGTGAGACTTCATGGCTGCTGGGTTCACTTGCCTGCCTGGAAGAATGTACAGAAAATGCATTCAGACCTTCAGTCTTCTAAGTTTCAGGAAGTTGTTGCACACCCCCAAAGGCAACTCTGCCAATCTAATTTATTGGTTTCCATTAAATTCATGAGCCAACTGTGTGGGACTGTACGACGGGGTCAGCACTTTCTTCCCGGTTAAAAAGTAGGATCAAATGCTTGTGTTTCCCAGTTTTAAAGTCTCGTTAAATACCTGCAAGTAACCAATTGGGAGACGTCAAGGGGTGTGTGTGTCTGTGTGTTGAGTGGAACAATCAGTGATGCAGACACACACACACACACACATCTGGTAGCCTACTGCTGCACCATGCAGACTGCTGTCCAGTCAGCATTAGTCACTCCTCACATCAGGCTGCCTCTCCACACCATGTGAAAGCAGTCTAGACCAGGACTAGAGCTGAAAGCAATGGAAGATCATGCCCTGAGTAAATGTGCAGTTGATTGATGACTATATAATTAATTTTTAGCAGATTTAGTCAGATATGCTATACATCTATGGTGAAAAGGGGGGAGGGGGGAGTTGCAAAGGGTGAAGTTTGTGATCTCTGAATCAGAATGAAGGCAAAGTTCTGGAAAACACTTTCACCAAAGGCCATTTATACACTCAAAATAAACGTACCTCTCCCTCTGACCGATCTATTCATCCATATTCACATCACTGAACATTCAGCAAAAAAACAGCTCTTCCCTGAAGTCATGTGAGCATTTACTGTAATTCCAATGCAGATAGGAAAGACAATACTCCTTCACCCTGCCAATCATCACACATCTGTGTGTGTACACAGGGAAAACAAAGGCTCTCCGTGGGATGAAGAACAGAAGAATTACAGCAAAAAAAAAACCCAGACACCCGTATGGTGCATGTTGTCTTATGAGAAAACCCCAGGTTCAAAATGCCTTTATGATGAAACAAAAGAGATCCTAAGTTGAGTCCCTTGCTCTCCATCTAAAATTTGTTTGATGTTACAGTGGATGTAAGCACCAAGGAAAACACTTGATTCCCCCCACCCGAATGATAACAAGAGGAAGTAGAGCTGTGGCACGTCCATGTATTTTTCTGTAGGAATGGGATCAAGGCATGGAGAGAAAAAGGGGATAAGTGAAGGAAATTAAGAGATGCAAGGAGATTCCTCTTGCTCCAGCCTGTTTTCTGTTAATCAGGTTCTTCTAATCTCGCCACATCCTGCCCTCTACCCTGAGGCCCAGCTGTCCAAACCTCTGACTTCACCATTTCGGCACTGGATGAAAAAAAATCCTGTAAATTGTTTGCTTTGTTCAATCAAAAACGAGTTCTGTACATTCACCCTCGTTAATTAAAAGTGCTGTTTTGCTTATCCATATAGTTGCCTTCATCACATGAGATCATCTTGAAGAGCAACTTTTCTTTTGTAGGGTTTCCGGTCCGGCTCGAATATAAAATATGAGTTCATATCAGCTTTTTTTTCCTTTGTGGAAACATTTAGTGTGGGTGTTAATTTCCAGTCAGAAAACCTCACACTAAGAGCTATTTTACATTCAACTTAATTTGGTGTAACAAGTGTTCTACTTTAACTTTAACAGTAACCACTTCCTCCTAGTAGAGAATAGAAACGAGTCTAGATTTGCATCTCGCTGTAGCCCCAATGTAGACGCAAATATGGCAGCTGCAAAAAAAAAGACATCTTATTGGGTAACAGAGAAATCATCCACTAGTGCCAAAATTAGAATTGATGGTATAATTACCCTGAAAAAATCAAACAATTTTTCACCAAACATGTAAAATGACTTCCTTCAAAAGGACAGTGACAACAACACAGATTGTTCGCTTTAGAAACAGCACATGGAACATGTCCTTAACTGTTGAACTAAGGGCCTTAGCCAATAAACACAACCATATCCAGGGCTGCCCAGACAGCAAGGGGAAAACAAACAAAAAAACTCCAAATAGCTCCAAATATCCATATCTTTGCCAGGGAATGGAGTGTTCTTATGTGACCTGCTGAGAATCTCTGCTCCCATTCCTTAAGCCATTTCAACTAAACAATACTGCAGAATAAAGCAGTGACGTTCACTGTGCTCATAAAGTCATTTTTTAATATTCTGTCATATAAAACAAAAGTGCACAGTAAAAATAGGCAAGGAAAACATAGTGACAATTGCTACACAACAGTAGCTGGAGTATGCAGGGCCATGCTTTGTGTGCTTATGGACAGGTTTATACAATGACCATTGCATAAGGAAACGTTTACTTTTCTGCTTTATTAGCTGGACTTGAGTGATCTTGTTAATAGTTAGGTGTTTGTGGCATTTTCCATTGAGAGTAAACTAACGCCATAATAAAGTTGAACAATACAGGAACATTTTAACACCTTAATGAAGTGCTGAGAAGCCTGTTTGAATGGGCAGAAGCTGAGGTAATATTTTTCGAAGAAAACAACCGTTTGGATCTGGAAAACCTCAGTCAGGCAGAGGCATAAATGAGTTTTTCTGGAAAGCAGTTGAAGGACAGATATTTGGAGAAAAAGGAACAACCTGGCTCCGCTGTCATTCAACCGCCAGCAGAGTTAGAGCTCAGAGCATCCTCCCTGCTGCTTCGCTACAAGCAAACATGAGAGGCGGAGAGCTCTTCCTGGAGAGAAGTTCACTTTCCATGAGGAGATTTTCAAAGAGATTGCCACGTGGCTTCTAACAAATTATTAACACATGCACTGTTCACACACTTTCAAATTAGAAATTCAATTGCTGGTAAACCTAAATAAGCCCAGTTGGTGACTTAATATATATATATATATATACCCCTTCCAGTGTCTCATAAAAAAAGTCTTGTTAAATTTGACTGATTTGGCAAGAGGCATGTGGTAAGAATCCAAAGCTGAATCATTTTAATACCTGTAAATTATTCCTCATGTGTGCATGTGCATTTGCCGTCTTACCTGGCAGTATGCATGTTCTTTCCACTGCCCTCAGCTCCTGCTGAACCGCATTTGTCTCTGGGGAATGACGAGCAGGATGACAGCTGCAAACATATTAGCGTGAGGAATGAGTCTGAAGCACTTTGTAGTCAGTTAAATCAAAGAGAAAAGGAGGGCAATAAAGACGGATGGGCACCAGGTAAAACTGTGGGCATAACATGGATGTGTCACTAAGACGGAAAAAATAATATGTGATTGATGTAACCAGGTCGGCTAAACTAGTGGCTCACTATTACTGAAGCATTCATTTTTCTTGTGACTTCTCAGACTGGACATTAAAATGCTTCTAAAACACTTTGTGTTTTATCCTTTAAAAGCACAGATTACCTTTACCAGTGGAGTGGGGTGGGGTACATTTTTGGGGAAGCCAAGTGAGAGGGGATTTTCTTTTTGGAGGGAAATTATCTAATGCATTGTGCTATTACAGTGCAGGGTATAATTTTACAAAAATTTAATCAAACTTTAAAGATGCACACTGTTATCAATACACACGCTGAAAGTTGCATTTACCAAGACGTACGCTCGCTTTCTCTCTCACTCACTCACTCAGTCACTCTCTCTCACCCCAAATAGCATTCATATCCCGCTGCTTATGGTGCAGGTTAAGAATAAAAGAAGCATTCACAAGCTCAATCAGAAGACGATTGAATACATTTGCACAGTAGCAGTGGTGCATGTATCAAATATGCCTAGATACTTCTTAATGCTTGGCCAAATGTTCATAACTCAACATCACTGAAGACTAACAACCGAGTACCAGACCAACAGAGTACAGACAATTATTCAGGTAGCCTAACCAGATCCAGTGCCCTGTGGCAGGTGCTGTCTGTGGTTCTCATTATCTATGCGTACACAACCGCAGTAAAAACAATAGGGTTACTTCAACTGACAATTCATTCACAGCTAAATCCAGGCAAGCAAAGCAAAACACAATATAACCACATTAAAAATCGCACAAATAGCTGCAATTCAATTAAGTTCAGAGAGAGAAGGAGGTGACATTTCTCCTGTCTGTCATGGTGGAGAAGTGGTCAATAACCAAGTTATAGAATTTCCCACTGGCTTTTCGTCCTCCGCAACAACAGAGTCAGTTGAAGTTTGGCGCTACTACTAGCCACACTGTACAGATCTAGTTTTCCTCATAGAACGTCCAAAACCCCTTTTTTCTCTCCACGCCCAGCTCCAGTTTTGGCGTTGGTCTTCCGTCAGATTTAATCTTAAATTGCTGCTGTAGTGGTAATTTAGTAGAACTATTTATAATAACTAAATACTCCAAATCTCCACCCTCCATAATTGTACCAGCTAAAGTTGCTAACAACTCCCGTTATTTCATCTGAATGACGTTGATCGCATGCTGTGATTTGATTGGCCTGAAGCCAGACAGCGGCTGGCTTCCCTTGGCATCATCCTGACTAATCACAGTTAGTGCAGGGCCGTTATGACAGCGGCCTCATCTGACTGGTTAATCATTTAATGTTTTATTTTTTTTTTTACAAAGGGATGCCAACTCTGCCTGGCCTCCTCGCATACAGTCTATGGGCGTTTCTCAAAACCAAGAATGCAAAGAACGGACTTGTGTTCTTGGGGAGAACGTTGTTGCTAGTCATTCATGGAAGAATGAACTTGCAATGTCACGAGCACACAAAACGCTGCTGACAGTTTGAGACAATGCGTTCTTGCTGGTATTGCGCAATAACCCCAGCATAGAGGCCGCCTGCATTGCTCTAATTATTATAACAGCCAGGCTTCATCCCCCAAAACAAAAAGCTCACTTCGGGTTTATTGTAGGTTTTAACAAGAATAACAACCATCATACAGCTTTAGGTCTTTACTCTGCTGTTGTTGCTGGACTCTGCAGTGGTCTGCGTGTCTGAGGGCTCTGTGAGCTGACTGGCAGGCCAGCTCGTTAGCTTCCCCCCCGCGCGCTGGTTCGCTAGCTCCCCCCGCTGACGGTTGCGGAGCGTCACAACTCCGAAAACGATTTCGATTCGCCATCATTTTTAGTAAAACTGCTCGCCATCTACACAGTTGATTTCTCGCCTAAAACCTTCTCAGAAGTGGATTTTGTGATGAAAAAATTTACGAAAATAGTACAAAAAATTCCGTTGTCGGCTGCTCTCTCAGCTTCTTTCAGCCCCTCGCTTGAATGCCGAAATGAATACTGGGATATCTCTGCCGTCAAGTTCAAGTTACCAACCGATGCATCCTCGGTAAAATGGGCGTGTCATGAACACTTCCGGGATTTTTAATCGTTCTTGCCAAAATGCAAATTTGTGTATTGGGACAGTAGTTGGGCCACAAAAGATGACGTTTCACAAGAACACAAGTACAGACAAAAACACAGATTGAGAAAGGCCCTATGAGTCAGACTGAAGGCCAGTCTACGGTGGTGCAATATAGTGTTTCACCACACCTCCAACGCGGAGCATTTAGATGGGCGCTGTTTCACTTATTATGAGATAGTGAGAAATGGGGAAGAGATGAACGCAACAACTTATCGAAACTATAGACATTGTGTTTTTATTGAAATGATAAATAGAGTCTGATAAAAACAGGGGAAGCCAGGCTTCCCTTGGCTTCTGGGAGAACACGCCACTGACCTTTACTAAATACGAGATGAAAGCACAGTGTCCCAAACTGACAGTCAGCAGTTCACATCACTTCCTCTTGTTTTCACACGTCAGTGGTCAAAGTGAAAAAACATCACTGTGGGGTAAAATCTCTCTCAAAAGTTAACTTTTACAGGAACTTGTTTGACCATCATGCATTTTTGTATTAGAATGTTTTCACACAACATGATATATGAGCTTGTGCTCAAGAGATGTCCTGGTCTGCTGCCAGGGACACCTAATCCCTTTCTCTCACACACGTACTGTAGACGCTCATGTCTAAAATACTGATGTCTTTTTTATCTTTTTATCAGAAGCAGATGTCTACGTTACTGACTCTGGTCATGCTCTCTGTCAGGTCACTGACAGATAGGGGAGTGGCATCAATCTTCTAACTCAGGAAGAGAAAGAACATATTTCCCAAAATTTTGTACTATTCCTTCCTATTTCTATCCTAATGCTAAAGCAAGTGTAGATGACGGTGGTATCTCCACTTGCTTCAGCATTAGGCCCACGTCATGAATTCAAGTACTACAAAGCAACGAAAGAGCAGAAAGTTCAAGGGGAAATAACAACAATCAGCTGTTAAAGACATCTGTCTTGTTTCCATGGTAACAATAAATCCGCTGGATTTAAATCCTCAGGATCACTAGCTGAACATTCAGTCTGATCTTTTCAGTTGCAATTCATAATCATTTCAGGCCCACCTCATGACACAATAGCTGTGTCCTGTGTATTGCGACCACTGTGAAGGGAGGATGCAAACCTTGATGTGAACGGTTCACTTGATGAAATATGGTTCAACTAAAGGCCCTGATCATAAAGTTGACTTATGTGCGCGCACATATTTCAGAGACTCAGGACCTTGCTCCCTTTGGAGAGAGGCCACAAATAAGAGATGATTGAGTGCACCTTTGCCCACTGGCTACCACAGAGAAAGCTAATAATAACTTGACATGGGACCAGCTTATCAGGGTGATCCCACTCCTCTGCAGATGTCACATTTATAATCCAGATTCAAAGCAATGATCAGGAGCTCTGGGGGTTTCTGTGCTGTGGCATGTTAGCAAATTCACTGACAGCAGACTGACAACTTCCTGATTTCCCATCTAAATATGTAAACTGTCACTATGGCTGTGACACTATAATAGTTGATCAGTTCACGGCATTAGCTTGCTACACTCTTGCTATATTTGAATTCTTGTCCTGTGACACAAAGCACATTTGACAGCCCTTCAAAAAAAGGTGTTACCCTGAAATGACACAGTTATTTTATTGAATCCCACCAGTACATACCAGTGAATCAAGAAGGCTTTAAATGTGATGGGCAGTATTTATAACTGCAGCATGCCTCTTTCTGTTTTCCTAGACATTTATTAAATGAGATAGTGAGAGCCAACCTGGATTGCATGCAATTCCCCCTTGTAAAAAATGAATTGCTGAAAGTGTTACTGATAGCTTGAAGCACTTAGGAAAAAGAAACCTACTTTCTCGCAATAATTCTCTCCATCTGCATCACTTAAAAACTGTGTGCCACAATCCAAGAAATCCTCAATTCTTTAGGTAAGTACAGTCCTAAGATGAAGGATAAGAGGAAGCCACTGGCATCAGCCCCCTTGATTAGAGCTTCTCTCTTCCCTTATGAGGCTGTCCTCTGGCATGTAGGACCAGCAACAGAAAGAAGTTGGACAACTTCCATGAGGAGGGAGAGACTGCCGGAGCCAAACAGACAAACAGCAGACCAGTGAAGAAGGGGTTTTGCTGTAGCAGTAGCTGACGTGGAGCTACGTGCGTATCACACACAATCACACACACACAGAAGCGTGTGCAGCTGGAGACACTTGAGATGCCTGTCTGACAGCCAGCTAGTGAACCTCGAAGTCATGTCTCGAAGAGTGGGAGACGGAGCAATGTTTCATTCCAACAATAAGTGGTAACAGGTTGGGAATGTACACAGACTGACAGATATAGGCAACGAACATAATGATAACACAGATGCACACACTCTCTTGCAAATACCAACATCCAGCGAGGTCACCGGCTATAATTAACATGACTGTTTTCCCTCTGGCACAACAATGTCAAATAAGAAATTGTCAAACATCTTCAAGAACTTTCACAGAATGTTATCTATCCAAACTGAAGATGAATGTGACCTGATCCACATGGCGTGACTGAAATCCCGACTTTCGGTATCCAGCATCTGCGTGTTGCTCTATTACAGGGGTTCTTAACCTTTCTGGCAGTCCGACCCCTTTTTGAAGTTGAAAATATTTGTACACCTCACACACTCAAAACAGTGCCAGAGCAGGCGCCCTCCGTTTGGCAGATGTTTTTTTTAGCAACAAAAGACTCAGACCTATGAGGTGTGATCAAGTTTCTGCTAATATGACCGTTATTACTAAGCGGCAAACCAAAGATTACAGATGGCTGGTGCTATAATCTTTGATTACACTGACAGGACAGCTGATTCAGTGGTTGCCTAGCGACATTAAAAAACCGCAGCGCTTTGCTCTTTTCTATATTCAACAACAAAAAAGGCGCTGCTGTGCGCCTGGCGTTTTCGAACCTGCAAAGTTTCTATGTCTGATCTGGGCCTGATTCTTCTTTGTCGTTTCATAGCGGTTGGCATTACCGCCACCTGCTGGATTAAACAGTGCAAAATATTTACAGTGTCCACCCAAAGTGATTCCATTCACAACTACAGTCCGTCTAGTTCTTTTTAAGTTATATTTTTTCTATTTTTGTCTCTATAGCAGCATTTTCGCGACGCCCAGGGGGGTCCCGATCCCCAGGTTAAGAACCACTGCTCTAATAGCAGCAGCTGTAGAGTTTGCTATGGGAAATTTTTTGAAAAATATCACAGGTAAAGCTGCTGACTCACATTATGGATGGCTTTGTTTATTAGAAATTCCTGATGCAAGATTGCATATCTATGGCACACCCCCTTTGTGTCTGCTGCGTCCACAAGGGTTTTGTGTTTCATTCTCTGAATTAAGAGCAGACCACGTCCTACCACAGATTGAGCAGTAATGGAAAAACTCATTAAGATGGGCCTCGACAAACCTTCCAAGTCTTGGTAGTGGTGACTTGATACATGGAAAACTCATTGTGCCACCAAACATCAGCTGACTCTCTCAGTCTCTTGCTCTCGCTTTCTCTCAATTATGTGACCAAGATGAAGTCATCATTACTTAATCTGGCTCATGCCGATACCAATGCCCGAAAAATGTTCCCTCAGCATTGTGCAAGAGGCACATCCCGCCAGATATGTTCGGTATGTGATTGGTCTGGGTCAGAGAGAGGCTACTTGCCAGAACCAGCGTGGGGAAAAGTCCTTCTTTCCTGCATCCATGCTCTCCCAGACCTCCTCATTACATAACCCACTGGGATGCAGACTCAACATACGTATACGTCTATCTGCCATCTGTGAGAATCATTAGAGCAAAATAGGAAAAAAACTATGACACGTAGTTCAAAGTACGGAAATTGAGCAGACGATCACAGAAAAACTGTGAAAGGGCATGTCCCAACTACGGTATATTGTTTAATATTTGTTAATACAAAATGATTGCATGTTAATTAAATAAGAAAATGTTTATCTAGAGATATTAGTTCAGTTTAAAGATACAGAGATTTCGAATAAATAATATTTGAATAAACTTGAATGTCATTTTAGGAGCTTGCATGCGTAGAATCAAATCACATAGACTACAAAATACACTGGAGTTATTAGCAGTAGTCTGACATCTAGTGGGCAATGTGAAAAATTGCTCTCACAATGTGTCCCAGTTTTATACAGTGTACAGGTGCTGGTCATATAATTAGAATATCATCAAAAAGTTGATTTATTTCAGTAATTCCATTCAAAAGGTGAATCTTGTATAATGTATACATTCATTCCACACAGACTTATATATACACAAGTGTCCATTCCTTTTAATTTTGATGATTATAACTGACAACTAATGAAAATCCCAAATTCAGTATCTCAGAAAATTAGAATATATTACTTAAGACAAATACAAAAAAAGGATTTTTAGAAATGTTGGCCAACTGAAAAGTATGAACATGAAAAGTATGAGCATGTACAGCACTCAATACTTAGTTGGGGCTCCTTTTGCCTGAATTACTGCAGCAATGCGGCGTGGCATGGAGTCGATCAGTCTATGGCACTGCTCAGGTGTTATGAGAGCCCAGGTTGCTCTGATAGTGGCCATCAGCTCTTCTGCATTGTTGGGTCTAGTGTATCGCATCTTCCTCTTCACAATACCCAATAGATTTTCTATAGGGTTAAGGTCAGGCGAGTTTGCTGGCCAATTAAGAACAGGGATACCATGGTCCTTAAACCAGGTACTGGTAACTTTGGCACAGTGTGCAGGTGCCAAGTCCTGTTGGAAAATGAAATCTGCATCTCCATAAAGTTGGTCAGCAGCAGGAAGCATGAAGTGCTCTAAAACTTCCTGGTAGATGGCTGCGTTGACCTTGGACCTCAGAAAACACAGTGGACCAACACCAGCAGATGACATGGCACCCCAAACCATCACTGACTGTGGAAACTTTACACTGGACTTCAAGCAACATGGATTCTGTGCCTCTCCTCTCTTCCTCCAGACTCTGGGACCTTGATTTCCAAAGGAAATGCAAACTTTACTTTCATCAGAGAACATAAATTTGGACCACTCAGCAGCAGTCCAGTCCTTTTTGTCTTTAGCCCAGGCGAGACGCTTCTGACGCTGTGTCATGTTCAAGAGTAGCTTGACACAAGGAATGCGACAGCTGAAACCCATGTCTTGCATACGTCTGTGCGTGGTGGTTCTTGAAGCACTGACTCCAGCTGCAGTCCACTCTTTGTGAATCTACCCCACATTTTTGAATGGGTTTTGTTTCACAATCCTCTCCAGGGTGCAGTTATCCCTATTGCTTGTACACTTTTTTTCTACCACATCTTTTCCTTCCCTTCGCCTCTCTATTAATGTGCTTGGATACAGAGCTCTGTGAACAGCCAGCCTCTTTAGCAATGACCTTTTGTGTCTTGCCCTCCTTGTGCAAGGAGTCAATGGTCGTCTTTTGGACAGCTGTCAAGTCAGCAGTCTTCCCCATGATTGTGTAGCCTACAGAACTAGACTGAGAGATCATTTAATGGCCTTTGCAGGTGTTTTGAGTTAATTAGCTGATTTGAGTGTGGCACCAGGTGTCCTCAATATTGAACCTTTTCACAATATTCTAATTTTCTGAGATACTGATTTGGGGGTTTTCATTAGTTGTCAGTTATAATCATCAAAATTAAAAGGAATGAACACCTGAAATATATCAGTCTGTGTGGAATGAATGTATACATTATACAAGTTTCACTTTTTGAATGGAATTACTGAAATAAATCAACTTTTTGATGATATTCT